>NC_135819.1:11122289-11422289 GCF_964213995.1 Mustelus asterias | reverse complement strand
CACCACATTCCACGTGGGGCGTCCCATCAGAGTGAGGCCGAAAAATGGAAAGGGTCGAGAGCTTCAGGTTTCTAGGTATCCAGATCACTAACAACCTGTCCTGGTCCCGACCATGCCGACACTATAGTTAAGAAAGCCTACCAATGCCTCGACTTTCTCAGGAGGCCATGGATAATTTGGCATGTCCGCTACTTTTACAGATGCACCATAGAAAGCATTCTTTCTAGTTGTATCACAGCTTGGTATGGCTCCTGCTCTGTCCAAGACCGCAAGAAATTACAAAGGGTCGTGAAGGAATCCCAGTCCATCACGCAAACCAGCCTCCCATCCATTGACTCTGTCTACACTTCCCGCTGCTTCGGAAAAGCAGCCAGCATAATCAAGGACCCCATGCACCCCGGACATTCTCTCTTCCACCTTCTTCCGTCAGGAAAAAGATACAAAAGCCTGAGGACACGTACCAAGCGACACAAGAACAGCTTCTTCCCTGATGCCATCAGACTTTAGAATGGACCCTACCTCGCATTAAGTTGATCTTTCTCTACACTCTAGCTATGACTGTAACACTACATTCTGCACTCTCTCCTTTCCTTCTCTATGAGCGGTATGCTTTGTCTGTATAGCGCGCAAGAAACAATACTTTTCACTGTATGTTAATACATGTGACAATAATAAATCAAATCAAATCAGGTGAGGTTCCCTGATTGGGCAGTCAATCATTTCCTCAATCAGGAAGCTCATTCTCCAAGAGGACAACCCCACGGTTGTCGTTGAGGTCATCACACTGACACTCTGTGGACATCCACAGTCTGCACCATGGAGTCAGAGGCTCCTGGTTTCCCACCCTGAGGCAGGAAGGATCGGGGTGATCTTCATGTCTGAATGGCACGGTGGCACAATGGTTAGCACTGCTGCCTCACGGCGCCAGGGGCCCGGGTTCAATTCCAGCCCCAGGTCATTGTGTGTGTGGAGTTTGTACGTTCTCCACGTGTCTGCGTGGGTTTCGTACAGGTGCCCCAGTTTCCTCCCACAATCCAAAGATTTGCAGGTTAGGTTGATTGGCCATGCCAGATAGAACCGAGTGTTAGGGGATTGCCAGGGTAAATATGTGGGGTTGCGGGAATAGGGCATGGGTGGGATTGTGGTTGGTGCAGACCCGATGGGCCGAATGGCCTACTTCTGCACTGTCGGGATTCTATGATTCTAGTCTATGATTCTAACTCAGATGAGCCATGCCTCGTGTCAGACAGGGGTCACACCAGGTTGATCAGTGTGTCCTTGCTACACCTTTTGGGCCACTGCCCTCACCAGGGATAGAAGGGGAAGACTTTAGCCTGCAAGCCTTTTCCAAGCCACGAATACAGCTATAATCAGCTCACCAAGGGGGTCTGCAAGTTACCCAACGTCTTAAAAACTCTGCGTAAAAAAAAAACCTTTGGCTTTATTTTGGCTTTTCAGGAAGCATCAGTTTAAAGGAATCTACTCAAGTGTTCACACAAAATGGCGGAATTCCAGTTGGCAAGGCCTGACTTGGTAGCAATGTAACTGGCTCAGATCCACCCTTGGATTGCCTCCTTCCAGCCTCCCCACAAGTGCCTGACGTGAAGCAGTTTGTGAAGTATCTCGCACTGGATAACTCGACGTGTCTTATATCGACATTTCTGCCCAATCTCTCGAATGGTCAGTTGGGGCAAGTCCAAACCAGGAAGACAATGAGTTGGTTCCCCCCGCTCGCTCCCTCCGCAACCCCCTCCCCCCCTCTCCCCCCCCCCGCCTCCCCCCCCCCCCCCGGCTGATGTCATGGAGACAGGGCATCCCTTCCCCGGGAACCGAAACTGCAAACCCAGGGAGAGGAGTGTCTAAATTGCTGTCCATTGTGTTGAGTGAAGCGAGGCTGGGGAAATTTACGTTCAAGTGGCTGCTTTGTGCTTTCCTGCTTGCAGAAGGGTACTTAAAAAGAAGGCAGCCTTCTTAATTTTAGAAAGTGTAGTGTGTCAGAAGGGGAGGTGAGTGAGGGGGATGGCGGGGGGAGGGTGGATTGGGTGCGAGATGGTGAGAAGGTGGGGGAGGCACTTGGGAGATTATGATTTTGGCAATAACCAAAGTATTAAGGGCCAAGGATTCGGCTTAAGAATTAATGAAGTGTGCTGGCTTCCCCATGAGTGACCACATCCAAACAGGATAATGGAACACCACTGAGTCACAGATACAGGCCGAAATTCTCCAACCTCGCCCGCGTCTGGGATTCTCTGGTCCCCCTGCTGTGAACCGAGTATTGGCTGAGCGCCAAGTTCTCCATTCTCGCTGGCAGTGCTACCGGGGTGTGAACGACCAAAGAATTCCGACCCTCGGCCCGTTCCCCCAGTAAGTAAATCACGTGGCAATTGAAATCTCCACAAGCTCCCTCCAAGGGTATTCCTACCTTTCTGTTCAGGGAATGATCATTTGGAGAGTTTTAATTGGCTGAAAGTACCGACACCTAACTACAGTCCCACTGGGCCAGTCGACAGCTGTTCTGCGCGATCATGCAACCAGCATTTCTTCAGGTGGAAGAACGCTCACAATGGGTGACACAGTGGCACAGTGGTTAGCACTGCTGCCTCACAGCGCCAGGGACCCGGGTTCGATTCCAGACGGCCTGTGTGAGGTCTGCACGTTCTCCCCGTGTCTGCGTGGGTTTCCCCTGGGTGCTCCAGTTTCCTCCCACAGTCCAAAGTGTGCAGGTTAGGTGCATTGGCCATTTAAATTCTCCCTGAGTGCTCAAAGATGTGCAGGTTAGGTGGATTGGCCATGCTAAATTGCCCCTTAGAGTCCAAGGATGTGCAGGTTAGGTGGATTACTAAATTGCCCCCTAATGTCTAAAGATGTGCAGGTTAGGGTGGATTGGCCATGCTAATTTAACCCTTAGTATCCAAAGATGTGTCGGTGAGGTGGATTGGCCATGCTAAATTGCCCCTTAATGTCCAAGGATGTGCAGGTTAGGTGGATTGGCCATGCTAAATTGCCCCTTAGTGTCTAAAGATGTGTACGTTAGGTGGATTGGCCATGCTAAATTGCCCCTTAATGTCCAAGAATGTGCAGTTTAGGTGGATTGGCCATGCTAAATTGCCCCTTAATGTCCAAAGGTGTTCAGGTTAGGGGGATTAGTGGGGTAAATCCGTGGGATTACGGGGATAGGGCCTGGATAAGATGCTCCTTGGGAGAGTCGGTGCAGTTTCGATGGGCCAAATGGCCTTCTTCTGCACTGTAGGGAGTTTACGATTCTTGTGTTTATCCCGCATTTCCCTTTTCTCCTTCAACCCCTTCTGCTTACTCCACCAATCGCCATGAAATGTTAAAGTCCCCCTCACACCCCTGCTGTCCTCCAGACCACCCAGTCACTCTGCTCCCAGCCCTCACTGGCAGGAGGCAGCCGAGAATGACTGAGTGGATTTTCCCCACGGATTTCACCCTCCTATCCCATCTTGCCAGAGACCGAGAGGCTTCAGTGCCCCACCCACTCACGTGGAAACTGCGGCCACGGGACTTCATTCTGGCACTCTGCCCCACCTCGGGTAGCCCTCCCCACGCTCCCCCGGACTAGCCACAGGTGGCAAACCTTCCTGCCATCGCAACCCACCAGGGAGCACCTGAGCTAATTGTGTTTGCAAAACTCAAAGAGGTGCGAAGGGCTACAAGTTCCCTGTCACCTGTTTCTATAGCAACGGGTTTCTTCAAGAATGTCACATCGCGAGGGAATTGTAATCTGTGCAAATGGATCCTCACCCCCCCCTCACCCCCCCTCCCCCCACCCTCCGCCTCCCCCCCCTCACCCCCGACCCTGCCGCTAGGGAAAGGCCGCAGCTGACAGTGAAGGATCGGTTTATTGCTTCACCTGAGTGGATTTACAAAAAAAAGAGGGCCATTTAGATTCCAGTCAGGGGAATCTCCACAATAAATAAAACAAACCTGAAATCTCACCGAGAAACCTTTGGAATTGCAAAGAGGATCATAGAATCATTGAATCCCTACAGTGCAGAAGGAGGCCATTCGGCCAATCGAGTCTGCACCAGCCACAATCCCACCCAGGCCCTATTCCCGTAACCCCACATTTTTACCCTGCTAGTCCCCCTGACACTATGGGCAATTTAACACGGCCTACCAACCTAACCTGTACATCTTTGGACTGTGGGAGGGAGCAAACCGGAGCACCCGGAGGAAACCCACGCAGACACGGGGAGAGTGTGCAGACTCCACACAGACAGTGACCCAAGCCGGGAATCGAACCCCCGGGGTCCCTGGGGCGCTGTGAGGCAGGAGTGCTAACCCACTGTGCCACCGTGCCGCCCCATTTGCTCACCAGACATATCACGCATGACAGAGGGATTATGCAACGTAACTGCTGGGACTTAAGTTTCACATGTACAGAATGTTTAACGCAAGGCCAGCTCTGCGTTAATCAGGGATTGTGGAGTTTGGATTCGCAGGAAACATGTTAAGTAACACACAGAATTGTCCTTCAACTGCAAGAACTAGGAGCAGGAGTAGGCCATTCAGCCCAACCTCGAGCCAGCTCCACCCATTTAATATGATCGTGGCTGATCTTATCATGGCCTCAACTCCACTTTCCTGCCTGTTCTTCACAACCCTTCAACCCATTACTGATTAAAAATCTGTCCATCTCCCCCTTAGCTGTTTTTAAGGCAAGGATAGATAGATTTTTGAACAGTAAAAGAATTAGGGGTTATGGTGAGCGGGTGGGTAAGTGGAGCTGAGTCCATGAAAAGATCAGCCATGACCTTATTGAATGGCGGAGCAGGCTCGAGGGGCTGAATGGCCTACTCCTGCTCCTAGTTCTTATGTGTTAAATTTACTCAATGTCCCAGCATCCACTGCACTCTGGGTAAGTGAATTCTACAAACTCACCACTCTTCGAGAGGAGTAGTTTCTCCTCATCTCTGTTTTAAATCTGCTACTCCTTATCCCCAAACTATGACCTCTACGTCTTAGATTGCCCCACAAGAGGTGGATTGGCTATGCTAAATTCCCCCTTAGTATCCAAAGATGTTCAGGTTAGGTGGATTGGCCATGCTAAATTCCCCCTTAGTGTCCAAAGATGTGTAGGTTAGGTGGATTGGCCATGCTAAATTCCCCCTTAGTGTCCAAAGATGTGCAAGTTAGGTGGATTGGCCATGCTAAATTCTCCCTTAGTGTCCAAAGATGTGTAGGTTAGGGGGGATTGGCCATGCTAAATTCTCCCTTAGTGTCCAAAGATGGGCAAGTTAGGTGGATTGGCCATGCTAAATTCTCCCTTAGTATCCAAAGATGTGTAGGTTAGGTGGATTGGCCATACTAAATTGCCTCTTAGTAACCAAAGATGTGTGGGTTCGGTGGATTGGCCATGCTAAACTGCCTCTTAGTAACCAAAGATGTGCAGGTTAGGTGGATTGGCCATGCTAAATTGCCTCTTAGTAACAAAAGATGTGTGGGTTAGGTGGATTGGCCATGCTAAATTGCCTCTTAGTAACCAAAGATGTGCAGGTTAGGTGGATTGGCCATGCTAAATTGCCCCTTAGTATCTAAAGATGTGCAAGTTAGGTGGATAGGCCATGCTAAATTGCCCCTTTGTGCCCAAAGTTGTGTAGGTTAGGTGGATTGGCCGAGGTAAATGCCTCGAATTACGGGGATAGGGCAGGAGGGTTGGTCCTGGGTGGGTTACTCCTTCAGAAAGTTGCAGACTTGATGGGCCAAATGGCCTCCTTCTGCACAGCAAGGATTCTAAGAGGAAGCATCCTCTCTACCTCTACACTGTCAATCCCCTTTATGATCTTGTATCTCATCTCTCTCTCTGATCGAGAAAGATGTCTATGGTCTCTTATGAACAATGGATAATCAGCTACCTACATAACTGTCTGACTTCTCTGCAACTGAAGGAGGGAGGGGGCAGTTAGAGAAGAGAGGGGAGAAAGCAGATCAAAGCCTGATCCCCTCTGATAAGCACTCAACGCGATGTTGTGATAGGAGGCTGTTTTTATTTCCGGACCTTCTAGAACATTCCTGTCAAGGGAAAAAAAGTGCAACGCAAGAGCGACCTTGGAAAGTAATTGCTACAGTATGGTGCTTACTCCCACGAGGGGCTGGCTATCTAGTGTTTACAATGTGCATACCGCTAAGCTCATTCTAATCTACATTGCAGCAGGAGTCACTGAAGAGCAAAGCAGAAGTAAAGACTCGATCCCCTCCTCCTCATAGGTATTAGCAGACGGTGCAGCGCCTTAGCCTAGCAGCCCAGGGTCATATATGGCAGAACCATCCACACAAGTCTTCAAGGGAGTCCCTGATGTTTGTCCGTTACCTTGCCTTTATCCTTTTACCAGGATGTTGCCTGGTCTGGAGGGTATTAGCTATGAGGAGAGGTCGGAGAAACCCGGTTTGTTCTCACTGGAACGATGAAGGTTGAGGGGAGACCTGATAGAGGTTTACAAGATTATGAGGGGCATGGACAGAGTGGATAGTCAGATGCTCTTTCCTAGGGTAGAAAAGTCAAGTACTCGGGGACACAGGTTTAAGGTTCGTGGGGAAAAGTTTAGAGGAGATGTGCGAGGTAAGTTTTTTACACAGAGGGTGGTGAATGTCTGGAACGCGCTGCCCGGGGAGGGGGTGGGAGCAGGTACGATAGCGGCATTTAAGGGGCAACTAGACAAATACATGAATAGGATGGGAATGGAAGGATACGGACTCTGTAAGTGCACATGGTTTTAGTTTAGGCAGGCATCATGGTCGGCGCAGGCTTGGAGGGCCGAAGGGCCTGTTCCTGTGCTGTACTGTTCTTCGTTCTATGGAGATTAAGGCTGGAATTCTCCAGCTGTTCCCGTCCCGCCACTGTTGCCAGCGAGAATGGAGAATTTGGCGCTCAGCCAAAACTCCGTTCACTGCAGCGGGACTGGAGAATGCCAGCGACGGGCGAGGTCGGAGAATTCCGGCCCGAAAGAAGGAAAGGTTATGGGAAAAAAATCCTTAGAATGTTCTCCCTCAGGATTGAATGCAGCAGCACCCCCCAGTGGTGAATTTGGCCAAGACCGTAAAATCCCACCCGAGGTCAATGGACCTGTCCCGCTCACTACCATTCCCATGATGGGGAAATTCTGCCCTCAGCCTCAGAGCTAAGCTCACTAATTCTGATATACTTGTTCATTGTGTCGACTTTAAGTTTTCAGCCAATCCCCAAGCCTCAGTTCATGCAATGGAGGCTGACATCGCATCTAGATGACTTTATTCAAAGGTAGACAATCCACCAAGGATGTTGGTCCACTGAACCCTCCGAGCCCTCACAATTTAGCTCTCAAAGTCTTGGCAACCCAGTCCTTTCCAAAAATCCACCGCCCCATCGAATTATAGAATCCCCACTGTGCAGAAGGAGGCCATTCGGCCCATTGAGTCTGCTCTGACTCTCCGACTGCACATCTTACACAGGCCCTATCCCCATAACCCCACGTATTTACGCTGCCAATCCCCCTAACCTACGCATCTTGGGACACTAAGGGACAATTTAGCAAGGCCAATCCACCTAACCCGCACATCTTTGGACACTGAGGGGCAATTTAGCATGGCCAATCCACCTAACCTACACATCTTGGGACACTAAGGGACAATTTATCATGGCTAATGCACCCAATCTACACATCTTTGGACACTGAGGGACAATTTAGCATGGCCAATCCACCTAACCTACACATCTTTGGACAATAAGGGGCAATTTAGTATGGTCAATGCACTTAACCAGCACATCGTTGATACTAAGAGGCAATTTAGCACGGCCAATTCCCCTAACCCACACATCTTTGGACACTAAGGAGCAGTTTAGCATGGCCAATCCACCTAACCTGCACATCTTTGGACACTAAGGGGCAATTTACCATGGCCAATCCACAAAACCTGCACATCTTTGGACACTGAGGGACAATTTAGCATGGCCAATCCACCTAACCTACACATCGTTGGACACTAAGCGGCAATTTAGCATGGCCAATCCACATAACCTGCACATCCTTGGACAATAAGGGGCAATTTAGCATGGCCAATCCACCTAACCTGCACATCTTTGGACTGTGGGAGGAAACCAGAACACCCGGAGGAAACCCACGCATACACGGGGAGAACGTGCAGACTCCACGCAGACAGTGACCCAAGGCTGGAATTGAACCCGGGACCCCGGCGCTGTGAGGCAGCAGTGCTAACCACTGTGCCACCATTCTGCTTTGTCCTGATTGAGTTTTATGGAGTCTTCATTGGAAAAGATAACCCCAAAAGGAAAGTTCTACGATCTCCAACTACCTCAGCAAGGGGCATCTGCAGGAGGCCCGCATAAAGAGGGTTTACGGGGCTCACTGACTGTAAGAGCCACTTCCCTGTGGGAGCACCAGACTGTAAATACAGGCTCCTGGCCCTTTGTAAAACACCTCCCTACAATCCCCTGGCTGTGCCACCATGGTATGCATCGACACGGGTCTCCAACCAAAGGTCGCAGCAAGGCCATGCTCCAATGGGAAGCAATAAGAGCACCCAACAGCCCATTAAACAAAACTGGGGTCTCCATGCACAGATCAAAGGAGCAGTCACATTGAGGGACCCTGTGAATGCTTAGCAATCTTTGCTTCATTCATGCAAAGACTTCATTTTAAGATATTTCTGCCAATGCGATTACACTTAAATGCTACGCCTAAAAAATTAACTCACTCAGCTTTATCTTGACTACACTCTAAAAATCAGAAGGAATGCTGGGTTAGCAAGGAATTGACTGCATTTTTGAAAGTACAAAGCAAGCAGGAACAGCAGCTTCTCATGGCCACAACTGTGAAGATTGTTTCGGCCGTCAGAGACAGCATGCGCCAAACAACTTCAATATGAGATAAGAGTTAACATATAGTTTTGGAACTGTGTGTGCAGCTGGTAGTCTGCTTTCGAGAACAGTTCAGGTTAGGTCTGTTTTGAGTGCTGCTTTAATCAGTACAGGACTGGCAAAAGCCAGTATCTCTCTCTCTCTCTCTTTGGGTGGCACGGTGGCACAGTGGTTAGCACTGCTGCCTCACAGCGCCAGGGACCAGGATTCGATTCCCGGCTTGGGTCACTGTCTGTGTGGAGTTTTCACATTCTCTCCATGTCTGCGTGGGTTTCCTCCGGGTGCTCCGGTTTCCTCCCACAGCCTGAAAGACGTGCTGGTTAGGGTGCATTGACCCGAACAGGCGCTGGAGTGTGGCGACTAGGGGAATTTCATGGTAACTTCATTGCAGTGTTAATGTAAGCCATTCTTTACTTTTCTTTCTCTCTCCAGTAATTCTTTTTCTGTTCGCTTTTGGTAAGGTTAATTTTAAGACCTGTTCAGTAAAAGAAATTCAACTCAGCACCAGTGCTGTGTACACCTATTCTGAGGAATGAATGGACTCTATACACATCCACCCACAATCTTCAGTCAGACGATTAATTTTACGATTGATGGGAGACATCAGTTACCCATTGAGCATTGATTTTGATTTGATTTATTATTGTCACATGTATTAACATACAGTGAAAAGTATTGTTTCTTGCGCGCTATACAGACAAAGCATACCGTTCATAAAGAAGGAAAGGAGAGAGTGCAGAATGTAGTGTTACAGTCATAGCTAGGGTGTAGAGAAAGATCAACTTAATGCGAGGTAGGTCCATTCAAAGGTCTGATGGCAGCAGGGAAGAAGCTGTTCTTGAGTCGGTTGGTACGTGACCTCAGACTTCTGTATCTTTTCCCCAATGGAAGAAGGTGGAAGAGAGAATGTCCGGGGTGCGTGGGGTCCTTAATTATGCTGGCTGCTTTGCCGAGGCAGCGGGAAGTGTAGACAGAGTCAATGGATGGGAGGCTGGTTTGCGTGATGGACGGGGCTACATTCACGACCTTTTGTAGTTCCTTGCGGTCTTGGGCAGAGCAGGAGCCATACCAAGCTGTGATACAACCAGAAAGAATGCTTTCTATGGCGCATCTGTAAAAGTTGGTGAGAGTCGTAGTGGACATGCCGAATTTCTTTAGTCTTCTGAGAAAGTAGAGGCGTTGGTGGGCTTTCATAACTATAGTGTCGGCATGGGGGGGACCAGGACAGGTTGTTGATGATCCTAAAAACTTGAAACTCTCGACCCGTGTTATCTTCACCCTCTTTTCATATTTATTCAATGCTTAATCTTCAGGCTTTACAGCTCCAGGTCATCCCAGTACGTTGACAGCTCCAAACCCTCTTCAGAGCCTCCCTGCATTCCATCTCTTGACAAGAGGTTACTTGTTCCCGCAACCCGTTTCTCTTTTCCACAGCTTCCTGCAGGAACGGTCTGTTCAATCTCCTTTCCATTGACTTTTGGAGAGGGTTCCTCGTGCGGTTTGTACCATCAATGATTTCATTTTCACACAGTTCACACAAAAGGGAGCTGACTAAGTGCCCCGTTTATGTGGAGCAGTCTCCTGCCACACTTTCTCGGTCCCACTATTAATGATGAAAGCAATTGCTACTTGGCATCAATAATCCAGTGGCAGCCACCAGATGAATGTTAATTCCACTCTCAATACACTGTCAGGCTGTTCGTTTAAGCTTCAGACCATAAGACATAGGAGCAGAATTAGGCCACTCGGCCCATCGAGTCTGCTCCGCCAATCAATCATGGCTGATATTTTTCTCATCCCCGTTCTCCTGCCTTTTCAATCCCACCCATTATCTCTGTCCAATTTCTAACCCATCAGTGATCATCATCCCCTTATTAATCAAGAACCTATCTATCTCTATCTTAACGACACTCAACGACCCGGCCTCCACAGGATTTTTAATTCGAGGTTTATTGAATTCAAATTTCACCATCTGCCGTGGTGGGATTCGAACCCGGGTCCCCAGAGCATTGTCCTGGCTCTCTGGATTACTAGTCCGGGGACAATACCGCTACACTACCGCCTCCCCATAATTGGGAATGGGCCAAGTTGTCAGGACGGCACGGTGGCACAGTGGTTAGCACTGCAGCCTCACAGCGCCAGGGACCTGGGTTCGATTCCCGGCCTTGGGTCACTGTCTGTGCGGAGTTTGCACATTCTCCCCGTGTCTGCTTGGGTTTCCTCCCACAGTCCAAAGATGTGCAGGTTAGGTGGATTGGTCATGCTCAATTGCCCCTAGTGTCAGGGGGACTAGCTAGGGTAAATGCATTGGATTATGGGGATAGGGTCTGGGTGGGATTGTGGTCGGTGCAGACTCGATGGGCCGAATGGCCTCCTTCTACACTGGAGAGATTCTATGAATGTGATCATTTCAATGAATTGGACAACTACCCACCGCAGGTTATGTGGATTGGCCATGCTAAATTGCCCCTTAGTGTCCAAAGATGAGCAGGTTAGGTGGATTGGCCATGCTAAATTGCCCCTTAGTGTCCAAAGATGAGCAGGTTAGGTGGATTGGCCATGCTAAATTGTCCCTTAGTGTCCAAAGATGAGCAGGTTAGGTGGATTGGCCATGCTAAATTGCCCCTAGGGGTGGGGTTTTATGGCCTCGCTCATCCCGAAACTGTAAAATCCTGCCCAAGGTCAATGGACCTGTCCATGGCCTACCCCTCGCCCGCTCTGACTCCCATGGTGAGTGGGATGGTAAAATTCCACCTTAGTGTCCAAAGATGTGCAGGTTAAGTGGATTGGCCATGCTAAATTGCCTCTTCGTGTCAGAGGGATTAGAAGGGTAAATATATGGGGTTACGGGGATAGAGCGGAAGGAGGGGGCCTGTGTGAGATACTCTATCAGAGAGTTGGTGTCGACTCGATGGGCCGAATGTCCTTCTCTGCACTGTAGGGATTATATGACAATATGACACTGGATGGAAATGTCAAAGTAGGTTTCATTTCCTCAATGTGATGGTGATCACTGATGGGTTAGAAATTCAGTAAGAGTTTTAATAACACCAGGTTAATTGGGCAGAGATAATGGGTGGGATTTTCCGGCTGCACTGGGCCCAAGACTGGAAAATCCCGCCTGAGGTTAATGGATCTTTGCATGATCCGTGTCCCACGCTCTACGATTCCCATGGCGGGCAGGATGGGAAAATTCCGCCAAATGCTATTCGAGCCGTTGTACATATAGTTTTAAGATGTTCTGAGCCCAGTTTCTTACTGGGACCATCGCAGCTGGGGATCGCGTCTGAACTCACTGAATTGAGCAGTCGCGTGGTCCCAGGTAAGATTAGCCACGGCAGAATTGCCGTCTTTAGCTGACTGAACATTAAAGGGGTAAGCGCTCACTAATTAGATGTCAGCTCTTCAAAAGCCACCAAAATAAATCCACCAATGATTGCTAAAATAACCAATTACAGCGCTGTAACATTGCTCCACCAGTGTAAGAACATAAAAAGTGGCAAATACTTTGACTACACCCATCTCTAACCCTACTCCTTTGGCAGGCAGTGTGTGGCAGTGGGTTGACCACATTTAGCAAGGTTTAGAAGGAGGAAAGACCACAGTGGGGAGACTAATGACAGAGGGAACGATTGCCCATGTCTTGCTGCTGGTTGTAAAATATTCCACATCTAACAATACCAAAAGTAGACCCTCAAATACAAGCTTAGAACAGCCTCTCCTAATGGTAAGCAGATTACTCAAGGCAAAATGAATCTCAGATGACAAAAAAATTGGACTGAGAATCCCTACAGTGCAAAAGGAGGCCATTCGGTCCATCGAGTCTGCACCGACCACAATCCCACCCGGGCCCTATCCCCGTAACCCCACACATTTACTCTACTAACCCCCCTGACACTAGGATCAATTTAGCATGGCCAATCAACCTCACCCACACATCTTTAAAGTTTAAAGTTAAAGTTTATTCATCAGTCACAATTAAGGTTTACATTAACACAACAATGAAGTTACTGTGAAATTCTCCTAGTCGCCACAGTCCAGCACCTATTCGGGTCAATTCATCTAACCAGCACCGGTTTCAGAATGTGGGAGGAAACCGGAGCGCCCGGAGGAAACCCACGCAGACACGGGGAGAGAGCGCGCAGACTCCTCACAGACAGTGACCCAAGCCGGGAATTGAATCCGGGTCCCTGGCGATGTGAGACAGCAGCGCTAAACACTGCGCCGCCGTGCCGCCCTTGCTGCTGGCCGATGGAATTGAGAGACATTGGGAGGAATTCTCTGGCCGTTGACACTGGCGGGGTTCTCCAGCTATGCTGGCGGGATTCTCCAGTTCTGGTGCCGTGAATGGAAATTTGGCTGAGGGCCGAATTCTCCCTCCTCGCTTGTGGCATCAGCGGGGTCTGAATGGCCAGTAAGATGACGGGAATTCTTTTCAAAGGGATAGCCAGGGATGAATTGAACACTCAAGTAAAGCAGAAGATGTGGGAGACGACACAAGCCGTTGACTAGAAAATGAACCGGTCCAGAATATAGAACTGTGGCTACAGGAACAGGTCAGTGCCTGGGAATCTTGTGGAGAGTAACTCATCTCTTGATTCCCCAAAGCCTGTCCACCATCCACAAGACACAAGTCAGGAGTGTGATGGAATACTCCCCATTTGCCTGAATGGGTGCGGCTCCAACAACACTCAGGAAACTCAACACCATCCAGGACAAAGCAGCCCCGCTTGATTGGCACCCCATCCACAAACATCCACTCCCTCCACCACCGACGCACAGTGTGTACCATCTACAAGATGCAATGCAGCAATCATCAAGCCTCCTTCGACAGCACTTTCCAAACCCGCAACTTCTACCGCCTAGAAGAACCAGGACAGCAGACACATGGGAACACCACTAGCAAGTTCCCCTCCAAGCCACTCATCGCCGCAAGCGAGGATGGAGAGCTTGGCGCTCAGCCAAATCTCCATTCACCATAGTGGGGACCAGAGAATCCCGCCAGTGTGAACAGCCAGAGAATCCCGTCCAAATTCTCTCAATTCCATCGACCAGAAGCAAGTCCACTTTGTGACTTGGGAATATATCGGCCGTTCCATCACTGTCGCTGGATCGAAATGGTGGAACTCCCTCCCTTCTCACGGGGCAATTAAAAATGGGCGATAAAGGCTGGCTTAGCCAATAATGCCCACGTCCTGTGACAGAATAAGTTTGTAAAAAATGGAGATTGAGGGGAAACAGCAGACAGTTGTAAACATGGAATGTGCAGGTGATGAGAAACTAGAGGCAGGCCAAACATCCCCTAGTCGCCAAACTCCGGCGTCTGTTCCATAAGACCATAAGACATAGGAGCAGAATTAGGCCACTCGGCCCATCGAGTCTGCTCCACTATTCAATCATGGCTGATATTTTTCTCATCCCCATTCTCCTGACTTTTCCCCATAACCCCTGGTCCCCTTATTAATCAAGAACCTACCTATCTCTGTCTTAAAGACACTCAATGACCCGGCCCCCACAGCCTTCTGCGGCAAAGAGTTCCACAGATTCACCACTCTGTGGCTGAAGAAATTCTTCCCCAACTCTCGGCAAAGAGTTCCACAGATTCACCACTCTGTGGCTGAAGAAATTCTTCCTCATCTCTGTTTCAAAGGATCGTCCCTTTAGCCTGAGGTTGTGCCCTCTGGTTCTAGTTTTTCCTACCAGTGGAAACATCCTCTCCACGTCCATTCTATCCAGGCCTGGCAGTATCCTGTAAGTTTCAATAAGATCCCCCCTCATCCTTCTAAACTCCAACGAGTACAGACCCAGAGTCCTCAACCGTTCCTCATATGACAAGCTCTTCATTCCAGGGATCATTCTTGTGAACCTCCTCTGGACCCTTTCCAAGGCCAGCACATCCTTCCTTAGATATGGGGCCCAAAACTGCTCACAATACTCCAAATGGGGTCTGACCAGAGCCTTATACAGCCTCAGAAGTACATCCCTGCTCTTGGAAACTACCCCTCTTGACATGAATGCAAATATTGCCTTTGCCTTCCTAACTGCCGACTGAACCTGCACGTTAACCTGAAGAGAATCTTGAACAATGACTCCCAAGTCCCTTTGTATTTCTGATTTCCGAAGCATTTCCACATTTAGAAAATAGTCTATGCCTCCATTCCTCCTTCCAAAGTGCATAACCTCACACTTCTCCACATTGTGTTCCATCTGCCACTTCTTTGCCCACTCTCCTAACCTGTCCAAGTCCTTCTGCAGTCCCCCCGCTTCCTCAATACTACCTGTCCCTCTACATATCTCTGTATCATCTGCAAACTTAGCAACAGTGCCTTCAGTTCCTTCCTCCAAATCGTTAATGTATATTGTGAAAAGTTGTGGTCCCAGCGCTGACCCCTGAGGCACATCACTAGTCACCGGCTGCCACCCTGAAAAAGACCCCTTTATCCCCATTCTCTGCCTTCTGCCAGTCAGCCAATCCTCTATCCATGCCAGGATCTTACCCTTAACACCACGGGCACTGAACTTATGTAACAGTCTCCTATGCGGCACCTTGTCAAAGGCCTTCTGGAAATCTAAATAAATCACGTTCACTGGTTCTCCTTTATCTAACTTCCTTGTACCTCCTCAAAGATCTCTGTTCGGGTACACTGAGGGAGAATTTAACATGACAATGCACTCTAACCAGCACGTCTTTCGGACTGTGGGAGGAAACCGGAGCACCCGGAGGAAATCCTTGCAGACACGGGGAGAACGTGCAGACTCCGCACAGACAGTGACCCGAGGCCGGATCCCTGGCGCTGTGAGGCTGCAGTGTTAACCACTGTGCTACCTTGCCACCAAAACTCACAAGTTTTGGGACAACATTATAATATCGCTGCTTCTTTCTCATCATAACGGGGCCGATGGTACATCCTTGGACAGTCCAGGTTGCAAGAGACTGTTTGACAAACCTTAATGGGTAGCATCCTTTGTACTTAGAGATAGGTTCCTCTAGTCACAGTAGCACGAGCCAGCTAGGAATCCTTAAGGAATTCATCCGAGTGGGAGCAGAACGATCAATCCTTCCATTCAATGAGATTATAGCTGATATGAATCTAAACTCAATTTCCTCTCCTTGACTCCATATCCTTTAATAACCTTCTGCAGCAAAATAAAAATCGATAAATCTCCGTTTCCATTGACCTAGACTTTCTGAGGGAAGAGGCTTCAAGATGCAATCAGTACGGTTCTTACTTACAACTAGTTTTTTTGCAGCAGAAAGGGTTTCGTTGCAATCCAAAATTGGCTGAAAGAGGCATAACGGTGGGACTTTTCTGTCACCCCAGCCGTGTGTTTCCCGCCAGCGGGAGGTGGCACGTTGTTTGTCAGCGGCAGGGTTCTCCAGTCCCGCCGCTGACAGTGGGAATTCCCATTGACGTCACCACACGCCGGCGGAAAACCCGTGGGCGGAGGTACGCTGTCAGCGGGACTGGAGAATCCCACCGGCGTGAATGGCCAGAGAATTCCGACCCACATGTTTAGGGCTCGGAATAGCTGGGTATCTGGACAGAGATCAGCTGACTTTCCACAACAAGACCCTATCTTTGGATTCCTGCACTCCACAACAAACCTATTGCTAATCCTGCATTGTCTGGCACCGCGTCCAGGGACCATCTTTAAGTTGAATGAAATGTTTCTTGAAGTGAAAGAACATCAATAAAACCTCACACCTTCGCATGATTCAGGTGCATATTTTCAGATACTTGAAGTGAACGGGGAGAAAAAAATAAGCATTTCCCATTGAAAGAAAGCACCTTTGGGAAAAGAAAAGTCAGAAGGAAGTTGTGAAGGAGACAGAAATAATAAAAATGTCACAAATAGGTCTGGGGGCGGCACGGTAGCACAGTGGTTAGCACTGCTGCCTCACAGCGCCAGGGACCCTTGGTTCGATTCCCGGCTTGGGTCACTGTCTATGCGGAGTCTGCACATTCTCCCCGTGTCTGCGTGGATTTCCTCCATGTGCTCCGGTTTCCTCTCACAGTCCGAAAGATGTGCAGGTTAGGTGGATTGGTCATGCTAAATTGCCCCTTAGTGTCCAAAGATGTGCAGGTTAGGTGGATTGGCCATGCTAAATTGCCCCTTAGTGTCCAAAGATGTGCAGGTTAGGTGCACTGGCCATATCAAATTCTTCCTCAATGTATCCGAACATGCATCAGAGTGTGGCGACTAGGGGATTTTCACAGTCACTTCATTGCACGGTTCATGTAAGCTTACTTGTGACACTAATAAATGAACTTTAAACATTCAAACATTGGGCTGGAAAAGACCAGCTTCTCCGCCAATCTTGATGGACAAAATATCGTGACTAAACAGTTTTTCCCCCGAACACTCAGTGTCTGAAAATGTACAGTGAGCAGGATGTGCCCACTGCCAATGTCCAGAGACCAGTGAGAATTGAGACTGGTTGAATCATCGAATGATACAACACAGAGCATTGTTGTGTCAGCTGTTTGAAGGAGCTTTCTCCAATTAATCCCACTCCCCTTCTCTTTCCCCAGAGTTCTGTAAATGTTTTCCCTTCAAGTATTTGTCCAATTCCATTTGTTTAAATTACAAATGAATCTGTCTTGCTATCGGGATATACGCATCCAGATCACAACTCACTGTGTATACAATCGGATGGTCACTGGCTTTGTGGATTTTGCAAATTCTCCCCGTGTCTGCGTGGGTTTCCTCCGGGTGCTCCGGTTTCGTTCTACAGTCCGAAAGACGTGCTGGTTAAGTGCATTGGCCGTACTCAATTCTCCCTCAGTGAAACCGAGCAGGTGCTGGAGCGTGGCGACTAGGGGATTTTCACAGTAACTTCATTGCAGTGTTAATGTAAGCCTACTTGTGACACTCATAAGTAAACTTTTAAAATTGCTCCTTAGTGTCCAAAAATGTGCAGGTTCGGAGGATTGACCATAAAGCCATAAAGTCATAGAGTTTTACAGTATGGAAACAGGCCCTTCGGCCCAACTTGAACATGTTATCCTTTTCTTTTAACCACCAAGCTAGTCCCAATTGCCCGCATTTGGCCCATATCCCTCGATACCCATCTTACCTACGTAACTGTCTAATTGCTTTTTAAAAGACAAAATTGGACCCGCCTCTACTACTACCTCTGCCAGCTTGTTCCAGACACTCACCACCCTCTGTGTGAAAGAATTGGCCCTCTGGACCCTTTTGTATCTCTCCCCTCTCACCTTAAACCTATGCCCTCTAGTTTTAGACTCCCCTATCTTTGGGAAACGATATTGACTATCTAGCTGATCTATGCCCCTCATTATTTTATAGACCTCTATTAGATCACCCCTCAGCCTCCTATGCTCCAGAGAAAAAAGTCCCAGTCTATCCAGCCTCTCCTTATAACTCAAACCATCAAGCCCCGGTAGCATCCTCATAAATCTTTTCTGCAATCTTTCTAGTTTAATAATATCCTTTCTAGGGTGACCCGAGCTGTCCACAGTATTGCAAGTGTGGTCTTACCTATGTCTTGTACAACTTCAACTCCTGTATTCAATGTTCTGGCCATGATAAATGTGTGGGTTTACGGGGATAGGGTCTGGGTAGGATGGTTTATCGGAGAGTCGGTGCAGGCTTGATGGGCTGAATGTACTCCTGCACTGTAGGGATTCTATGATTCCTGAATCCCAGAATTTTGAAATTTCGAATTGAGGGGTGCGTGGTTCGATTTGTGGGTGGGATATGATGGAAAATAAATTGAATCTGGGGAAAAGCCGTGAAAATCCCAAACGCGAATTGAAAATTTCCAGTTTTTGTTCCGGCTTGGTCAATTGGGGTGACACGGTGGTACCGTGGTTACCACTGCCGTCTCACAGTGCCAGGGACCCGGGTTCAATTCCAGCCTCAGTAACTGTCTGTGTGGAATTTGAATGTCCAAAGCTTTCAAAGTTTATTTATTAGTGTCATAAGTAGGCTTACACTGCAGTGAAGTTACTGTGAAAATCCCTTAGTTGCCACACTCCGGCGCCTGTTCGGGTACACTGAGGGAGAATTTACCCCAGCCAATGCAGCTAACCAGCACCTCTTTCAGACTGAGAGAGGAAACCGGAGCACCCGGAGGAAACCCACACAGACACGGGGGGAAAACATGCAGACTCCGCATAGACAGTGTCCCGAGCCGGGAATCGAACCCGGGTCCCTGATGCTGTGAGGCAGCAGCATTAACCACTGTGCCACCCAATGTTCTCCCCGTGTCTGCGTGGGTTTCCTCCGGGTGCTCCGGTTTCCCCCCACAGTCCAAAGATGTGCGGGTTAGGTGGATTGGCCATGCTAAATTGCCCCTCAGTGTCAGGGGGATGAGCAGGGTAAATACGTGGAGTTACGGGAATAGAACCTGGGTGGGGATTGTGGTCGGTGCAGGCTCGATGGGCCGAATGGCCTCCTTCTGCGCTGTCGGGATTCTAGGATTCTAATTCTACCCAAATATAACTAACATCCGGGAGCACAAAAGATTGGATTGACGTTTGATCCAGTGGTAACTTGAGGGGCAACTGGACTTTCAGTCTATGAGTTAAGCTTTCCTCAATTGTATTGCTCTGATGCTGAAAGGATTCTAATCTTTAAGGAATTAAAATTCCTGCCATATCAGGGGTTTAATTCCCCCTCTGAAGTCAGCCACTACAGCAGAGTATTGTGGAATATCCCAAACCCCAGCCCTTGACGTGTCTGCATAAGTCAAAAAGACTGAGAAAATAAACTGTGACCAGCCTGTGGTTTCGGAGGGCTTGAGGTTTCCCATTGGCCTTTCCTCTGTCTAAACACTATCAAGTCTGGGAATGTTGCTATAGACAACCATCAAGTGTTGTATACATGGTCTGTGGTTTTGTAATCTTGCTTACTCCTGAGGATCCCAATTCCCACGGCCAGCTTTAAGTATCTGGATTCAGATCCACTGGGAATTTTATGTTCTGGTGGAAAACGGGACAAACAGCCTTTGTGCTGATTCATCCCTCGTTTGAGTCTTTACATTCCCACCCACCCATCACTTACAACAAGACTCCCACTCATAGGATCTGGCTGAAGATTGGAAATATTGAAGTGCCGATGCATCACCAACACAAACTGGGTGTGAGGTCCCTATTCTGTTCCTTGTTAATCACCAGCAATTTACAATTCATGCAAAATCAAAGATCGTTCTGACTTCCAACATTTGCTTGTCTTACTGAGGATGTATGGAAGTCCTGTGGCGCAGTGGGGTTAGCGTCTCTGCCTCAGAGACAGAGGTTCCGCGTTCGAATCCCACCCCAAGACTTGACGGCCAAGGAAAGTGCGTTCATAACGCAGCCAAATGGGTTGAGTGTCAACCTCAAATCCTTCCTAACACGCCAACGGCTGGCGCTAAGAGTGGGAGAGACTCCTGGTCACCCGTGCTTGATGTGGAGTCGTGCCCCCCTCAAGCTATAAGTCCCCTGGGGACAGACCGGTGACCTGGTCCAGGAATTACTAGCTGTGGAAACAGGCAAAGGTCTTCCTCAATGAACCACTAAGGCATCACACGGTGGCGCAGTGGTTAGCATGGCTGCCTCACAGCGCCATGGAACCAGGTTCGATTCCCAGCTTGGGTCACTGTCTGTGTGGAGTTTGCACGTTCTCCCCGTGTCTGCGTGGGTTTCCTCCGGGTGCTCTGGTTTCCTCCCACAGTCCAAAAGGCGTGCTGGTTAGGGTGCATTGGCCGTGCTAAATTCGCCCTCAGTGTTACCCGAACAGGCACCAGATTGTGAAAGAACAAGCCTGAAACATCAATTGCGAACATTTATTTGATTGCAACAATAGAAACCACATCAATTGCGAACAGCAACCATTCACCTGACATCATTGGTGTTAAACTATCATGGAACATAAACCAGCTGATGCCAACATGCGTCCACAGCAAGTAGTTGGCCTGATTTGATTTGATTTGTATTAGTGTCACCTGTATTAGTATGCAGTGAAAAGTATTGTTTCTCGCACACTAAACAGACAACGCATACTGTTCATAGAGTACACAGGGGAGAAGGCAAGGAGACACTGCAGAATGTAGTGTTACAGTCATAGCTAGGGTGTAGAGAAAGATCAACTTAATGCAAGGTAGGTCCATTCAAATGTCTGACGGTAGCAGGGAAGAAGCTGTTCTTGAGTTGATTGGCATGTGACCTCAGACTTTTGTATCTTTTTCCCAATAGAAGAATGTGGAAGAGAGAATGTCCGGGGTGCGTGGGGTCTTTAATTATGCCGGCTGCTTTTCCGAGGCAGCGGGAAGCGTAGACTGGGTCAATTAATGGGAGGCTGGTTTGCGTGATGGATTGGGCTACACTCACGACCTTTTGTAGTTTCTTGCGGTCTTGGTCAGAGCAGGAGCCCATACCAAGCTGTGATACAACCAGAAAGGATGCTTTCTATGGTGCATCTGTAAAGGTTGCTGAGAGTCATAGCGGACGTGCCAAATTTCCTTAGTCTCCTGAGAAAGTAGAGGAATTGGCGGGCTTTCTTGACTGCAGTGTCGGCTTGGAGGGACCAGGATAGATGACCTTGACACCTAGAAACGTGAAGTTCTCAACCATTTCCACTTCATTGATGTAGACAGGGACATGCCCTCCACTACGCTTCCTGAAATCGGTGACTACCTCTTCTGTTTTACTGACATTGAGATTTTTGTTGTCACGCCAGTTCACCAGATTCTCTGGGTGGGGCTTTATGGCCGAGATTAGAAAATCCCACCTGAGGTCAATGGAAATTTCCATTGTCCACCCCTTGCCTGCTCTGATTCTGTGGCGGGCGGGACGGTAGAATTCCGGCAACTATCTCTTTCCTGCACTCCGTCTCATCATCGATTGAGATCTGACCCAAACAGCTGAATGGGGACACCATCACCTGCAAGTTCCCCTTCAAGCCACATACCACTCTGACTTGGAACTATATCTCGATGTTCCTGGTTGCTATCACTGAGTCAAAAACCTGGAACCACCACCCCCCCTCCCTAACAGCACTGTGGGTGGACCTACACCACCATATAGCTCAAGACCACGGGCAATTAGGACTGGGCAACAGATATCGGCCTAGCCAGCAGCAATTAGGAATAAAATTCCCATCATCAATTAGAAATAAAAGATGACAAGGAAGTGTAATTTCTCCTGTCCTCTGTGTACCTTGCGGGCGAACTGTTTAGAGTCATAGAGGTTTACAGCCTGGAAACAGGCCCTTCGACCCAACTTATCCATGCCGCCCTTTTTTTTAAAACTCCAAAGCTAATCCCAATTGCCCGCATTTGGCCCATATCCCTCTATACCCATCTTACCCATGTAACTGTCTAAATGCTTTTTAAAGGACAAAATTGTACCCGCCTCTACTACTACCTCTGGCAGCTTGTTCCAGACACTCACCACCCTCTGTGTGAAAGAATTGCCCCTCTGGACACTTTTGTATCTCTCCCCTCTCACCTCAAACCTATGCCCTCTAGTTTTAGACTCTCCTATCTTTGGGAAACGATATTGACTATCTCGCTGATCTATGCCCCTCATTATTTTATAGACCTCTATAAGATCACCCCTCAGCCTTCTACACTCCAGAGAAAAAAGTCCCAGTCTATCCAGCCTCTCCTTATAACTCAAACCATCAAGTCCTGGCAGCATCCTAGTAAATCTTTTCTGCACCCTGATGCGCTATCAATAAGGCGAAAGACTACCAGTGTGCCAATACAAGTGTAGGCTTTTATTCACAACAGAATCAGGAGCAGATCCCAACAAGTAACCGACCTGGACTGAACAAGGGGGAGGAGACAGCCACCTTTATACTAGGTGCCGAGGGGAGGAACCAAACTGGAAGGGGGTGTGTCCAGGTATGACAAACACACACAACAGTGGTCCATATAGGACAAAGGCACAACTGAGGTCCACCACACACCCTTTCTAGTTTAATAATAGTTTGAACACTACGAGGTGAAACACTGCCATCTCTTTTGAAACAGTTGTCCAGAAGGCGAATGGCAGGGCTGTATTAAGGATAGCTGATCCTGCCTCATTCTGTTACACTCACAGTCCAAACTGCGCGGAAAATGTGGCAACAGAGATTCAACCCTACACTTAATTTCCTGCCTGACAACCGTTTTCTGAGATTTCCTGCTCTATTACTGATCCTTCTCAATCTCCCCATTACTTCCAGCCCATAGACATCCATCCAACCACACAATCAGTACTCCACGACTCTTACATTCCATCTTGAAGGCTCATCTACTTTTTCCATCTCAACGTTGCTGCCTGAGCCTGTGTGCTGTGGTCAGTCAGCCCTGAAGTCATTTGTAATAAATAATTCCAGCTTTCTATGAGTTTTTTTGGCTCTGATCCATACCATCCTCGTTCAGTTTCAGGTTCGAGCTTCTCATTGTACCCACTGGGATAGGCAATAGCAATAATTCATACTGAGAGAGGCATTATTTATTCTCAACTCACCTCTGATTGATGGAGGCCGTAAGATATTTCAACAAGGACCAAACAAGGGAGTTAATAGTTGGCAAAATTGCCTACATCAACGGGGACGAAGGAGAAAGAGTCAAGAGCTTCAAGCTTTTAGGTGCCCAGGTCACCAACAAACTGTTCCCCCACTTGCTGACACTATAGTTAAGAAAGCCCACCAATTCCGCTACTTTCTCAGAAGACTAAGGAAAATTTGGCATGTCAGCTACAGATGCACCATAGAAAGCATTCTTTCTGGTTGTGTCACAGCTTGGTATGGGCTCCTGCTCTGACCAAGACCCACAAGGAACTACAAAAGGTCGTGAATGTAGCCCAATCCATCACTCAAACCAGCTTCCCATCCATTGACTCTGTCTACACTTCCCGCTGTCTCGGCAAAGCAGCCAGCAAAATTAAGGACCCCGCGCCACCGCGGACATTCTCTCTTCCACCTTCTTCCGTCGGTCAAAAGATACAAAAGTCTGAGGTCACGTACCATCCGACTCAAGAACAGCTTCTTCCCTGTTGCTGTCAGACTTTTGAATGGACCTATCCCGCATTAACTTGATTTTTCTCTACACCCTGGCTATGACTGTAACTGTCTCATTTCCTTCTCCATGAATGGTATGCTTTGTCTGTTTAGAGAGCTAGAAACAATACTTTTCACTGTATGTTAATTATAATAATAAATCAAATCCTATTAAGCATTTGTGAGCGAGTGACAATGGGGAACCCATTGTTCAAGGGACAATAACTCCAGGTGGAAATCAAAACACCACCAGTGATTTCTGGGTGACAAGTCAGAGGTGAAGGAAGTTGAATTTTCATGTTGGAGGCACCTTTAACTTGTCAGCCCTGTTGTAATATGTCTTTAAGGGATATCGGCATGACATCACTGGAAGGAAGTGTATCATGCAATCCAGTCTTGGTTTCATTTTTGCTTTGAGCAGAGCACACATGCACAGCTCTGGTCTCTTCAAGGTTCATACCTGTGTATAACTATATCATGTGGTCAATCTTACCAAATTTATCCACAATGTGTTTACCCAATAAAAACAGAAAATGCTGGAAAACCTCTTAGCTCTGAAAATGAGTCATGTTGGAGTCGAAAGGTTAACACAGTTTCTCTCTCCACAGATGCTGCCAGACCTGCTGAGGTTTTCCAGCATTTCTTGTTCGGATTTCCAATTTCCTGCGTTGGCAGTATTTCGCTTTTATTTTATCGGGCGGCACGGTGGCACAGTGGTTAGCACTGCTGCCTCACAGCTCCAGGGACCTGGGTTCAATTCCTGGCTTGGGTCACTGTCTGTGCGGAGTCTGCACATTCTCCCCGTGTTTGCGCTGGGTTTCCTCCGGGTGCTTCAGTTTCCTCCCACAGTCTGAAAGATGTGCGGGTTACATTGATTGGCCACGCTGAATTGCTCCTAGTGTTAGGAGGGATTAGCAGAGTAAATGTGTGAGGTTATGGGGATAGGGCCTGGGTGGGGATTGTGGTCGGTTTAGATTCGATGGGACGAATGGCCTCCTTTTGCACTGTAGGGATTCTATGACTTTAGTGTTCACCGAATCCCTGAAGTCGGTGATTTGGTTTATTATTATCACATGGATGTAGGTTAGAGGGTAAATACCTGGGATTACGGGGATAGGACCTGATGGGAGAGTCGGTTCAGACTGGATGGGCTGAATGGTTTTCTACTGCACTGCAGGGCCTCTATGATCTTCCTTCTATACGCATTCCTATGGTCTTCAACGATGTCACTCGTGAAGTTTCCCTCCTCTTGAGAAATTCCATCTCTTGGCATTCAGACACTGCCATTTGCGCGTTCATTGGACCTCACCAACTTTCATAAGACTGGCATCAATGTACCAGCCATAATTTGGCATTAAAGCATTTTAAAGTTTATTAGTGTCGCAAGTAGGCTTACATTAACACTGGAGAGAGAATAACGCCAATGTTTCGAGTCTAGATGACCCTTTGACTTTGCTTTATCTATTCTTGGGATGTGGGGGTCGCTGGCTAGGTCAGCATTCATTGCCCATCCCTAATTGCCCCTCGAGAAGGTGGTGGTGAGCTGCCTGCCTGACCCACTGCTGTCCATGTGGTGTGGGTACACCCACAGAGTCTGTTAGGGATGGAGTCCCAGGATTTGTGCCAGCAATGATTAACACTGCAATGAAGTTACTGTGAAAAATCCCCTAGTCGCCACACTCCGGCGCCTGTTCGGGTACACGGAGGGAGAATTTAGCACGGCCGATGAACCTAAACCAGCACATCTTTGGGACTGTGGGAGGAAACCGGAGCACCCGGAGGAAACCCCACGCAGACACGGGGGGGAGAACGTGCAGACTCCACACAGACAGTGACCCAAGCCAGGAATCGAACCCGGGTCCCTGGCGCTGTGAGGCAGCAGTGCTGACCACTGCGCCACTGTGCCGGCCATTACTGATTTGTATCATGAATCCAGGAAGACCACCCATGGCGGTGAAACCAATGTCATGTTCATCTCTATAAATTAGGGGCATCCAGGAAGAAAATTATCAAAACATTGAAACAATACAAACAATAATCAGTAACACTAAAATAAGACAAATCAGATTGCCCTCAGGCACGCTTTTCAGTTTACGGAAGACAATTTTTAGTTGTTTATTCTCCAAAGTGTTGCCCGTTGGCAGTAGCAACACTGCAAGTGGCCAATGTTTTAATCCCGTGCCAATCTTTTTCTCCTGAAGCACATCTGAAGCACCTGCGGCTTCCTGGTGCAAGTTTGTTTGCCCTAAGCAATATCCCTTTAAGTCACAGAGTCTGCTGACTCGGAGATGTAACGTTATCCCTTCATTATCACTGCCTCTAAATCCTGGAACTCCCTACCTCCCTCCCTAACAGGCACTGTGGGTGTACCTACACCACATGGGCTGCAGCGGGTCAGGAAGGCAGCTCACCACCGCCTTCTCGAGGGGCAATTAGGGCTGGCCAGCGACGCCCACACCCCATGAATGGATAAAGCAAAGTTGAAGGGTCATCCAGACTCGAAACGTTGGCTCTATTCTCTCTCCACAGGTGCTGTCAGACCTGCTGAGATTTTCCAGCATTTTTTTGTTTCTGAATCAAACAAATCCTTCTCTTTTAAGTTTAAAGTTTATTTATGAGTGTCAAAAGTCAGCTTACATTGACACTGCAATGAAGTTACTGTGAAAATCCACTAGTCACCACACTCCGGTGCCTGTTCGGGTACACTGAGGGAGAATTTAGCATGGCCAATGCACCCCAACCAGCACGTCTTTTGGACTGTGGGAGGAAACTGGAGCACCCGGAGGAATCCCACGCAGACACAGGGAGAATGTGCGGACTTTGCACAGACAGTGACCCCAGGCCAGGAATCGAACCCGGGTCCCTGGCGTTGTGAGGGAGAATTGAGTACGGCCACTGCATCTAACCAGCACATCTTTGGAGTGCGGGAGGGAACCGGAGCACCCGGAGGAAACACACGCAGACACGGGGAGAACGTGCAAACTCCACAAAAGTGGTGGCGCAGTGGTTAGCACTGCTGCTTCACAGCGCCAGGGATCTGGGTTCAATTCCAGCACCGGGTCACTGTCTGTGTGGAGTTTGCATGTTCTCACTGTGTCTGCGTGGGTTCCCTCCGGGTGCTCCGGTTTCCTCCCACACTCCAAAGATATGCAGGTTAGGTGGATTAACCATGGCAAATGTAGCGACAGAGTTGGGGAAGAGGGCCGAAAATCCCAACAGTGCAGAAGGAGGCCATTTGGCCCATCGAGTCTGCACCGACCACAATCCCACACAGGCCTTATCCCTGTAATCCTACGGTATTATCCCCTGACACTGAGGGTTAATTTAGCATGGCCAATCCACCTAACTTGCACATCTTTCGGACTGTGGGAGGAAACCGGAGGAAACCCACGCAGACGCAGGGAGAATGTGTAGACTCCACACTGACAGTGACCCAAGCCGGGAATCAAACCCGGGTCTCTGGTGACTGTGAGGCAGCAGTGCTAACCACTGTGCCACCGCACCTTTAGAATACACCTTTGCCTTCTTGTTTCAGGAATTCTTTTTGTTTAAATTGCAAAGGGAACAAAGCCCTCACTCTGTTTGGGAGGGGATTTCCACCTTTTTTCTTTCAATATCAAACCACAACAGGTTTGTTTCTGAAAGTCTTTGAAAGGAATTCCACACCTGGCAAGGTTGGAGGTTGGAGATTGGAAGCTTTGATTCTTAATTGCACTATCTGATGTGTCGAAAGGAGAGAAGCACAAAGGCTTATCGGGTAATTGGTGGCAGACAACTCTCACTCTGCAATAGGGCAGGAACCACAAGGCAGGCTTTTACGATCACACAGTGAGAGAGAAGGTTTCTGCACTCTGAGGATGACTGGAATGTACACGTCTATGAAAAACGAGAATCATAGAATCCCTACAGTGCAGAAGGAGGCCATTCGGCCCATCGAGCCTTCAATCGACAACAATCCACTCAGGTCCGATCCCCATAACCCCATGTATAGACCCTGCTAGTCCCCCTGACACTAAGGATCAATTTAGCATGGCCAATCCACCTAATCCGCACATCTTTGGACACTAAGGGGCAATTTAGCATGGCCAATCCATCTAACCCGCACATCTTTGGACACTAAGAGGCAATTTAGCATGGCCAATCCACCTAACCTGCACATCTTTGGACACTAAGAGTCAATTTAGCATGGCCAATCCAGCTAACCCGCACATCTTTGGACACTAAGAGGCAATTTAGCATGGCCAATCCACCCAACACGCACATCTTTGGATACTAAGAGGCAATTTACCATGGCCAATCCACCTAACCCGCACAGCTTTGGACACTAAGAGGCAATTTAGTATGGCCAATCCACATAACCCGCACATCTTTGGACACGAAGAGGCAATTCAGCATGGCCAATCCACCTAACCTGCACATGTTTGGACACTAAGGGGCAATTTAACATGGCCAATCCACCTAACCCGCACATTTTTGGACACGATGGGGCAATTTAGCATGGCCAATCCATCTAACCCGCACATTTTTGGACACTAAGAGGCAATTTAGCATGGCCAATCCACCTAAATTACAAATCTGGGGACACTAAGGAGCATGACCAATTAGAACATAGAACATAGAAACCCTACAGTGCAGAAGAAGGCCATTTGGCCCATTGAGTCTGCACTGACAAAAATCCCACCCCAGGCCTTATCCCCACAACCCCACACGTTTACTCCACTAATCCCTCTAACCTACACATCCCAGGACACTATGGACAATTTAGCATGGCCAATCCACCTAACCTGCACATCTTTGGACTGTGGGAGGGAACCGGAGCACCCGGAGGAAACCCACGTAGACACGGGGAGAATGTGCAAACTCCACACAGACAGTGACCCAAGCCGGGAATTGAACCTGGGTCCCTGGAGCTGTGACCTAAACTACAAATCTGGAGACACTAAGAGGCAATTTAGCATGGCCAATCCACCTAATCTGCACATCTTTGGACTGTAGGAGGAAACCGGAGCGCCTGGAGGAAACCCACGCAGACACGGGGAGAACGTGCAGACTCTACACAGACGGTGACCCAAGCCAGGAATTGAACCTGGGTCCCTGGCACTGTGAGGCAGCAGCGCCAACCACTGTGCCCCCGTGCCATCCATTGTGCAACACAGTCCATAAATTTGTTTCAAAGGGAGTAGGGTAGTTGCATAAGCAGAGGAACAGGGGATTAAAGTCAATGGAGTGGAGAATGGGATTAAACACAATGGCAGAGGGAGAAAAAAATATTAGTGGATTGACCAAGACTGCTTCTGTTCTTGAATTGTCTAAGATTCTGCACACTCAGACTTGTGTAGGGTGTGAATTGGGAAATTGTTGCTTGGCTCCTATCAGGATGAATTGCTCTGATTCTGACGTACCCTAAAAAGTCACGGAAATCAGTGATAAGCCAACTAATAATGTTTGCAGCTAGTTGCAATGTAGCATCGTCACATCCTGCAGCAGTCAACTCAGCCCCCACTTTGGATTCATGGTGAAGGGAATGGAACACCCCATTTCAGTGTGAGCCTGAAGGGCAGCCAGACCGGGAATAAGAAGGGTGGCACGGTGGCGCAGTGGTTAGCAGTGCTGCCTCACAGCGCCAGGGACCCCAGGTTCAATTCCGACCTCGGGTCACTGTGTGGAGGTTGCACGTTCTGCCCGTGTCTGCATGGGTTTCCTCCGGGTGCTCCGGTTTCCTCCCACAGTCCAAAGATATGCTGGTTAGGTGCATTCGCCGCACTAAATTCTCCCCCGCAGTGCCAGGGAGCCGTGATCGATTCCTGGCCTTGGGTCAGTGTCTGTGCTGAGTCTGCACATTCTCCCCGTGTCTGCGTGGCTTTCCTCCAGGTGGATTGGCCATGCTAAAATTCTCCCACAGTGTCCTGCGTCGGTTAGAGGGATTAGCAGGGTAAATATCTGGGGTTACGGGGATAGGGCCTGGGTGGGATTGTTGTCAGTGCAGACTCAGTGGCCTGAATGGCCTCTTTCTGCACTGGTAGGGATTTTATGATTTTATGAATATCCCCAATGATCTGTTTGTGCCCCATTCTGAGGAATATGGTATCTGCCTTCCCATTCCTACAGGGCGACACGGTGACACTGCTGCCTCACAACGCCAGGGACCCGGGTTCGATTCCCGGCTTGGGTCACTGTCTGTGCGGAGTCTGCACGTTCTCCCCGTGTCTGCGTGGGTTTCCTCCGGATGCTCCGGTTTCCTCCCGCACTCCGAAAGACGTGCTGGTTAGGGTGCATTGGCCGTGCTAAATTCTCCCTCAGTGTACCCGAACAGGCACCGGACTGTGGCGACGAGGGGATTTTCACAGTAACTTCATTGCAGTGTTAATGTAAGCCTACTTGTGACTAAAAAATAAACTTTAACTTTGCTTCACTTTAGATATAGCATATGAGACAAAGGGGACAGCTTTTGTACTCAAGTTCTGAACTGGGAATTGAACTGACAACATTCTGACTCTGAAGTCAGCACGCTAATCGCTGAGACACAGATGATAGCGCAAGGCATGAGGTACATATTGTGCCAGAACTACTGTTAATAAAAATGTGCAAGCATACTCATTAGCAAGTTACTAATTTCTGAAATCCTTTCCTAGAAATACAAGTTCATTTAAGTGACCCACACTTACTGGACCTTCCAGTCAGGAGAGAGTTACAGACCGACACCAAATCTGGTTTGAACCTTTGTTAACTTCTGAATATGTTCAGGGAATTTTGGAAAATCACTAAAAGTGCTCTAAAGCACAATACCAAATCTGTGACTGCATTATAAATCCATTAGCAGTATAAACTGGGATTAGATCCCAGTTCATTAAAACAAATGAAATCCGGGCTGGGTGACCAAGAGGATTCCAAGACCAGGGAAAGTTGATATTGGCCAAGAATGTACTGCAGCATTTTCCATGATTCAGGAGCCCGTGTTAAGGAGAGCGCAGGAGTTCTCTCTCTCCGCACACATTTTTCTAAGTGGCCAGTTACATGGTGAATTTAATCAACTCGGCATTGAACTGAGGAGAGTGAGAAAGAGAGTGACAGGATTGTTCCTACTCACACCCACTATCCTCTCCAGAAGCCCAGAGGATATTTCTCTCAGCATCGCAGTGGGAAAGATGTAGGAGGTAGATTGGAAACCTTCTGAATTTTTGTTTCAGTTTTTCCCATGTCTCGTACATGATGCCCAATTCGTCCTACATCTGGTTCTCCGGTTTCCTCCCACCGCTCAAAGATGTGCTGGTTAGATGGATTGGCCATGCTAAATTGTCCCTTAGTGTCTCAAGATGTGTAGGTTAGGTGATTTGGCCATGCTAAATTGCCCCTTAGTGTCCAAAGATGTGCACGTTAGGTGGGGTGGCTATGCTAAATTGCTCCTTAGTAACCAAAGATGTGCAGGTTAGGTGGTTTGGACATGCGAAATTGCCCCTTTGTGTCCAAAGATGTGTAGGTTAGGTGGATTGGCCATGCTAAATTGCCCCTTAGTGTCCAAAGATGTGTAGGTTAGGTGGATTGGCCATGCTAAATTGCCCCATAGTGTCCAAAGATGTGCAGGTTAGATGAATTGGCCATCGTATATTGCCCCTTCGTGTCCAAAGGTGTGCAGATTAGGGGGATTGGCCATGCTAAATTGCCCCTTAGTGTCCAAAGATGTGTTGGTTAGGGGGATTAGTGGGGAAAATATGTGGATATGGGGATAGGGCCTGGGTGAGATGCTTTGTCGGAGAGTTGGTGCAGACCCGATGGGCTGAATGGCCTCTTCTGCACTGTAGGGATTCTATGATTTTGGAATAAATAACGGATTGTTCACAGGTAACAAGGCCAGCTCCATAAAAGGAAAGCAATGATTAAAGGAAATTTCTAGATCAAAGAACTTGTTGGGTAAATATGGTTGATTGTCCCTCTAAGGGCAACTCAGCAGAGTAAGGGTCACCTTACTGACCTAGGTGACCAATTGGGACTCAGAGCGGGGAATCACCCAAGGGGGTGGAGTTCCCCTTGGGCAAGAGGCATTCCCAAACTAGCTGCAAACCTGGTGTTGCTCTTGTAAATGAATGCCGTGTTGTTCACTGACGGGGTCTCTGAGAGTGTGTCGCTACAACATCCCTGCGGTGAATTCACAGAAAATGCTACTGAGCGCCATCAACGGCTTGGAGGAGAATCTGAGTCTGCATCTCCAGCCCGTCGTACCTGCTCTTCAAGCTCTGGATTGCTGCACGGCCCCAGAAACACCCCAGTGCTGCCCTCATGGAAATTGCTTTTTACAGTCTGAAATTTTCATCGAATCCCTACAGTGCAGAAAGAGGCCATTCAGCCCATCGAGTCTGCACCAACAACAATCCCATCCAGGCCCTATCCCCATAACTCCACATGTTTACCCTGCTAATCTCCCTGACAGTAAAAGTCAATTTAGCACGGTCAATCAATCTAACCTACACATCTTTGGACACTAAGGCGCAATTTAACATGGCAAATCCACCTAACCTACACATCTTTGGACACTGAGAGACAATGTAGCATGGCCAATCCACCTAACCTACACATCTTTGGACACTGAGAGACAATGTAGCATGGCCAATCCACCTAACCTACACATCTTTGGACACTGAGAGACAATGTAGCATGGCCAATCCACCTAACCTACACATCTTTGGACACTGAGAGACAATGTAGCATGGCCAATCCACCTAACCTACACATCTTTGGACACTGAGAGACAATTTAGCATGGCCAATCCACCTAACCTACACATCTTTGGACACTGAGAGACAATTTAGCATGGCCAATCCACCTAACCTACACATCTTTGGACACTAAGGGTCAATTTAACATGGCTAATCCACCTAACTGACACATCTTGGGACATTAAGGGGCAATTTAGCATGGCCAATCTATCTAACTTGCACATCTTTGATTTGATTTGATTTATGATTTGATTTATTATTATCACATGTATTGGGATACAGTGAAATGTATTGTTTCTTGCGCACTACACAGACAAAGCATACTGTTCATAGAGAAGGAAATGTTACAGCCATAGCTAGGGTGTAGAGAAAGATCAACTTAATGCAAGGTAGGTCCATTCAAAAGCCTGATGGCAGCAGGGAAGTAGCCATTCTTGAGTCAGTTGGTACGTGACCTCAGACTTTTGTATCTTTTTCCCAACAGAAGAAGAATGTCCAGGGTGCATGGGATCCTTAATTATACTGGCTGCTTTGCCGAGGCAGCGGGAAGTGTAGACAGAGTCAATGGATGGGAGGCTGGTTTGTGTGATGGATTGGGCTACATTCATGGCCTTTTGTAGTTTATTGCAGTCTTGGGCAGAGCAGGAGCCATACCAAGCTGTGATACAACCAGAAAGTATACTTTCTATAGTGCATCTGTAAAGGTTGGTGAGAGTCGTAGCTGACATGCCAAATTTCCTTAGTCTTCCAAGAAAGTAGAGGCGTTGGTGGGCTTTCTTAACTATAGTGTCGGCGTGGGGGGGACCAGGACAGGTTGTTGGTGATCTGGACACCTAAAAACTTGAAGCTCTCGACCATTTCTACTTCATCCCCATTGATATAGACAGGGGCATGTTCTCCACTACGCTTCCTGAAGTCGATGACAATCTCCTTTGTTTTGTTGACATTGAGGGAGAGATTATTGTTGCCGCACCAGTTCACCAGATTCTCTATCTCATTCCTGTACTCTATCTCGTCATTGTTTGAGATCCGACCTACTACGGTGGTGTCATCAGCAAACTTGAAAATCGAATTGGAGGAGAATTTGGCAACACAGTTAAAGGTGTATAAGGAGTATAGTAGGGGGCTGAGAACACAGCCTTGTGGGGCACCGGTGTTGAGGATGATCGTGGAGGAGGTGTTGTTGCCTATCCTTACTGATTGTGGTCTGTGAGTTAGGAAGTTCAGGATCCAGTCACAGAGGGAGGAGCCGAGGCCCAGGCCACGGAGTTTGGAGATGAGTTTTGTGGAAACAATAGTGAAGACTGAGCTGTAATCAATAAATAGGAGTCTAACATAGGTATCCTTGTTATCTAGTTGTTCCAGGGTTGAGTGCAGGGCCAGGGAGATGGCATCTGCTGTGGACCTGCTGCGGCGGTAGGCAAACTGTAGTGGATCCAGGTAGTCCGGGAGGCTGGAATTGATTTGTCCCACCTTTCGAAGCACTTCATAATGATGGATGTCAGAGCCACCAGACGATAGTGATTAAGGCACGCTGCCTGGCCTTTCTTTGGTACTGGGATGATGATCGTCTTCTTGAAGCAGATGGGGACCTCAGATTGGTGTAAAGAGAGGTCATTAAGAGGCAATTTAACATCACCAATCTATCTAACTGCACAACTTTGGATACTAAAGGAACAATTTAGCACGGCCAATCAACCCAACCTGCACATCCCTGGACTGTGGGAGAAAACCGGAGCACCCGGAGGAAACCCACACAGACACGGGGAGAATGTGCAGACTCTGCACAGACAGTGACCCAAGGCCAGGATTGAACCCGGGTCCCTGGTGCTGTGAGGCAGCAGTGCTAACCACTGTGCCACCGTGCCGCCCTGGATGTGTGAAGCCTCTCACCATCCAAACCATCCCCCCCCCCCCCCCCACCCACCCCCCGCCCCCCGTGTTCCCCCTTCTCATATCCCAGCCCCAAACACAGTCTCCAAATGTGCCTTCAGTCAGCAAGTTGTTCTTCTACTTGGAGCCGGCCTTTCACTTTCAGAGTCTGTTATCCAAATTACTATTGCCAAAATGTTATCCTGGGGAGGTTTACATTACCACTTCCTCAAAATACTAGCTGAAGCCTCCTTTCTAAGAATCTCTCAACAGGGACAGCCAAGCAATCTGTCTCTTGGCTTCAGCCAGAAGTGTTCAGTTGGTGGAATGTGCATGGTTGTACATGCATGAGAAGCTTCTTCAAGCAAAGGGAAGAGAGGAACCCAACATTTCCCCTGCATTCTTCATTGATTTGTGTTTAATTCTGAGTCTGTTTCTCTTTATTCATTGGTGGGACATGGGGTCGCTGGCTGGCCAGCATTTATTGCCCATCCCTAGTCACCTGAGGGCAGTTGAGAGTCAACCACATTGCTGTCACTCTAGAGGCCAGACCGGGTAAGGATGGCAGATTTTCTTCTCTAAAGGACATTAGTGAACCAGGTGGGTTTTCCCGACAATCGACAATGCTTTCATGGTCATCAGTAGATTCTTAATTCCAGACTTTTTTTTATTGAATTCAAATTCCGCCGTGTCGGGATTCGAACCCGGATCCCCAGAACATTGGCTGAATTCCTGGATTAATACTCTAGTGATAATACCACCAGGCCATCGCCTCCCCTTTTACTGTTGATGTTCACTGTGCTTGTTTGATTAAGTCTGGGTGTGGACTCAGAGCAAAGTAAAGTTGGAGAGGGTGGAGGGATTTTCTGCACCCCCTCCCCCCCCCGAAAGCTGTGTGTTTCTCGGCAGCAGGAGAGGCGGCCCTCCGATGCCAGTGGGATTTCCACCCCCTGAAGGCCGGAATATCCTGCCGGTGGGAAGAGCCAGAAAATTCCACCCCATGGAAAGAGCTGGAGACCAGAGCTGTAGCAGGGAGCAGAGATGAAACCTGTTAGACGCTTACGGCAGGGGTTATCGCTTTGGTGACTAAGTGTCTCCTTATAGTTCCACGTTGGTCAGCGTGGTGACTCTCCGGGCCAGCTCGCCTGCTGTTCAGCTCATTATCTATGCGTGAATATAAATGATGTCGTATCTCAGAGCATGGTGAGCTGGGATTCACCCGTCCCGCCATGTCCTCATTGGAGTGTCTGCAATTCATTTAAAATTAAAAAGAACAAAGGACAAAGAAAATTACAGCACAGGAACAGGCCCTTCGGCCCTCCAAGCCTGCACCGACCTTGCTGCCCGACTGAATTAAAACCCCCTACCCTTCTGGGGACCATATCCCTCTATTCCCATCCTGTTCATGTATTTGTCCAGACGCCCCTTAAAACTCACTATCGTATCTGCTTCCACGACCTCCCCCGGCAGCGGGTTCCAGGCACCCACCACCCTCTGTGTAAAAAACTTGCCTCGTACATCTCCTTTAAACATTGCCCCTCGCACCTTAAACCTGTGCCCCCCTAGTAATTGGCTTTTCCACCCTGGGAAAAAGCTTCTGACCATCCTCTCTGTCCATGCCTCTCATAATCTTGTAGACTTCTATCAGGTCGCCCCTCAACCTCCGTCTTTCCACCGACAACAAACCAAGTTTCTCCAACCTCTCCTCATAGATAATGCCCTCCATACCAGGCAACATCCTGGTAAATCTTTCCAGTACCCTCTCCAGAGCCTCCACATCCTTCTGGTAGTGTGGTGACCAGAATTGAACACTATATTCCAAGTGCGGCCTAACTAAGGTTCTATAAAGCTGCAACACGGCTTGCCAATTTTTAAACTCAATGCCATGGTCGATGAAGGCAAGCATGCCACATGCCTTCTTGACTACCTTCTCCACCTGCATTGCTACTTTCAGTGACCAGTGACCTAGCTGCACACCCAGATCCCTTTGCCTATAAATACTCTTAAGGGTTCTGCCATTTATTATATATTTCCCATCTGTATTAGATCTTCCAAAATGCATTACCTCACATTTGTCTGGATTACACTCATCTGCCACCTCTCCACCCAAGTCTCCAACCGATCTATATCCTGCTGTATCCTCTGATGGTCCTCATCGCTATCCGCAAATCTTTGTGTCGTCTGCAGTTCATTAACTCTTTGCCACTCAAGACTGGTGTGGCGAGTGATGGCCCCTCCACTGCTTCCAAGTTCAGTGGCAATGAGCTACCAGATCAACCTCATGGCCCCCCCCCCAACTCACGCAACTGCGCCCGGATACCCCTCGCTCCCACACTGACTGATGAAATCCTTCCCATCGTGCTGGGCAAGCATCATGTTTAGGTTCCCCTCCTGTTCTGACCCAGGCCAGAAACTCCAAGGTGAAGTTAGCCTCAACCCTATGTTTTCACATTTGAAATTGGGAGGGTTTAAACATCTTGAATATACAGGTCCACTCCTGACAACTCCCTGTCCCCGATCGTACCGGCCATTCACGCTCCCGCTACGACAAGGTCAGAGAATTTGACGCCCAACTAAATCTCCATTCACCGCAGCGGGATGGGAAAATCAACTACGATTCCGGCCCCTGACTCCAACTGCAGCCTCACAGGCCCGGAGATGCACACCCTCGCTCCCGATAGGCCCAGGTTTGGGTGCTCACGCTCCATTGGTTCAGGCCCAGTCACGTGGCCCACGAAGAACCACCCATTAAAGGGGCCACGCCACCACAAAAATACTTGCGCAAGGCATTGGCAGTACAATGTGGAACACATTGAGACAGCATTGAGCCGGGCCTAGTTTCACCAGAATCACTATTTATAATGATGGTTTATGCAATTTTCTGACCTAGTAATGCACACCATTATTTATGTAGAAATACCACAGCAACTCAGGCGAGGGGAAAATATGTTGAATAAATGTAGACATCAAAGAATGACTGTCTCAAAAGCAACATCTTGCTGCCTGATTCACGATGACAAGAAGCTGCTGTATTCCTGCAGCTGGTATACCTCACCACAGAACGTTAAGTCGAGTCATTATCAATCTATTTTTTTATTCATACGTGGGACATGGGCGTCACTGGCTAGCCAGCATTTATTGCCCATCCCTAGTTGCCTGAGAGTCAACCACATTTGCTGTGGCTCTGGAGTCACATGTAATCATGATGTGGAGATGCCGGCGTTGGACTGGGGTGAACACAGTAAGAAGTTTAACAACACCAGGTTAAAGTCCAACAGGTTTATTTGGTAGCAAAAGCCACACAAGCTTTTGGAGCTGCAAGCCCCTTCTTCAGGTGAGTGGGAATTCTCACTCACCTGAAGAAGGGGCTTGGACCTCCGAAAGCTTGTGTGGCTTTTGCTACCAAATAAACCTGTTGGACTTTAACCTGGTGTTGTTAAACTTCTTACTGTGTCACATGTAGGCCAGACCAGGTAATATACAGTGGAAAGTATTGTTTCTTGTGCGCTATACAAACAAAGCGTACCGTTCATGGAGAAGGAAAGGAGAGAATGCAGAATGTAGTGTTACAGTCATAGCTAGGGTGTAGAGAAAGATCAGCTTAATGCAAGGTAGGTCCATTCAAAAGTCTGGTGGCAGCAGGGAAGAAGCTGTTCTTGAGTTATTTGGTACGTGACCGCAGACTTTTGTACCTTTTTCCCAACGGAAGAAGGTGGAAGAGAGAATGTCCGGGGTGCGTGGGGGCTCCTTGATTATGCTGGCTGCTTTGCCGAGGCAGCAGGGAGTGTAGACGGAGTCAATGGATGGGAGATTAATTTGCGTGATGGACTGGGCTTCGTTCGCGACCCTTGGTATTTGAGAGAAGTGCTAGTTAGGTGCATTGGCCCGGAGAGACGCCGGACTGTGGCAACTAGGGATATTTCACAGTAACTTCATTGCAATGTTAATGTCAGCTTTACTTGTGATTAACAAATAAACTTTATTTTCTTGGGATTTTGGTCAGAGCAGGAGCCATACCAAGCTGTGATACAACCAGAAAGAATGCTTTCTATGGCCCATCTGTAAAAGTTGGTGAGAGTCGTAATGGACATACCAAATTTGTAGGCAGGCACCAAACTGATACCAACAACCAGACAGGAATCCATCCCGGACTTCCAAGCGGGGGGGGAGACAATAATGGAATTAAAAAAAGAATGACCTGAACCACTCAATGAAAGATGGTCAAAGTGACATTTACTCCCTGATCAAGGTATTATTCCAGAACTTTCCTCAATCCGTGCTGATTCTTTACTGTGCAATAGGCAAGAGGCGACTCAAGCCTGTGGCTTCTGACGGTTGTTCTCCTTGGCTTTGGACACAAAGGAAAAGATCTGATCAATAAAATATAGATTCACTATATTGCTTTGCAGTGCCTCATATTTTATTCTGTTTCTTTTCCATTCATTACTTTCCAGCTTTGCTGTTCACATCGGGATATCTGCTGCTCGTTGAAGTCCAGATCTGAGGCAATGCAATCGTTAAGAAAGCCCACAAATGCTTCTACTTTCTCAGGAGGCTAAGGAAATTCAGCACGACTCTTACCAACTTTTCCAGATGCACCATAGAAAGCATCCTTTCCCGATGTTTCACAGCTTGGTATGGGCTCCTGCTCTGACCAAGGCCGCAAGAAACTCCAAAGGGTTGTGAACAAAGCCCAGTCCATCACGCAAACCAGCCTCCCATCCACTGACTCTGTCTACACTTCCCGCTGCCTCGGGAAAGCAGCCAGCATAATTAAGGACGCCACGCACCCCGGACATTCTCTCTTCCACCTTCTTCCGTCGGGAAAAAGATACAAAAGTCTGAGGTCACGTACCAACCGACTCAAGAACAGCTTCCTCCCTGCTGCCGTCAGACTTTTGAATGGACCCACCTCGCATTAAGTTGATCTTTCTCTACACCCTAGCTATGACTGTAACATTACATTCTGCACTCTCTCCTTTCCTTCTGTCCTATGTACTCTATGAATGGTATGCTTTGTCTGTATAGCGCGCAAGAAACAATGCTTTTCATTGTATTCCAATACACTTTGATTTTGATATGATTTGATTTGATTTATTGTCACATGTATTGGTATATAGTGAAAAGCATTGTTTCTTGCACACTCTACAGACAAAGCATTACCGTTCATAGAGAAGGAAAGGAGAGGGTGCAGAATGTAATGTTGCAGCCATAGCTAAGGTGTAGGTGTAGGCCCATTCAAAAGTTTGATGGCAGCAGGTAAGAAGCTCTTCTTGAGTCAGTTGGTACGTGACCTCAGACTTTTGTATCTTTTCCCCAACGGAAGAAGGTGGAAGAGAGAATGTCCGGGATGCATGGGGTCCTTAATTATGCTGGCTGCTTTGCCGAGGCAGCGGGAAGTGCAGACAGAGTCAATGGATGGGAGGCTGGTTTGCGTGATGGATTGGGCTACATTCACGACCCTTTGTAGTTGCTTAATAAATGAAATCAAATCAAAAGACATATTTGTCGGCGAAAGATCCAAAGGTATTGAAAAGTTCAATAAAATGGCACTAGAAGAAGCTTCAGTGCATGTCGGGGGAGGGGGGAGGATGTTGGTTAATTATCTAGAATAAGGTTGAGGGTGCGTCATCACCTTTTTCCCTTTCTTACATCCATCAGGACCTCTTGTGCATTTAATGAGTGATGTAAAATAAAAGTCACTTAATTTCGTGGAATCAGAAATATGGGCTGGAATTCTCCATCAGTTCACGCCCCGCTGCCGCTGCCAGCGAGGATGGAGAACTTGGCGCTCAGCCAACTCACCGTTCACTGCAGCGGGACTGGAAAATCCCACCGGCGTGAACAGCCAGAGAATTCTGCCCATCCTTTCCCCCAGTCAGCAGTGAGCCTGTGGGATCCGTTAGCGTGGCGGCTTCTCCCGCTGCCTTCATGAGGGAGAACCTGCTCCTGACTGGGGTTAGAGGTCACGGTGTGCAGTAGGCCAGCGGCTTTACGGGTAACACTCACCCCACCTGATCTCTGATTTGATTTGATTTGATTTATTATTGTCACATGTATTAGCATACAGTGAAAAGTATTGTTTCTTGCACGCTGTACAGACAAAGCATACCGTTCATAGAGAAGGAAACGAGAGAGTGCAGAATGTAATGTTACAGTCATAGCTAGGGTGTAGAGAAAGATCAACTTAATGCGAGGTAGGTCCATTCAAAAGTCTGATGGCAGCAGGGAAGAAGCTGTTCTTGAGTCGGTCGGTACGTGACCTCAGACTTTTGTATCTTTTTCCCGACGGAAGAAGGTGGAAGAGAGAATGTCCGGGGTGCGTGGCGTCCTTAATTATGCTGGCTGCTTTGCCGAGGCAGCGGGAAGTGTAGACAGAGTCAATGGATGTGAGGCTGGTTTGCGTGATGGATTGGGCTACATTCACGACCTTTTGTAGTTCCTTGCAGCCTTGGGCAGAGCAGGAGCCATACCGAGCTGTGTTACACCCAGAAAGAATGCTTTCTATGGTGCATCTGTGAAAGTTGGAGAGAGTCGTAGCTGACATACCAAATTTCCTTAGTCTTCTGAGAAAGTAGAGGTGTTGGTGGGCTTTCTTAACTTATAGGGTCGGCATGGGGGGGACCTGGACAGGTTGTTGGTGACCTGGACATCTAAAAACTTGAAGCTCTCGACCCTTTCTACTTTATCCTTGTTGTTGTAGACAGGGGCATGTTCTCCACTACGCTTCCTGAAGTCGATGACTATCTCCTTCATTTTGTTGACATTGAGGGAGAGAGAGATTAAGGGAGAGATCCCCTGGGGTTGCCCGAAGGTGCTTGAGAGGGAATTGCCAGAGCATTGTGTCCCTTATTGGCCCTGGAGCTTCCCATCTCTGTGTTCTTGCCTCTCCAGGAAATGGGGGTGAGTAGGTGAGTGGAAGTAAGTGTTTCGCTGCGATGCTCTGATCATCTTGAGGATGGGGAGGGAATGGCGTAGTGGTATTGTCACTGCACCAGTAATCCTGAGACCAGTGGTAATTCTCTAGGGACCTGGGTTCAAATCCCACTGCAGCAAATATTAAAATTTGAATCCAATAAAAATCTGGAATTTGATTTATTATTGCCACATATATTGGGATACAGTGAAAAGTATTGTTTCTTGCGTGCTGTACAGACAAAGCATACTGTTCATAGAGAAGGAAAGAAGACAGTTCAGAATGTAGTGTTACAATTATAGCTGGGATGTAAAGAAAGACAGAGGGCAGGATTTTATGGCCTCACTTGTCCCAAAGCCACAACATCCCACCCAAGGTCAATGGACCTTTCCATGGTCCACCCCTTGCCCGCTCCGATTCCCGTGGCGGACGGGGCAGCAAAATTCCAGCCAGAGAGGTTATAGAAGTTGAGACCATGGCGACCATGGAACCATTGTTGTAAAAGCCCTTCTGGTTCATTCATGTCCTTACCTGGTCTGGGCCTACACGTGACTCCAAAGCCACTGCAATGTGGTTGACTCTTAAAAAAACCCTCTGAAATCATCTCGCAAGCCACTTATTTCAAGGGCAATTAGGGATGGGCAATAAATGCTGGCCCAGCCAGCGACACCAAATCCCCATGAGTGAATCAAATAAAAAGGATCGTTTCCTGTTAATTTTGTTTCAATGCAGGCAATAAACATAGCCAAGACTGTTATCAGGCATCCAGAACCAGGGTACTTTTCTGATACATAATTCATTTTATTTCTCATCCTGAATGATTAACCAAGAAATATAACATTCTCCAATAAATGCAGACTTAGCACACTAACCGAAGCCTTCAACAATCATTCTAAATGACTAAAAAGTAATAGTCCTGGTCCCAAAAAAAACCGAAGAGGATCCTTTTACTTAATCGCTGTCATCATTCATTCTCAAGCGCTTTGTAACCCGAAGCCACTTCTTTAGCCCATTATCTCCTGGTACTGAGTTATTTCCTTGATAGCATTGTTAGTGATGATTTGCCATTTCCCACCTCTCTCAGGGGCAGGAACCATGGTGGCACAGTGGTTAGCACTGCTGCCTCACAGCGCCAGGGACCCAGGTTCAATTCCGGCCTTGGGTCACTGTCTGTGTGGAGTTTGCACGTTCTCCCCCATGTCTGTGTGGGTTTCCTCCGGTTTCCTCCCACAGTCCAAAGATGCGTGGGTTAGGTGGATTGGCCGTGCTAAATTGCCCCTTGGTGTCAGGGGGAACTAGCTAGGGTAAATGCATGGGGTTATGGGGATAGGGTCTGGGTGGGATTGTGGTCGGTGCAGACTCGATGGGCTGAATGGCCTCCTTCTGCACTATAGGATTCTATGATTCTATGAATCTCTACAGTGCAGAAGGAGACCATTTGGCCCATCATGTGGCAGGTGTGCTAACCATTGGGACACCATGCCGCCCACCAGAGGAGACTGGTACCAAGTCTACTTGAGCCAGATGGGAATTGAACTCATGTTGTTGCCATGGGGTGGCACGGTGGCACAGTGGTTAGCACCGCTGCCTCACAGCGACAGGGACCCGGGTTCGATTCCTGGCTTGGGTCACTGTCTGTGCGAAGTCTGCACGTTCTCCCCGTGTCTGCATCAGTTTCCTCACACAGTCTGAAAGATAAGTAGGTTAGATGGATTGGCCATGCTAAATTGCCCCATAGTGTCCAAAGATGTGCGGGTTATGTGGATTGGCAATGCTAAATTGCCCCGTAGTGACCAAAGATGTGCAGGTTAGGTGAATTGGCCACACTACATTGCCTCTTAGTGTTAGGGGTCTGGCAGGGTAAATACGTCGAGTTACGGGGATGGGACATGGATGGTATTGTGGTCGGAGCAGACTCGATGGGCCAAATGGCCTCCTTCTGCATTGCAGGGATTCTTCTATGATGCTGTTATTATAAGCCGCACGCTCGCCATCTCAGCTAACCACCTCCCACATCCCCGGGAACACAAATAAAAAAAATGTTTCCTCAAAATTGATGAATTTTCTGCAGGCGATTGCAACCACTGCATGGTGAATAGAACAGTTGGCCTGACAAGGCAACTAATTAATCATTCTTGATGAAGTCATCACTCATTAAGTTGTTAGACTTATCCAGTTAACCCTTTTACCTTACCTTAGGACCAGGAGTGAAATCTATTCGCGGGAAAATAAATGTTCGACTGCCTTGTGGAGACTAATGGTTTTCCTCTGATGAAATTCTCTGGCCATCAAATGATTTATTGTTCAGTCCCCGGAAACATTCAGATTATATTCCGTCTCTCTCATTGCTGTCTGTTGGAGCTTGCTGTGCACAAGAGTTCATAGAATCAGAGAATTCCTACAGTGCAGAAGGAGGCCATTCAGCCCATTGAACCTGCACCAACATTCAGACCCCATCTCCATAACCGTACTTATTAACCCTCATCCCCTTCACACTAATGGGAAATTTAGCATGGCCAATCCACCTAACCTGCACACCTTTGGACACTAAGGGACAATTTAGCAAGGCCAATACACCTAACCTGCACACCTTTGGACACTAAGGGACAATTTAGCATGGCCAATCCACCTAACCTGCACACTTTTAGACACTAAGGGGCAATTTAGCATGGCCAATCCACCTAACCTGCACACTTTTGGACACTAAGGGGCAATTTAGCATGGCCAATCCACCTAACCTGCACACTTTTGGACACTAAGGGGCAATTTAGCATGGCCAATCCACCTAACCTGCACACCTTTGGACACTAAGGGGCAATTTAGCATGGCCAATACATCTAAGCTGCATATTTTTGGTCACTAAGGGGCAATTTAGCATGGCCAATCCACCTAACCTGCACATCTTTGGACGCTAAAGGGCAATTTAGCATGGGCAATCCACCGAACCTGAACATCATTCAACACTAAGGGGCAATTTACCATGCCCAGCCCACCTAACCTACATATCTTTGGACACTAAGGGATAATTTACCATGGCCAATCCACCTAACCTACACATTTTTGGACATTAAGAGGCAATTTAATATGGCTAATCCACCTCACCTGCACATCTTTGGACACTCAGGGGCAATTTAGCATGGCCTATCCAACTAACTACACATCTTTGGACACTCAGGAGAAATTTAGCATGGGCAATCCATCTAACCAGCACTTCTTTAGGATTGTGGGAGGAAACCGGAGCACCCAGAGGAAACCCACGCAGACACGGGGAGGACATGCAAACTCCACACAGACAGTAACTCAAGGCCGGAATTGAACCCGGGTTCCTGGCCCTGTGAGGCAGCAGTGCAAACCACTGAGAGAGGTGGGTAACGCAGGGACCTGGGTTTTTATGTAACTTCGGAGATTGCTGAGTGGAGTTTGATTTGGGGATGATTGACAGGTCAGGTGATAACCTGCCTGGGAACAGTTTTTCTTTCCACATGAAAGTTTTTAGTTTTAGTTTAATTGCTGTTAGAAGCTGATAGCAGAAGGCGGTGTCTCTCTTTCTTTCTCTCCAGAGGCCTTTTGGAAAGCTCCAGGACTGGGAAGAGGTTTGTTCCAACAGTCAAAGGAGCAATTCACAGCAGGTGTTAAAAAACTAAAAACCCAGCATCACGTGAAAAAGGGTGTGTATCTATTGGATGGGTTTAACTTGGAACAACAGAGATAGCTCGCTGTTAAGGTTTATATTATGTCATTTTTGAGTCTTGTAATTGGTAAAAGTTATTCTAATTATTTTTGTTATATTCTTACTGTGTTCTTAAATAAACTTTGTTTGATAAAATCTTCCCAGTGGTTCACTTGAATCATACCTGGAGTGAAATACCTTCTGCTCACCCTAATGCCCAAACCAAATGTAAAACTTAGGGTCCAGGCTAACTTCACACAATACTTTGGAGTTTCTGGCCTGAGTCTTAAGGCCTTGTAAACAAAGTTTGTTCGTACAACGTAAGCACATCTTCACACAGTCAAAACACAGCCAATAACAAAATACTATTGCCAGCTTCCACTGGTTGAGGGCACAAGCTCTCCGCCATTTTGGTAGAATCCCACCATGGGCAGATGGTGGAATTTGAATTCAATAAAAAATATCTGGAATTAAGAATCTACTGATGACCATGAAACCATTACCGATTGTTGGAAAAACCCATCTGGTTCACTAGAATCATAGAATCATAGAAACCCTACAGTACAGAAAGAGGCCATTTGGCCCATCGAGTCTGCACCGACCACAATCCCACCCAGGCCCTACCCCCACATCCCTACATATTTTACCCACTAATCCCTCTAACCTCCACACCTCAGGACACTAAGGGCAATTTTAGCATGGCCAATCAACCGAACCTGCACATCTTTGGACTGTGGGAGGAAACCGGAGCACCCGGAGGGAAACCCATGCAGACACGAGGAGAAAGTGCAAACTCCACACAGACAGTGACCCAAGGCAGGAATCGAACCCAGGTCCCTGGAGCTGTGGCATAAGGCCATCCCATAATACTGGTCAGAAGCTTGGAACACTATGATTGATATGAGACAGGAAATGAATCTCAACATAAGCCACAGAAGCATATCTTACAAGCCTGCTTACTAATCAATAATGATCCCCAGTGCTGGATAGCGAATAACCTTCCAACAAGGTCACCTGAGTTCGACAGAACAGAACAGGGAGATGGTTGAGCGCAGTTGGCTGGATGGCTGGTTTTTTGATGCACAGTGAAGCCAACAGCCCAGGTTCAATTCCCGTACCAGCTGAAGACATTGATGAGGGTCCCGCCTACTTAACCTTGCCCCCTCGCCTGAGGTGTGGTGGTTAAATCACCACCAGTCATCTCTCCCTCTCAAAGGGGAGAGCACCTGTGGTCATCTGAGACCAGGACAACTTTATCTTTTTAACATCAATTGCACTTTTTTGTTCTAGATTGTTGTACGCCTGCACTTCTGCAACGTTCGGTGGCATAGTCCCTGGCATTGCTGCCTCACAATGCCAGGGACCCCGGTTCAATTCCAGGCTTGGGCCACCATCTGCGCAGAGTCTGCACGTGTTTCCTCCGGGTGCTCCAGTTTCCTCCCACAGTCTGAAAGACGTGCTGGTTAGAGTGCATTGGCCGTGCTAAGTTCCCCCTCAGTGTACCCGAACAGGCACCGGAGTGTGGCGATTTTTACAGGAACTTCATTGCAGTGTTAATGTCAGCCTACTTGTTACATGAATAAATAAACTTTGCTTTATAAAGTATCTTTCCCATTCTTATAAAATCAACACACTTGCTGAATCATTCTGGCAGGGATACTCCGGGCCTCGCCTGGGCTGGGATTTTCCAGACCCGCTGCTGTGAGCGGGGACTTGGACGAGTGCCAAATTCTCCATTCTCGCTGGCAGCGGAATGTGTGAGACCGGAGAATTCTGGACATGTGTTTAACACTGTAAGGTATTTCCCATGAAAAACAGTCGGTCCGTTATGGACTGGGGGGGGGAAAGAAACCTTGTTTTAATGATGCTGGGACATCCCAAAATGCTTTACAATCACTCAAATGCTTTTGAATCATAGCCACCGTTGTAATGTGTGGCACATCATGGGGAACCTGGTGCTTAAATATTTGCAACGTGTGGCAGCCAATCTGCATACAGTAAGCTTCAAGAAACAGCAATGCTATAATGGTCAAATCATCTGTTTAGCCATGCTGATTAAGCTCCCCAGCTCCCCTTCAAGAGAGCGTCAGGACATCATCCGTATTTACTACATTAGTAGGCAGCACAGTGGCACAAGGGGTGACATTAATGCACCTTTCATCTCTCTGTCTCAGCATTCTCTTGCCAGCTATGGGTGGCACAGTGGTTAGCACTGCTGCCTCAAAGCACCAGGAACCCACATTTCAGCCTTGCCTGTGTGGAGTTTGCACATTCTCCCTGTGCCTGCGTGGGTTTCCTCTGAGTGCTCTGGTTTCCTCCCGCACTCCAAAAGTTAGGTTAAAGTTGATTTATTAGTAACAAGTAGGCTTACATTAACACTGCAATGAAGTTACTGTGAAAATCCCCTAGTCGCAACACTCCGACGCCTGTTCGGGTACACTGAGGGAGAATTTAGCACGGCCAATGAACCCTAACCAGCACGTCTTTCAGACTGTGGGAGGAAACTGGAGCACCCGGAGGAAACCCACACGGACACGGGGAGAAGGTGCAGACTGCACACAGATAGTGACCCAAACCAGAAATCGAACTTGGGTCCCTGGTGCTATGAGGCAGCAGTGCTAACCACTGTGCCACCGTGCTGCTCTCAGAGCTGTGGCATGTGGTGCCGCATGGTGCATTGGTCATGCTAAATTGCCCCTTAGTGTCCAAAGTTGTGCAGGTTAGGTGGATTGGCCATGCTAAATTGCCCCTTAGTGTCCCAAGATGGGTTCTGGGGATAGGGAAGGGCAATTGGGTGCTCTGTCGGAGAGTCAGTGCAGATTCACAGGGCCTAACGACCTCTTCCTGCACTGTAAGGATTCTATGATTCTATGGGCCCTTGATTTCACATCTCAGCTGCTGAAATGCGGTACTTCCAACAATGCAGCACACCCCTCAGTGCTGCACTGGAGCCTAGATCATGCAGCAAGGTCTCCGAAGAGGGACCTGAATGCAACCTTCTGACTCAGGGTCAGAGCGTGAGGCCTATCGAGCCAGGAATCCCTGCGCACCAACCCCGCATCGTGTTAGAGGGCCCAAAGAAGCTGACATCCTGTGGACCTGACAGTTCGGACATTGCACTGCGAAGGTGCAGACAATAAGAGGGAAAGGCAGACATTTTATGCTGGCTTCTTCTGATCCGGAGCCGGGTACTTCTGGGCATCCACCATGACACACAACCTGCCTCCCTGTTCGCGGCAATTAATCTCTAACTGACCTCTCTTGACTGCGATTAAACTATCTGGCCTTGAAGTCAGGATAAACACATCCGCAGGACAATACACACCAAACAATCTGTCGTTAGCAAACATTGTATCATTATTTTACACCATTGATAACTGCGATGCAAGCCATGATAAATGATGGGCACCTTCAGGATCGTTTAAATAGCTCAACTCAACAGTGTGCTTTTAATTTTGAGCTGGAATTAAAATGTTTTCAGTCTGTCACTTAATAATCAAACGGATATGATCTTTAGACCCTGGCGAATGTTTCCAATTAAAGATTTTTAAAAACGTCTATAGGAGAATACCAGACATAAAAATTCCACTCAAACAATGTTGGCTGCACCGAACTGGGATTAAGTCATCAAATTCGGTTTACAGAGAATTAAATCTTGTTGGCAAACTGCTTCCATTGCAACTTGCCCTCTCTTCAGTTCCTGCGAGTTTTTTGTTTCCTTGTGGGGTTTCCCAGCTCTCTCCGTTGGGGAGGTGATGGCCGAGTGGTATTATCGCCAGGTTATTAATCCACAAACTCCGCTCGTGTTATGGGAACCCGGGTTCGAATCCCACCACAGCAGATGGTGGAATTTTGAATCCAATAAAAAATATCTGGAATTAAGAATCTACTGATGACCCATTGTCAATTGTGGCAAAAATGCATCTGGTTCACTGATGTCCGTTAGGGAAGGAAATCTGGCCATGTCTGCGTGGGTTTCCTCCAGGTGCTCTGGTTTCCTCCCACGCCCTCAAGGGGCAATTAGGGATGGGCAATAAATGCTGGATCTAGCCAGCGACGCCTATGAAAGCACTAAAAACACAAAGTGGCTTAGAAAAGGAAGGCAATGCCCTCGCGGTATTATCGCTAGACTATTAATCCAGAAACTCAGCCAATGTTCAGGGGACCCGGGTTCGAATCCCGCCGTGGCAGATGGTGGAATTTGAATTCAATAAAAAAAAAAGGATCTGGAATTTAGAATCTACTGATAATCATTGTCAATTTTCAGAAAAACACACAATGTCCCTTTAGGGGAGGAAATCTGCCGTCCTTACCCGGTCTGGCCTACATGTGACTCTAGAGCCACAGCAATGTGGTTGACTCTCAACGGCCCTCCAAGGGCAACTAGGGATGGGCAATAAATGCTGGCCAACCAGCGATGCCCACATCCCACGAATTAAAAGAAAAACAATCTTTTGCCCTTGCACTTGCCTTTATACTTGCTCTCGTGTTGTGGCCATCCTGGTATTTTCTTGGTCATTTCCATTTGCGCTGGGAAGGTGGTTATACAGAGAATAAGTTACTTTTTTTTGCCTCTGCTTTCTCAGGAGGCTAAGGAAATTTGGCATGTCCACAACAACTCTCACCAACTTTTACAGATGCACCATAGAAAGCATCCTTTCCAGATGTGTCACAGCTTGGTATGGGCTCCTGCTCTGCCCAAGACCGCAAGAAACAACAAAGAGTTGTGAACGTAGCCCAATCCATCACGCAAACCAGCCCCCCATCCATTGACTCTGTCTACACTTCCCGCTGCCTGGGGAAAGCAGCCAGCATAACCAAGGACCCCCCACGCACCCCCGGACATTCTCTCTTCTGCCTTCTTCTATCGGGAAAAAGATACAAAAGTCTGAGGTCACGTACCACCGACTCAAGAACAGCTTCTTCCCTGCTGCAATCAGACTTTTGAAGGGGTCTACCTTACATTAAGTTGATCTTTCTCTACACACTAGCTATGACATCCTGCACCCTCTCCTTTTCTTCTCCCCTATGTACTTTATGAATGGTATGCTTTGTCTGTATAGTGTGCAAGAAACAATACTTTTCACTTTATCCCAATACATAACAATAATAAATCAAATCAAATTTTAAAAATCTAAAAGTCAACATTTACCGTTGATTGCCCTTGAGTAGGTGGTGGTGAGCTCCCTTCTTGGACCTCTGTGGTGTAGGTACACTCACAGTGCTGTTTGGCAGAGAGTTCCAGGATTTTGACGCAGCGACAGTGAACGAACGGCTGATATATTTCGAAGTCAAGATAGTAAGTGGTTCGGAGGGGAACTTGCAGGTGGTGGTGTTCCCATTTGTCTGCTGGCTGTGTCCGTCTAACTGGCGGTGATCGTGGGTTTGGAAGATGCAGTCAAAGGAGCCTTTGTGAGTTGCTGAAACGCATCTTGTTACTGTCACTGCCCATCGCTGATGGAGGGAGTGAATGCTTAAGGTGTGGATGGGGTGTCAAGCAAGGGGGCTGCTTTGTCCTGATTGGGTTGATTGGCCGTCCATCCACCACCTTAACCAATCGCTCCCCGCTTTGACCCGATTAATCTTCTTGAGCCACCAGCAGTTTGATGCAGTCAAGAGGCTCACGAGGCTCAGCCATGTTGGTGCGAGATTGGAGTCACACATAAGCCAGGCTGGACAAGGTTTCTACCCGACAAAATAACGGGGAACTATGTGGTGGGGGTGGTGATACTGGAGCCACAGAGTTAGATCAGCAGCCAGTTCCATGAGTAACGGATTCCCCATCTCCATCGGGACCCAGCCTATCCCTGGAGTTGCAGATGTGAGGCAGCTGTAGACTGGCCTCCAGATGGTGATAATTCGGTTGGCAAAGTGAATCGGACACTGGAAGAAAGGTTATATTTCTTTGTGAACGCTTCCTTGTTCGCCATTCTCTCGAGGGGGTCGGGGAAAGTGATGGAGTTATGCAGTTGGCAGTTGACCTTGGCACTGTACCCACCCCACTGACAGACAGGCTCCTTGATTCTTTCCACTATGCATTGGTGGTTCAGTGGTAGAATTCTCGCCTGCCACGCGGGAGGCCTGGGTTCGATCCCGGGCAATGCAAAGTCGCTTCTTTGGACGGCACGGTAGCACAGTGGTTAGCACTGCTGCTTCACAGCTCCAGGGTCTCGGGTTCGATTCCCGGCTTGGGTCACTGTCTGTGTGGAGTTTGCACATTCTCCTCGTGTCTGCGTGGGTTTCCTCTGAGTGCTCCGGTTTCCTCCCACACTCCAAAGATGTGCGGGTTAGGTTGATTGGCCAGGTTAAAAATTGCCCCTTAGAGTCCTGGGATGCATAGGTTAGAGGGATTAGCGGGTAAATATGTGGAGATAGGGCCTGGGTGGGATTGTGGTCGGTGTAGACTCGATGGGCTGAATGGCCTCCTTCTGCACTATAGGGTTTCTATGATTTCTATGATTTCTATGATGTGGGCAGGTAGAAACTGGAGCTGTGCCCAATGTGGTGCTCGTGACCTCTTGCTATGCAATCATAGAAGAGGCAGTGCAGAAGTGGCCATTCGGACTATTGAGTCCGCACTGACTCCCTGACAGAGTATCTTATCCAAGCCCTCTCCCCCGCTTTATCCCTGTAACCCCACACATGGCCAATCTACCTAACCTGCAAATCATTGGACACTAAGGGGCAATTTAGCATGGCCAATCCATCTAACCTGCGCATCTTGGGACATTAAGGGGCAATTTAACATTGGCCAATCCATCTAACCTGCATATCTTTGGACACTAAGGGCAATTTGGCTTGGCCAATCTATCTAACTTGCACATGATTGGACACTAAGGGCAATTTAGCATGGCCAATCCATCTAACCTGCACATCTTTGGACACTAAGGGGCAATTTAGCATGGCCAATCCACCTGACCTGCGCATCTTGGGACACTAAGGGGCAATTTAGCATGGCCAATCCACCTAACCAACACATCTTTGGACACTAAGGACAATTTGGCATGGCCAATCCACCTAACCTGCACATCTTTGGACACTAAGGACAATTTGGCATGGCCAATCCACCTAACCTGCACATCTTTAGACACTAAGGGGCAATTTAGCATGGCCAATCCACCTAACCTGCGCATCTTGGGACACTAAGGGGCAATTTAGCATGGCCAATCCACCTAACCTGCGCATCTTGGGACACTAAGGGGCAATTTAGCATGGCCAATCCACCTAACCTGCACATCTTTAGACACTAAGGGGCAATTTGGCATGGCCAATCCACCTAACCTGCACATCTTTAGACACTAAGGGGCAATTTAGCATGGCCAATCCACCTAACCTGCGCATCTTGGGACACTAAGGGGCAATTTAGCATGGCCAATCCATCTAACCTGCATATCTTTGAACACTGAGGGCAATTTAGCATGGCCAATCCACCTAACCTACACATCTTTGAAGTGTGGGAGCAAACCGGAGCACCCGGAGGAAACCCACGCAGACACGGGGAGAACGTGCAAACTCCACACAGACAGTGTCCCAAAGCAGGGATTGAACCTGGGTCCCTGGCGCTGTGAGGCAGCAGTGCTTACCCACTGTGCCACTGTGCCGTCCATAGATGGCAAAAGGATGCAATGACAGAGGGACGAAAGGTTCACTTGCGTCGCCCCCTTAACTGAAATGTGACACACAGCGCGACAGAAATCCTCCAACGTTAATGTTTTTAATGAACACCTGACTATATAATATTCACCATCGGAGTCAAGGGTTAAAGGCAGCTCGTTGCAAATTACTCTTCATTTTAACTGAGCTTCCTGTCGTCTTGCTCCGATTTACTTCGAAAAACAGGCCAGCAGGCAACAGCGCTGTGACAGCCAGGGGCCGGTGAGCCTTCTAATCATGTCAAGAAGATGTCGCAGGGTAAAGGAGAGGGTGGCAAAGTGTATTTCAAGCTGTCAATGGCCTTCATTATTAGCTTAGAGGTTGTCAGTTTATATCTGGAGCTGTACAACGGAACCTCAGATCCCCCTGTACGCACGCACGCACCCACCACCGCGCACCCCACCCCCTCCAACCCCCCCTCACTTCCTCCCCGCCCCCACACCACACATCAGAGCCAATCCTAAACCACAAAGACTGGGAACGAATACAGTAACAACTGATGTTGCAACATTAAAGCAGTAATATTTTCATTATCAAATGTAATTCATGGCATCACAGAACCCCTACAATGCAGAAGGAGTCCATTCGGCCCATCAAGCCTGCACCGACAACAATCCCACCCAAGCCCTATTTCCGTAATGCACGCATATACTCTGCGGTAACCAAAATCTTCGTCAATGGGGTAGACTTTAACAAGCACCGTTAAGAGAGAGAGTTGGAGAGGTTTGGGGAGGAAATTCCAGAGCAATTTCCCACCTGTTAGAGATTTTATTTCCTTCCTTCTTACAGTTATTCTTGAATCCAGGGATTACAAGAGCATAATGTACAGTACGTCCAACCTCAGATTCTTTCATTGATTGAACCCACAATACAAACTCCTTTGAGGTAAAGTCATCATCGTAACCAGATGGCTGGGCGGGCATGGTGGTACCATGGCACAGTGGTTAGCACTGCTGCCTCACAGCGCCAGGGACCCGGGTTCAATTCCCGGCTTGGGTCACTGTGTGTGTGGAGTCCGCACGTTCTCCCCGTGTCTGCATGGGTTTCCTCCGGGTGTTCTGGTTTCCTCCACATTCCGAAGATGTGCAGGTTAGGTGGATTGGCCATGTTAAATTGCCCCTTAGTGTCCAAAGACGTGCGGGTTAGATGGATTGGCCATGGCAAATTGCCCCTTGGTGTCCAAAGATGTGTATGTTATGGTCAAGGTGAGGGTAGTATGTGGTGTTAAGGGTATAAAGTGTTAAAGTAAAGTTTATTTATTAGTCACAAGCAAGGCTTACATTAACACTGCAATGAAGTTACTGTGAAATTCCCCTTGTCGCCACACTCCGGCACCTGTTCGGGTCAATGCACCCTAACCAGCACGTCTTTCAGAATGTGGGGGGAAACCGGAGCACCCGGAGGAAACCCACGCAGACACGGGGAGAACGTGCAAACTCCACACAGACAGTGACCCAAGCCGGGAATCGAACCCGGGTCCCCGGCGCTGTGAAGCAGCAGTGCTAACCACTGTGCCACCGTGCCGCCCCGGATATAGGTGTGTCCAATGAGGTCCTTCGCTCTGGTCGGTGTGTGGATGGAGGATTTGTTTCCTTGTTTGCAGTTCCTGCATCGGTAGCTGGGTCTGCGTGGTCGGGCGTTCCGGGTCGCTGTCGGGCTGCGGTTTGGCTTCAAAGCTATGCTTTGGCATGGATGGGTCGAAGGCCAGCAAGTGGATGACCTCTCTGGGGTTGCAGATGAGCCGATGGCTGTGTCCACGTGTTGGGCTCCTCAGGGTCACTGCCAGATCGGGGGTCTTCCTTCAGAGGTCGGAGGATCCCTAGACCTGTGAGTAAATGTACAAGGGCAGTGTTAGCGATTGTTAGGCAGTGAGAGTTGATTTTTTAGGAGTGTGGGGCGATTGTAGAAGGGGGGAGTGGGGGGAGTGTTTGGGCCTGCAGGAAGTCGCAGCTCTCCGCGTCAGAGGGATTGGGAGGAATGGAGGCTTCAGCTCCAGACTTGCTGGTCTGGCCATCAGGTTTGGAGGGGGGAGAAGGCTCCAGCCCCAGGAATGCAGGTCTGTTCCTCCCACAGTCCATAGATGTATAGGTTAGGTGAATTGGCCATGCTAAATTGCCCCTTAATGTCGGGGGGATTAGCGAGGTAAATCCCAGGGGATAGGCCTGTGGCCGGTGTGAGCTCGATGGGCCGAATAGCCTCCTTCTGCACTGTGGGGATTCTGTGATGGCCCACAATGCCTCAATGTATGCCCAATTTTGAGTTGCTGAATCTGTTTAAAATCTATCCCGCCTCGCACATTGGTAGCATCACACAACATGATGAATGTGAACCTCAATATGAAGAAGTGATTGTGTCTCAATGAGGACTATCTGGTTGTCACTCCTCCCAATATACCTGAGGTAAGTAGATTGGTGAGGACAACATTAAGTAGGTTTCCCCTCTTGTTGGGGTTCCCTCACCCCCTGTCGCAGTTGCAGTTATAAAGAACAAAGAACGGTACAGCGCAGGAACAGGCCCTTTGGCCCATCAGGCCTGCGCCAACACATGATGCCTTTCCGAAGATCTTTGTCCTTGATATCCTTTCGGATTTAGCCAGCACGCTCTGTGATGGGACGTTGAAGTCCCCCAACCATTCTGTGCCCTTGCCACCCTCAGTGCTTTCTCAAGTAGTATTCTACATGGAGAAGTACTGAGGGGATGGAGGGGGAAACGGCATGTGGTCATCAGCAGGAGGTTTCCTTGGCCAGGTTTAACCTGATACTATGAGACATACTGGGGTCTGGAGTCAAAGTCGAGGAAGCCCAAGGTAACTCCCACCCGACTGTATTCCAGCTTGCTGACACCTCTTGTGGATCTACCCTGTCAGTGGGAACAGTTGGAAGCTTTATCCCAGGGCAGCAATGACAATCACAAGGGGGCACAAGTTCAAGGTAAGGGGGGAAAGGTTCAGTGGAGATGTGCGGTGGAAATCTTTTTACACAGGGGATGGTGGGGGCCTGGAATGCACTGCCAAGTGAGGTGGTTGAGGCAGACATTTTAGCCACATTTAAGACTTATCTGCTTAGGCACATGAACAGGCGGGTAATAGAGGGATATGGGCGGTTGGTCTCGTTAGGCCAACATGATTGGCACAGGCTTGGTGGGCCGAAGGGCCTGTTCCTGTGCTGTACTGTTCTTTGTTCTTTGACATACCCAGAGTGATATCTGGGACATGAAGTTATATTCCATGAGTGTGACTACGTTAAGCAGTTGCTTGACTAGTCTGTGAGACACCTGTCCTAACTCTGGCCCCCAGATCATAGAAAGGAAGTTTAGCACACTGGACAAGGTTCATAGAGGTTTACAGCATGGAAACAGGCCCTTCGGCCCAACTTGTCCATGCCGCCCCTTTTTTTAACACCTAAGATAGTCCCAATTGCCTGCATTTGGCCCATATCCCTCTGTACCCATCTTAAAGGTAGGGATATGTTCGGCACAACTTGTGGGGCCGAAGGGCCTGTTTTGTGCTGTAGTTTTTCTATGTTTCTATGTTTCTTACCCATGTAACTGTCTGAATGTTTTTTAAAAGACAAAATTATACCCGCCTCTACTACTGCCTCTGGCAGCTTGTTCCAGACACTCACCACCCTCTGTGTGAAAAAATTGCCCCTCTGAACCCTTTTGTATCTCTTCCCTCTCACCTTAAAACTATGCCCTCTAGTTTTAAACTCTCCTATCTTTTGGAAAAGATATTGACTGTCTAGCTGATCTATGCCCCTCATTATTTCATAGACCTCTATACGATCACCCCTAAGCTTCCTACGCTCCAGAGAAAGAAGTCCCAGTCTATCCAGCCTCTCATCAAGTCCCGGTAGCATCCGAGTAAATCTTTTCTGCATTCTGTTGAGTTTTATTTATTTATTAGCATCACAAGTCGGCTTACATTAACGCTGCAGTGAAGTTACTGTGAAAATCCCCGAGTCGCTACACTCCGGCACCTGTTCGGGTACACTGAGGAAGAGTTTAGCACGGCCAATGCACCTAGCCAGCACATCTTTTGGACTGTGAGAGGAAACCGGAGCACCCGGAGGAAACCCATGCAGACATGGGGGGAATGTACAGACTCCACACAGACAGCGATCCAAGCCGGAAATTGAACCTGGGTGTCTGGCACTGTGGAGCTGCAGTGCTAACCACTGTGCCACCGTGTCACCCCAAGAGTTTGGCGTTGTTGTTTCCGGTACTGAGGTTGATGCCAGGTGGCCTGCATGGTTTCATTACATTTAAGACTTTGTAGGCTTGGTACAATGGAGTGGTTTGTCAGGCGATTTCAGAGGGTCACTTATGAAGCAACCACATTGCTGTGGATCTGGAGTCACATATAGGCCAGATCAGGGAAGGTAAGAAGTCTCATAACACCAGGGTTAAAGTCCAGCAGGCTTATTTGGAATCACGAGCTTTTGGAGCACTGCTCCTTCAGAGACTCACCTGATGAAGGAGCAGCGCTCCGAAAGCTCGTGATTCCAAATAAACCTGTTGGACTTTAACCTGGTATTGTGAGACTTCTTACTGTGCCCACCCCAGTCCAACGCCGGCATCTCCACCTCATGGAGACCAGGTAAGGATGGTAGATGTCTTCCCTGAAGGGGCATTAGTGAACATAAGAACATAAGAACTAGGAGCAGGAGTAGGCCATCTGGCCCCTCGAGCCTGCTCCGCCATTCAATAAGATCATGGCTGATCTTTTCGTGGACTCAGCTCCACTTACCCGCCCGCTCACCATAACCCTTAATTCCTTTACTGTTCAAAAATCTATCTATCCTTGCCCTAAAAACATTCAATGAGGTAGCCTCAACTGCTTCACTGGGCAGGGAATTCCACAGATTCATAACCCTTTGTGTGAAGAAGTTCCTCCTCAACTCAGTCCTAAATCTGCTTCCCCTTATTTTGAGGCCGTGCCCCCTAGTTCTAGTTTTACCTGCCAGTGGAAACAACTTCCCTGCTTCTATCTTATCTATTCCCTTCATAATCTTATATGTTTCTATAAGATCTCTCCTCATTCTTCAAAATTCCAATGAGTATAGCCCCAGTCTACTCAGTCTCTCCTCATAAGCCAACCCTCTCAACTCCGGAATCAACCTAGTGAATCTCCTCTGCACCCCCTCCAGTGCCAGTATATCCTTTCTCAAGTAAGGAGACCAAAACTGTACACAGTACTCCAGGTGTGGCCTCACCAGCACCTTATACAGCTGCAACATAACCTCGCTGTTTTTAAACTCCATCCCTCTCGCAATGAAGGACAAAATTCCTTCTTACTTACCGGCTGCACCTGCAAACCAACTCCTTGTGATCTCTGCACGAGGACACCTAGGTCCCTCTGCACAGCAGCATGCTGCAATTTTTTACCATTTAAATGATAGTCCATTTTGCTGTTATTCCTGCCAAAATGGATGACCTCACATTTGTTGTAAAAACCAGATGGGTTTTTACAACAATTGATGATAATTTCATGGTCACCATCACTGAGACAAGTTTTATATTCCAGCTTTGTTAGTTGATTTAAATTCCACTGGCTGTTGTGGTCGGATTCGAACCTGTGTCCCCAGATTAATAGTTCAGGTTAATCACCATCCAAGCAACACCTAGGAGAAAAAAAAATCGAAGTGACTTAAAAAAGACTTTTTTTCATTCACATTGAAAACTTCTGACTGTTACAAAAAATATAGGAAAGGGAAAAAGTGGCTGTTTGATTGGCAGTCAAGGATCTTCCAATCAAATCATGAGGAGGCTGTTGCTTTTCCAATTGGCTGGAGGAAGGCCAATGGTGGACCAGCAGCAGGAATGAGTCATGTGGTGAAGCTTCCTTTCATTCAGAGTTGGCAACCTGATGCACCATCAATTTACGAGGACTCCAGCGAGTGAGTGAAAACAACAGGCTTTTAATCGCAAAGAACTGGAACACACCCTTGTAGCTAGCCTGGCCCAGGCTGAGGCAGAGGGGAGGAACTGTTACCTTTATACCTTGATCATGTGGAAAGGGAGGAGTCTCGGGTCAGGCGCAGCAGGGGTGTGTCCAGGAATATAACATCTTACAGTGGGTCACCACATTCATCCCCTGTTTAAAAAGGAGTCCGGCGGGGGTGAGATGGGTGGAACAATATATACAGAGGCATGAAAATATATACAAGAGTCATGGCTGAAGTAAGACGTTGACCCCTCACAGGTTCAGCATGTCGGGCGGTTTGAGCCATCGCTGTGACCGCTGTAGTACCGATTGAGGTGTTGTTTCAGGTGGCAGGGTGAAGCCGCTCGAGTCCGCCGTCGTCCCTTCTGGTCGGGTACTGCGTGGTGACTCCGGGGGCTCAGGTGAGCTGCATACAGGGGACAAAGAAGTAAGCGGACCTGGTGCTACCTGAACAACAGAGGGGTCTAGGGATGTGGGGTCTAGGGATGTGGGATGGGAGGTCATAGTGGGCTCCGGGGCACCCGCGGGCACCAGGTCCCGGATAGAGACCGTGTCCTCCCGCCCATCGGGGTACGCCACATAGGCATATTGGGCGTTGGCGTGGAGGAGCTGGACCCTTTCGACCAGGGGGTCCGACTTATGGGGCCGCACATGCCTCCGGAGCAGAACGGGGCCTGGGTACGTCAGCCACGACGGTAGTGAGATTCCCCAGGAGGACTTCCTAGGGAAAGCAAACATCCGCTCATGGGTGGGTGGCGTTGGTGGCCGTACACAGGAGGGACCGGATTGAGTGCAGTGCATCAGGGAGGACCTCTTGCCAGCGGGTGACTGGAAGACCTTTAGACCGTAGCGCTAGTAAAACGGCCTTCCAGACTGTCGCATTCTCCCTCTCTACCTGTCCGTTTCCCCTGGGGTTGTAGCTGGTAGTCCTACTCGAGGCTATGCCCTTAGAGAGCAGGTACTGACGCAGCTCATCACTCATGAAGGAGGATCCCCGGTCGCTATGGATGTAGCTAGGGAAACCGAACAGGGTGAAGAGGCCGTGCAGGGCCCTGACGACCGTGGCTGAAGTCATATCCGGGCAGGGAATGGCGAAAGGGAATCGGGAGCACTCATCTATAACGTTGAGGAAATAGATGTTGTGGTCAGAAGAAGGAAGGGGCCCTTTGAAATCAATGCTGAGGCGTTCAAAGGGGCGGGTGGCTTTGATGAGGTGTGCCCTGTCCGGCTGATACAAGTGCGGCTTACACTCCGCGCAGACCGGGCAGCGTCTGGTTATAGACCGGACGTCCTCAACAGAATAGGGCAGGTTACGGGCCTTAATAAAATGGTAGAGCCTGGTGACTCCCGGGTGACAGAGGTCATTGTGGAGAGTCTGTCGCTGGTTCACTTGTGCACTGGCACATGTTCCACGAGACAGAGCGTCCGGAGGCTCATTGAGCTTCCCGGGCCGATATAAGATATCATAATTGTAGGTGGAGAGCTCAATCTTCCACCTCAGTATCTTATCATTCTTAATCTTGCCCCGCTGCGCGTTGTTGAACATAAAAGCCACCGAACGTTGGTTGTGAGCAAAGTGAACCGTCGGCCAGCTAAGTAGTGGCGCCAATGTCGCACCGCTTCGACGATGGCCTGAGCCTCCTTCTCGACAGAGGAGTGTCGAATTTCCGATGCCTTGGAGGGTTCGTGAGAAGAAGACCACGGGTCTGCCCGCCTGGTTAAGAGTGGCGGCCAGGGCAAAGTCAGACGCATCGCTCTCCACCTGGAAGGGGATTGACTCATCCACAGCGTGAATTGTGGCCTTCGCGATGTCCGCTTTGATGCAGTCGAAGGCCAAGTGGGCCTCTCCCGACAGGGGAAAAAGGGTGGATTTGATAAGCGGACGGGCCTTATCCGCATAATTAGGGACCCACTGGGCGTAGTATGAGAAGAAGCCCAGGCATCTCCTCAGTGCTTTGAGATTAGTGGGAAGGGGAAGTTCCAGGAGGGGATGCATGCGGTCAGGATCGGGACTGATGACCCCGTTCTCCACTACATACCCCAGGATGGCGAGGCGGTGAGTGCGGAAGACACACTTCTCCTTATTGTAGGTCAGGTTAAGGAGAGCGGCCATGTGAAGGAATTTATTGAGGTTTGCGTCGTGGTCTTGCTGATCATGGCCGCAGATGGTGACGTTATCCAGGTACGGGAAGTTTGCCCACAGCCCGTTCTGGTCCACCATTCGGTCCATCTCACGCTGGAAAACCGAGACCCCATTGGTGACGCCAAAGGGGACCCTAAGGAAGTGATAGAGGCGGCCATCCACCTCGAAAGCAGTATATTTGCAGTTCTCCGGGCGGATAGGGAGCTGGTGGTAAGCCGATTTAAGGTCAATAGTGGAGAACACCCGGTATTGCGCAATCTGATTGATCATGTCAGATATGCACGGAAGGGGATACGCGTCCAGCTGCGTGTACCGATTAATGGTCTGACTGTAATCGATGACCATACGGTGTTTCTCCCCAGTTTTGACCACCACCACTTGTGCTCTCCAGGGGCTAGTACTAGCCTCAATGATCCCTTCCTTCAGGAGCCGCTGGACCTCGGACCTAATGAAGGTCCTGTCCCCCGCACTGTACCGTCTGCTCGTGGTGGCAATAGGCTTACACGCGGGGGTGAGGTGTTCGAATAGTGAGGGAGGGGTGACTTGAAGGGTCGAGAGGCTGCAAGTGGTGCGCGGTGGGCAGTCTAAGAACTGTGGTTGCAGACGGAGAGCGGGGGAAGAGGACTGTTGTACTGCAACGTGACACTCCTGAGATGGGTCAGGAAATCGAGCCCCAGGAGTACAGGAGCGCAGAGGTGTGGCAGCACCGGGAGCTTGAAATTTTCGTACTCGGTCCCCTGAACCGTAAGGGTCACCACACAGTACCCGAGGACATCCACCGAGCGGGACTTTGAGGCCAAGGAAATGGTTTGTTTAACTGGCCGCGCAGAAAGGGCGTAGTGGCTCACCGTATCGGGGTGGATGAAACTCTCCGTACTCCCGCAGTCGAACAAACAATTTCTCACGTGGCCATTTACCTGGATATCCATCATGGACCTGGTGAGTTGATGCGGACGGGATTGATCTCGCTAGACACCTGCCACCGTGGATCCTGGAGGGTGGTCGATTGTAGTTGCCGGCGTCCAAAATGGCGGCTCCCTTGTCTCACACGCGGCTGATGGCAACCAAAATGGCGGCTCCCTTGACTCACACGCGGCCGATGGCGTCCGAAATGGCAGCTCCCTCGGGTCGTACGCGGCACTGTTTGGCTTTGAGGATGACTTTGCCCTGCAGACTTTAGCATAGTGGCCCTTCTTCCCGCACCCAGAGCAGAACACCTCCCTAGCCGGGCAGCGTTGTCGGGGGTGCTTCCCCAGGCCGCAAAAATAACACTTCGGACCTGCAACAGCCGCAGCAGTCGCGTCGTTGGTAGGGCGTGGTGTGGCGTAAGTCTGCGGCCCTCCTAGATACTGGGGTGGCAGCGGCCGTGGTGCCCACGATGCAACCGCGTGGTCGGGTGAGTAAGCCTCGAGGTTACGGGAGGCCACCTCTAAAGATTCAGCGAACGCCACTGTTTTTGGTAGGTCCAGCCCACCTTGCTCCAGCAGTCGCTGCCGAATGTAGTTGGACGCGATGCCCGTAACATAGGCATCGTGGATTAAGTCCACCGTGTACTGCGCGGCGGATACAACCTTGCAATTACAGGCCCTGCCGAGTACCCGTAGTTCGCGGAGAAACTGTGCACTCTATTCTCCCGGCCGTTGTCTTCGAGTAGCCAGAAGGTGTCTGGCGTAGACTCCGTTCGTCCGTTTACTATACTGGCTCTTTAGGAGCTCTAGCGCGTCCCTGTACGCCTCAGCGTCGTGGATAGTGGAATATACCACGTCGCTTACCCAGGCGTGGAGCACGTGCAGCTTGTCTGATTCGGACTGGACGACAGCGGAGGCTTCGAGGAAGGCTTCAACGCACCTCAGCCAGTGATCGAAGCTGTTGGCAGCTCCCACAGCTTGAGGATCCAGGTCTAACTTATCGGGCTTCAAAATTTGCTCCATCCTCTGAGTTTTGTTTTTTTTTCTTTGCGATTAAAATTGACGCACCATCAATTTACGAGGACTCCAGCGAGTGAGTGAAAACAACAGGCTTTTAATCGCAAAGAACTGGAACACACCCTCGTAGCTAGCCTGGCCCAGACTGAGGCAGAGGGGAGGAACCGTTACCTTTATACCTCGATCAGGTGAAAAGGGAGGAGTCTCGGGTCAGGCGCAGCAGGGGTGTGTCCAGGCATATAATACGTAGTTACAGTGGGTCACCACACAACCAAAATAGAGTAGGCCTCAAATGCACGTGTCTTGCCCTGCCCATTTATGAAGTCATGTTCTTGTGGTCAGCTGTCATCCTTCACAATGCAAGCACTGAGGAGTTAAACATGATTTATTAAGGTCAGTAAAATGAGGCATTTTTTCTACTTTTCATGAAATGATTACCATGACAACGACTAGCATTTACAAAGCACTCCTGATGTGAAATGTCATCTTGGGGCCTTCAGTAAAGGTGGGTCCATGATGCGGGAAGCCAAGTAATCCAAAGGCCGGTCCAGGAACGGTGGCGCAGTGGTTAGCACTGCTGACTCAGTGCCAGGGACCCGGGTTCGATTCCCAGCTTGGGTCACTGTCTGTGTGGAGTCTGCCCATTCTCCCCCGTGTCTGCGTGGGTTTCCTCCGGGTGCTCCGGTTTCCTCCCACACTCCAAAGTGTTCGGTGAATTGCCCATGCTAAATTGCCCCTTAGTGTTCAAAGGTGTGTAGGTTAGGTTAACTTGCACATCTTTGGACACTAAGGGTCATAACCAATCCACTTAACCTGCACATCTTTGGGGTGTGGGAGGAAACCGGAGCACCCGGAGGAAACCCATGCAGACACGGGGGAGAACATACTAACTCCACACAGACAGTCACCCGAATCTGAGTCCCTGGTGTTGTGAGGCAACAGTGCTAACCACTGTGCTACCCTGTTTAAAGATAGCTCATTGATGTGTGGGTTAGGTGAATTGGCCATGCTAAATTGCCCCTTAGTGTCAGGGGGACTAGCTAGGGTAAATGCGTCCAGGTTATGGTGTTAGGGCCTGGGTGGGATTGTTGTCAGTGCAGGCCCGATGGGCTGAATGGCCTCCTTCTGCACCGTATTGATTCTAGGAAGATGGGTTCATGATGGACACTTGAAAGGGCTTTGGATGTAAGTGTCAGAGGGTGGGCCTCAACAGCTGGAAGAGGATTTTGGGAGAGGAGGGGGTGGGGGGGGGCATAGTAATCCAGATCCATTGGAAAGCCCTGGCTGGGATGGAATGTACTGCTACAAGAGACTGGGTGGGGAGAATTCAACATGTACTGTATCCCACACAGCGCACAGATTGTATCCAGAGCTACGCCACTGCATTTTGCTTAGTTTACACTAGCTCATTTAGGAATGTCCGATAGTTCCCATGGAGACCCAGCTGGAAAGCCATGCAGTAGAGCATTTGTTCCGTGGCTCACAATGCGGAAAGTGAATCCCTGAGCTAACAGCGTAATTTGTGAAACTTGAGAGACAATAGATTCCTGATTGAAACCTGATGTTCAAGAGTTTGGAACACTCAGATCGAAGGTTCAAGTGAAATATCAATTTCTCCCACAGAAGTATGGCAAATATAGCGGCCAAATCCTGCATAGGCCGTGATTCCTCACAGCAGAAATAATGGGTGAGACTTTAACTCACTCAAAGGCCCCAATATATTCCAGGCTGCACCTCAGTGTTCGGGCTGGCCTGTCCTAATTTATCTGCTTGTCACATTGGCTGTGCTCTTTCCAATATTTATCGACACTGCCTTTTCATAGAATCTCTGCAGTGCAGAAGAGGCCATTCGGCCCATCGAGTCTGCACCGACTCTCTGACAGAGCATCCCACCCAGGCCAGGCGTCACAGTGGTTAGCACTGCTGCCTCACAGCAAGAGTTTTAACAACACCAGGTTAAAACTCTTGCTGTGTTCACCCCAGTCCAAAGCCGGCATCTCCACATCATGACTACCATCAACGCCTCACAGCGCCAGGGACCTGGGTTCGATTCCCGGCTTGGGTCAGTCTGTGCGGAGTCTGCACATTCTCCCCGTGTCTGCGTGGGGTTTGCTCCGGTTTCCTCCCACAGTCCGAAAGATGTGCAGGTTAGGTGGATTGGCCATGCTAAATTGACCCTTAGTGTCAGGAGGGACTAGCTAGGGTAATAGCATAGGGTTATGGGGATAAGACCTGGGTGGGATTGTGGTTGGTGCAGACTCGATGGGCTGAATGGCCTCCTTCTGCACTGTAGGGATTCTCGGCTCTCTTCCCCCCGCTCGGTCGCCACATTTGCCATGGCTAATCCACCTAACCCGCACATCTTTGGAGAGTGGGAGGAAACCGGAGCACCCAGAGGAAACCCACGCAGACACGGGGAGAATGTGCAAACTCCACACAGACAGTGACCCAAGCCGGGAATCGAACCCGGGTCCCTGGCGCTGTGAGGCAGCAGTGCTAACCCACTGTGCCATCACTTTTCTCTCCCTCTCTGTCACCGATATGTTGTATATACTGGCAGTGGGCTCACCACTCCCCCTCTGCTGCTTGTTATCCTGGTATACGCGCACCGACCAGTCCTATCCCAAATCCTCATTTGTAGGAATGTAGAACCGGGGGGAGGAGGAGGCCAGTCTGCCCCTCCAGCCATTCACTGAGATTGCGGCTGATCCATATCTTAGAATCATAGAATCCCTACAGTGCAGAAAGAGGCCATTCGACCCATCGGATCTGCACCAACTCTTCAAAAGAGTACCAGACACAGGCCCATCACCCCACCCTATCCCCCTGGCCCCATGCATTCACCACGGCCAATCCACCTAACCTGCACCTCTTTGGACACTAAGGGGCAATTTAGCATGGCCAATCCACCTAACCTGCAATGAAGTTACTGTGAAAATGTATGGGCGGCACGGTAGCACAGTGATTAGCACTGCTGTCTCACAGCACCAGGGACCCGGGTTCGATTCCCGGCTTGGGTCACTGTCTGTGTGGAGTCTGCACATTCTGCCCGTGTCTGCGGGGGTTTCCTCCGGGTGCTCTGGTTTCCTCCCACAGTCCGAAAGACGTGCTGGTTAGGGTGCATTGGCCGTGCTAAATTCTCCCTCAGTGTACCCAAACAGGAGCCGGAGTGTGGCGACTAGGGGATTTTCACATTAACTTCATTGCAGTGTTAATATAAGCCTACATGTGACTCTAATAAATAAGGTAGCAGTCCATAGATGTGCAGGTTAGGTGGAGTGGGCATGCTAAATTGTTCCTTAGTGTCCCAAGATGCGTAGGTTCGGGAGATTAGTCGGATAAATGCGTGGGGCTGCAGGGGTAAGGCCTCGATATGATGCTTTGTTGGAGAGTTAGTGCAGACTCAAATAACAAAGGAAAGTACAGCACAGGAACAGGCCCTTCGGCCCTCCAAGCCTGTGCCGATCATGATGCCCTCACTAAACTAAAAGAAAACTGCCGTTACTCGGTCCCTCGATGGGCCAAATGGCCTCCGCCTGCTCTGTAGGGATTCAGTATGATTGAAACAGAAACACCCATTGTAATAGATCGAGGGCAACTCGATGAGAGGAATGGACAAAAGGCTTCGTTGCCGACGAACCAATAACTATGTTTGCAACAGGGTCAGACAGAATAAATATGCGACTGTACACGACCATTCCTGGCTCCAACTGCGCGGATCCTCCCCCTTCCCTCGCACTCGATTGGTTCAACTTCCAGCCTCGACACTCCATAGGGTCCAGCCTGAACACGTGGCCCTTGGGCAACACCCCCTTAAAGGGGCCACACTCCCACGGTCATGCTAAATCTCTCAGCCACTGAAATTCAGAAACTTTCTGCCTATGTGGAAGACTTTGGTGTTAATTTAAAAGGATCTAACAGTGTAGCCATAGCATGCATACATTGTAATTAGATATGCTAATTATGATATAATCCATTGAGGGTTGAGATGAGGTGAGTGTCATGTTGAATAAAAGATGGACTGGCACAGTGGTCATCTGTTTGCCAATGGGCTGGGCAAGGTAATGGTGGTTGAGTCAAAGCTTTCTGTGAAAAAGTCTGTCATACTTAAAATATTTCTCAGTCTTAGAATCCCTACAGTCCGGAAGGGGATCATTTGGCCCATTGAGTCTACACTGACTCTCTGACAGAGCTTCTTATCCATGCCCCCTAGCTGTCCCACAGGACAGCTAGTGATAGCCAAGTTCCGCACACATGAGGACGGCCTCAACCGGGATCTTGGGTTCATGTCACACTATCTGTAACCCCCACAACTTGCCTGGACTTGCAAAACCTCACTAACTTTCCTGTCTGGAGACAATACACATCTCTTTAACCTGTGCTTAATGCTCTCTCCGCTCACATTGTCTGTACCTTGAAGACTTGATTAGCTGTAAAGACTCGCATTCCAATCATTATTCTGTAAATTCAGTTTGTGTCTCTGTATGCCCTGCTTGTGAGCAGATCTCCCACTCCACCTGATGAAGGAGCAGCGCTCCGAAAGTTAGCGGCGTTTGCTACCAAATAAACCTGTTGGACTTTAACCTGGTGTTGTTAGACCTCTTACTGTACCCACCCCAGTCCAACGCCGGCATCTCCACATCATCAGATACAGCGGCAGAATTAGGCCATTCAGCCCATCGAGTCCGGTCTGCCATTCGATCATGGCTGATATGCTCCTCATCCCCATTTTCCTGCCTTCTCCCCATAACCCTTCAACCCATTACCAATTAAAAATCTGTCCAACTCCTCCTTAAATTTACTCACTGTCCCAGCATCCACCGCACTTTGGGGTAGCGAATTCCACAGATTCACAACCCTTTGGGAGAAGTAGTTTCTCCTCAACTCTGTTTTAAATTTGCTACCCCTTATCCTAAGACTGTGACCTATTGTTCAAATATGGTGTTGTGGCTGTAGCAGGAACCTGGCTCAAAGAAGGAAGGGGCGGCACGGTGGCGCAGTGGTTAGCACTGCTGCGTCACAGCGCCAGGGACCCGGGTTCGATTCCCAGCTTGGGTCACTGTCTGTGTGGAGTATGCATCAGAACAATCATGAAAAATCCACTGTGCCCAAGGGAAGATGTGACCATCATGCCTCAGCAAGAAAATAGCAATATAGGATTCAAATTTCTCACCATAAAACTGTCTGCGTGGGTTTCCTTCGGGTGCTCCGGTTTCCTCCCACTGTCCAAAGATGTGCAGGTTAGGTGGATTGGCCATGCTGAATTCTCCCTCAGTGTTACTCGAACAGGCGCCGGAGTGTGGTGACTAGGGGATTTTCACAGTAATTGCAGTGTTAATGTAGGCCTACTTGTGACACTAATAAATAAACTTTAATGCCCCACAAGAGGAAGCATCCACTCCACGTCTACTTTATCCATAACCTTTTATCATCTTGTATACCTCAATTTGATCTCCCCTCATTCTTCTAAATTCCAGAGGGTATCGGCCTAAACTGTTCAATCTCTGTTGAGTCTGGGCGATCGGGCCTGTCAATGAAGGATCACTTGCAGCAGGCACTTGCAGGGTTAAAAATGACCAATTAAGCAGCACAGAAGAATCTGATGAAGGTCTGCAGAGATTCTAATTAAGCAAAGCTGAAGTCCTGTACCAGTCCGAGGCAGACACTGTTCCAAATGCACACTGGCTATTGTTGGAGCAGAGTAATAAGGCAGGCAGCAGCCAGCACTGGCCAAACCCTGCCAGTAAACACTCCAAAATATTGTGCGCAGACAACAAACAGATACTATTCTCTTAATTGACGACCGGTAAACTCCTCAAACACATTGTTTGCCTCTTGTTTCTATATTAATGTCTGGACAGGATTCAAGGTAAAGTGTCATTAAACTATTTGACGCTGTCATCTAGGTGGTTTACTTTAGTTTAGTTTCTGTTTGTGTATCACTGTTAATTCGACTAAAATCAGTCAGTTTTTGTGTGTTGTGCGCGCGTGCGTGTGTGTCACGTACGCGTACGTATATATGTGGGTTTGTACAACTGTTGCGTACCATTTTTAACACTTATGAAGCTTTGCAAGTGATGGTTATTCGTGCTGCTGCAAGCAAGTCCCTCCCAAGGTGGCACAGCGGGTTGGCACTGCTGCCTCACAGCGCCAGGGACCCGGGTTTGATTCCCGGCTTGGGTCACTGTCTGTGTGCACGTTCTCCCCGTGTGTGCGTGGGTTTCCTCCGGGTTTCCTCCCACAGTCTGCAAGATGTGCTGGTTAGGGTTCATTGGCCGTGCTAAATTCTCCCTCAGTGTTACCCGAACAGGCGCCGGAGTGTGGCGACGAGGGGATTTTCACAGTAACTCCATTGCAGTGTTAATGTAGGCCTACTTGTGACACTAATAAATAAACTTTAATGCCCCACAAGAGGAAGCATCCGCTCCACGTCTACTTTATCCATAATCTTTTATCATCTTGTATACCTCAATTTGATCTCCCCTCATTCTTCTAAACTAAACAAAACCGCACCTGTGGGCCCGAAACATTCTCAAGTTCACAGCCATTACGCAAAGGGAAAACACAGAGGCCTCATCGATTATGCTGTCCCCTGCTGCTTTCGAATCTTCTACCCGGTGGCCTCTCTACGTTCCAGACCAAAGTTTAACGTCAGTTGATTCCAGTCCATTACTGCGAATGTGAGGGAATTGGTCTATTGCTGTGCATGTGCGCGCATGTGTGTGCATCTGCGTGTGTTTTATTTTACATAGGAGTGCCTCACGGACAGCTGACACAGAGTCATAGAGGCTTACAACATGGAAACAGATGGGCGGCACGGTGGCACCGTGGTTAGCACTACTGCTTCACAGCTCCAGGGACCTGGGTTCGAATCCTGGCTCGGGTCGCTGTCTGTGTGGAGTTTGCACATTCTCCCCCGTGTCTGCGTGGGTTTCCTCCGGGTGCTCCGGTTTCCTCCCACAGTCCAAAGATGTGCGGGCTAGGTTGATTGGCCATTCTAAAGTGCCCCTTAGTATCCCGGGATGCATAGGTTAGAGGGGTTAGTGGGTAGATATGTAGGGATATGTGGATAGGCCCTGGGTGGGATTGTGGTTGGTGCAGACTTGATGGGCCAAATGGCCTCGTTCTGCACTGTAGGATTCTATGATTCTAATTATAAAACAGGCCTTTTGACCCAACTTGTCCATGCCGCCCTTTTTTTCTTGACCACTAAGCTAGTCCCAATTGCTCGCATTTGGCCCATATCCCTCTATACCCATCTTACCCATGTAACTGTCTAAACGCTTTTTAAAAGACAAAATTGTACCCGCCTCTACTACTACCTCTGGCAGCTCGTTCCAAACACTCACCATCCTGTGTGTGAAAAAATTGTCCATCTGGACACTTTTGTATCTCTCCCCTCTCACCTTAAACCTATGCCCTCTAGTTTTAGACTCCCCTACCTTTGGGAAAAGACATTGACTATCTAGCTGATCTGTGCCCCTCATTATTTTACTGATTTCTTGCAAGCTTGTCTCTGATTCAGGAGCTGAGCGTTGGAGTCGCGCTCCAGAGATGTGGGGATACCTCGAGGCTGAAAGTGCAGTAAGGGAATTGTCAGAAACGCATGGCATCATTTTGGATGGAATGTTAAATCAAGGCCTTTCCGTGTGGATGCCAACGATGCCAGGGCGTTATTTAGAAGAAGATTATGGGAGTTGGGCCCAGTGGCCTGGGCCACAATCTGAAGACTTCGGCCGTCATTAAGATTACAGAGGCTGATTTGTTCGCTATACAAAAGCAAAACGCTGCGGGTGCAGGAATCTGAAACAAAAACAGAAAATGCTGGAAAAAACTCTTTCTGACAGCATCTGGGGAGATAGAATAGAGCGGCACGGTGGCACAGTGGTTAGCATTGCAGCTTCACAGCGCCAGGGGCCCGGATAACATAGGCCTTGCCAGGAATGACCGCATCTCATGAAAGAAAAAGTTAATAAACAATTCTGCCACACCCAATGAGTATTTCAAGCATTTTCTGTTTATGTTACCAATTGGAGTGGCACGGTGGCACAGTGGTTAGCACTGCTGCCTCACAGCGCCAGGGACCCGGGTTCGATTCCCAGCCTTGGGTCACTGTCTGTGTGGAGTCTGCACGTTCTCCCCCAGTGTCTGCGTGGGTTTCCTGCGGTTTCCTCCCACAGTTCAAGGATGTGTGGGTTAGGTACATTGGCCACGCTAAATTGCCCCTTAATGTGAAGAGATTATCAGAGCAAATACATGGGGTTACAGGGATAGGGTCTGGGTGGGAGGCCGAATGGCCTCCTTCTGCACTGTAGGGATTCTATGATGGAAGCTGATGTTTTGAGTCCGGATGACCATCTACACTCAAAGCGTGAAGCGCTATCAATTAGGCAAAAGACTACTTGTGTGCCAATACAACTGTAGGCTTTTATTCATTACAGAACTAGGAGCATATCCTAACAGATAACCGACCCGAACTGAACAAGGGGGAGGAAACAGCCACCTTTATACTCAGTGAGAAGGGGAGGAGCCGGCAGGGGATGTGTCCAGGCATGACAAACACAACAACGGTGGTCCAGACAGGACAAAGGCACAACTGTAGTCCACCACAAAGCGTTGGCTCTATTCTCTCTGCACAGATGCACACAGACCTGCTGAGATTTTCCAGATTTTCTAACTAGTTCTGGGAGCTGATGTGCACCTGAGTGCGGCACGGCGGCACAGTGGTTAGCACTGCTGCCTCACAGCACCAGGGACCCAGGTTTGATTCCGGCCTCGGGTGACTGTCTGTGTGGAGTTTGCACATTCTCCCAGTGTCTGCGTGGGTTTCCCGCGGATGCTCCGGTTTCCTTCCACACTCCAGAGATGTGTGGGTTAGATAGATTAGCCACGCTAAATTGATGCTAGCCATGATGTGGAGATGCCAGCGTTGGACTAGGGGTGGGCACAGTAAGAAGTCTGACAACACCAGGTTAACGTCCAACAGGTTTATTTGGAATCACGAGCTTTCGGAGTGCTGCTCCTTCATCAAAGAACAATACAGCACAGGAACAGGCCTTTCGGCCCTCCAAGCCTGCACCGATCATGTGTTCCTAACTAGACCATCTGTTTGAATCCCTCTATTCCCAGTCTGTTCATGTGGCTATCTAGATAAATCTTAAATGATCCTAGCGTGTCTGCCTCAACCACCTTGCTTGGTAGTGCATTCCAGGCCCCCACCACCCTCTGTGTAAAATACGTCCCCCGCATATCTGTATTGAACCTTGAACTTGTGACCCCTTGTGTTTGTCATTTCTGACCTGGGAAAAAGCTTCCAACTGTTCACCCTGTCCATACCCCTCATAATTTTATAAACTTCTATCTGGTCGCCCCTCAACCTCCGTCTTTCCAGGGAGAACAACCCTAGTTTACTCAATCACTCAGGTGAGTGTTTAAATTGACGCTAGTGTCAGGGGGATAAGCAGGGTAAATACATGGGGTTATGGGAATAAGGTATCTGTGGGATTGTGGTCGGTGCAGACTCGATGGGCCGAATGGCCTCCTTCTGCACTTTACGGATCGTCCATGAAATTGGCTGCTACTTTGCCGCAACGACTACGCTCCCAATTGCCCATGAAGCGTTATAGGATGTTGCCCGCTTGTGAAAATTGCCACACAAATGCAAGCTTTTGATTACTGGGGTGGACTTCATAGAATCCCTACAGTGCTGGAGGAGGCCATTCGGCCCATCAGGTCTGTGCCGACAACAACCCCGCCCTAGCCCGTAACCCCACATATTTAACCCACTAATCCCTCTAACCTACGCATCCCGGGACACCAAGGGGCAATTTAGCACGGCCAATGCACCTAAACAGCATATCATTGGATGGTGGGAGGAAACCGGAGCACCCGGAGGAAACCCACGCAGACACGGGGAGAATCTGCACAGACAGTGACACGAGACCAGAATCAAATCCGGGTCCCTGGCGCTGTGAGGCAGCAGTGCTAGCCGCTGTGCCACCGTGCTGCCCTTGACCTGATCCCAAGGCTGGTTGTGCCGAAACCCTCGATAGTGTCGCCTCCATGGGCTTTCATCCGGCACATGTTTTAGTGGCTTCCACCCACTGGGCTGTACGGCTGTAAAGTTTGCTTTAGTAGCGCAGCTGTCAACGACACAGCTGTCCAACACATCACACAGACAATGACCTGAAAATCAATCTCCGTCGAGTGTGCAGACGCCTATGCAATTAGGGCAGCAAATCAGATCGGGCATCTTTTGTTCGGTGAGCTTGTTTTGATAAGAACCTAGGAACACGAAAGTCCACAAGGCACGTTCCTCTTGAATTAACCCCAACCTTGACTGCCCACACTCTCTCTCTATCTCTCTCACTGGCCTTCATAGCAAGAGGATTTGAGTATAGGGATAGGGATGTTGTGCTGCAATTGTACAGGACCGTGGTGAGGCCACACTTGGAGTATTGTGTGGGACAGTGGTTAGCACTGCTACCTCACAGCGCCAGGGATCTGGGTTCGATTCCTAGCTTGGGTCACTGTCTGTGCGGAGTCTGCACGTTCTCCCCATGTCTGCGTGGGTTTCCTCCGGGTGCTCCGGTTTCCTCCAATAGTCCGAAAGATGTGCTGGTTAGGGTGCATTGGCCGTGCTAAATTCTCCCTCAGTGTAACCCGAACAGGCGCCAGAGTGTGGCGACTGGGGGATTTTCACAGTAACTTCATTGCAGTGTTAATGTAAACCTACTTGTGACTAAATAAATAAACTTTCCTTTTATGTTTTTACTTTAGTTTAGTTTTGCTGTCCTTATCTGAGGAAGGATGTCCTTGCTATAGAGAGAGTGCAGCGAAGGTTTACCAGGCTGATTCCTGGGATGGCGGGTCTGTCATATTTAGGACTGAGTTGAGGAGGAACTTCTTCACCCAAAGCGTTGTGAATCTGTGGAATTCCCTGCCCAGTGAAGCAGTTGAGGCTACCTCATTGAATGTTTTTAAGGCAAGGATAGATAGATTTTTGAACAGTAAAGGAATTAAGGGTTATGGTGAGTGGGCGGGTAAGTGGAGCTGAGTCCACGAAAAGATCAGCCATGATCTTATTGAATGGCGGAGCAGGCTCGAGGGGCCAGATGGCCTACTCCTGCTCCTAGTTCTTATGTTCTTATATGAGGAGAGACTAAGTCAGTTCGGGTTGTTTTCACTGGAGTTTAGAAGAGTGAGAGGGGTTCTCATAGAAACTTATAAAATTCTAACAGGGTTAGACAGGGTAGATTCAGAAAGAATGTTCCCAATGGTGGGGGAGTCCAGGACTAGGGGTCATAATTTGAGGATAAGGGGTAAACCTTTTAGAACTGAGGTGAGGAGAAACTTCTTCACCCAGAGGGTGGTGAATGTGTGGAATTCACTCCCACAGAAAGTAGTTGAGGCAAAACATTGTGAGATTCCAAGATAGAATTAGATATAACTCTTGGGGCTAAAAGGATCAAGAGATATGGGAGGGAAGGGGGTAATCAGGATATTGAATTTGATGATCAGCCATGATCAAAATGAATAGAACAGTCTCGAAGGGCTGAATGGTCTCCTCCTGCTTCTAGTTTCTATTTGTATCTCCTCCATTCTAACTCGCTCGTGCAAACAGTTCGAGCTGTAGATTTTGAATCAATAATCTAGATCATTTAGTTTTATCATTTGTCATCTAGAGTTTGACCTCTTGCCCCCTCCCCACTTTGAATAGTTGTTAACCCCTTCACACTGTTGAAAATTCGAGTTCGATTTACTTTGGTCGGCGCGGTGGCCCAATGGTCAGCACTGCTGCCTCACAACGCCAGGGACCCGGGTTCGATTCCCAGCTTGGGTCACCGTCTGTGCGGAGTCTGCACGTTCTCCCCGTGTCTGCGTGGGTTTCCTCAGGGTGCTCCGATTTCGTCCCAAAGTCTGAAAGACGTGCTGGTTAGGGTGCATAGGCCGTGCTAAATTCTCCCTCGGTGTACCCGAACAGGCGCCGGAGTGTGGCGACTCGGGGATTTTCACAGTAACTTCATTGCTGTATTCGAAACTAGAAGCAGGAGGAGGCCATTCGGCCCTTCAAGCCTGCTCCACCATTCATTATGATCATGGCTGATCATCAAATTCAATATCCTGACTCCCCTCCACCCACCTTGATCACTTCAATAGAAACATTGCAAGCCTATTTGTGACACTAATCAATAAACTTTGAAAATTTCCCATTTTTAGCCTCTTATTGTTGAAGTACATTCTCCAGGAACACTGCCAGAAGTGATACTGACCACTCGCATTGCTGTGAGGATCTGACCAATGTCTTATCCAGCAATAATATATCCTCAAAGGGAATTTGCTGTACAAAGCAAGAATAAAAACTGGACAATGATGGAGGTGCTCAGCAGGTCAGGCAGCATCTGTCACTGCCAGAAACTGAGTTAACTTTCATTTGCATTGATTCATTATCGTCACATGTACTGGGATAAAAAGTATTGTTTCTTGTGCATTATACAGACAAAGCATATCATTCGTAGAGTACATAGGGGAGAAGGAAAGGAGAGGGTCCAGAATGTAGGGTTACAGTCAGAGATCGGGTGTAGAGAAAGATCAGCTTTGTATATGATAGCACCATTCAAAAGCCTAATACAGTCAGAGGTCTCACAACACCAGGTTATAGTCCAACAGATTTATTTGGAATCATGAGTTTTCATCATCTGATGAAGGAGCAGTGCTCCGAAAGCTCGTGATTCCAAATAAACCTGTTGGACCTTAAACTGATGTTGTGAGACTTCTTACTGTGCCCACCCCAGTCCAATGCCAGCATCTCCACATCAAAAGTTTAATTTATTATTGTCACGTGTATTAACATGCAGTGAAAAGTATTGTTTCTTGCGCGCTATACAGACAAAACATACCGTTCATAGAGAAGGAAACGAGAGAGTGCAGAATGTAGTGTTACAGTCATAGCTAGGGTGTAGAGAAAGGTCAACTTAATACGAGGTAGGTCCATTCAAAAGTCTGATGGCAGCAGGGAAGAAGCTGTTCTTGAGTCAGTTGGTACCTGACCTCAGACTTTTGTATCTTTTTCCCGATGGAAGAAGGTGGAAGAGAGAATGTCCGGGTGCGTGAGGTCCGTAATTATACTGGCTGCTTTGCCGAGGCAGTGGGAAGTGTAGACAGAGTCAATGGATGGGAGGCTGGTTTGTGTGATGGATTGGGCTACATTCACGACCTTTTGTAGTTTCTTGCGGTCTTGGGCAGAGCAGGAGCCATACCACGCTGTGATACAACCAGAAAGAATGTTTTCTATGGGGCATCTGTAAACGTTGGTGAGAGTCGTAGCTGATATGCCAAATATCCTTCATCTTCTGAGAAAGGCGTTGGTGGGCTTTCTTAACTATAGTGTCGGCATGGAGGGACCAGGACAGGTTGTTGGTGATCAAGACACCTTAAAACGTGAAGCTCATGACCCTTTCTACTTCATCCCCGTTGATGAAGACAGGGGCATGTTCTCCTTTTACACTTCCTAAAGTCAATGACAATCTCCTTTGTTTTTTTGACATTGAGGGAGAGATTATTATTGCCGCACAAGATTGGCAGCAGGGAAGAAGCTGTTCTTGAGTCGGCTGGTGCGTGACCTCAGGCTTTTGTATCTTTTTCCAGATGGAAGAAGGTGGAAGAGAGAATGTCCGGGGTGTGTGGGGGTCTTTAATTATGCTGGCTGCTCTCCCAAGGCAGCGGGAAGTGCAGACAGAGTCAATGGACGGGAGGCTGGTTTGAGTGATGGACTGGGCTATGTTCACAACCGTTTGTAGTTCCTTGTGGTCTTAGTCATAGCAGGAGCCCATACCAAGCTGTGATATATCTGGAAAGGATGCTTTCAATGGTGCAGGAAGAGGTGTGAGCCATTTAAACCTCATTCTGGTCTGCTCCTCGACGCCATCCACCTGTCGCTAACCCACATCCCTCAATACCACTAAAATCTATCAATCTCAGTCTCAAAAGCTCCAATTATCGCAGCATTGGCAGCCTCCACCACCAACATAACCCCTTTCACTGTATTCTGTTTCTCTATTCCTAATGTTACCCAGCAATTTATTTTAATTGGAAGCATCTGTGAATAACTCACTGCTATGTGAGTTATCGGCTCAAAACCCTGACTGAAAAGTATAATTGTTACAGCAACCAGATGCAACACTCACTGGATTGCAAGACAGTTATGGATGAGGGATGCTGTTTGACTCACCCGTCCAAGACGATCCAACACTCCCATTCCAGTGCATATCTAACTATTCTTAAACGATTCGGGAACTCTTGTCCACGTTATTCTAATCACATTTAGGTTTATGGAGCATTGACGGCTGAAGGTGAGGGTTGCCAATGGTGGGATAATGGAGGGAGATGGAGGTATCATGTTAACATCACTGGACTCGTAATCCAGAGACTCCGGGTAATTCTCTGGGGTGAACACAGTAAGAAGTCTCACAACACCAGGTTAAAGTCCAACAAGTTTATTTGGTAGCAAATACCATTAGCTTTCGGAGCGCTGCTCCTTCGTCAGATGGAGTGGAAATGTGCTCTCAAACAGTGCACAGAGATACAAAATCAAGTTACAGAATACTGTAACTTAGTACTCTGTATTCTGTAACTCAGTATTCTGTAACTTGATGTTGTGTCTCTGTGCACTGTTTGAGAGCACATTTCCACTCCATCTGACAAAGGAGCAGCGCTCCGAAAGCTTATGGTATTTGCTACCAAATAAACCTGTTGGACTTTAACCTGGTGTTGTGAGACTTCTTACTGTGTTCACCCCAGTCCAACGCCGGCATCTCCACATCATAATTCTCTGGGGGCCAGTTTTCAAACCTCACCATCGCTGCTGGTGGAATTTAAATTCAATTCATAAATCTGGAATCAAGGAACCTTTCTCTGTAATGAACAGAGAAAATTACAGCACAGGAACAGGCCCTTCGGCCCTCCAGGCCTGCACCGACCATGCTGCCCGACTGAACTAAAACCCCCCTCCCCCCTTCCGGGTCATGCTGCCCCTCTATAACATCAGTCCAGATAAATGTGAGGTGTTCCATTTTGGTAAGGCAAACCAGGGCAAGACGTGCACAGTTAGGACCCTGGAGAGCGTTGTCAAACACTGAGACCACGGGTGCAGGCTATGATGTGGAGATGCCGGCGTTGGACTGGGGTAAACACAGTAAGAGGTCTCACAACACCAGGTTAAAGTCCAACAGGTTTATTTGGGAGCACGAGCTTTCGGAGCACTGCTCCTTCATCAGGTGAGAATTCCTGAACACTCAGCTCAGGAAGCAGTCGCACTCCGAAAGCTCGTGATTCCAAGTAAACCTGTTGGACTTTATAAAGTAAAGTTTATTTATTTATTAGTCGCAAGTAAGGATTACATTAACACTGCAATGAAGTTACTGTAAAATTCCCCTCGTCGCCACACTTCGGCGCCTGTTCGGGTCAATGCACCCTAACCAGCACGTCTTTCAGAATGTGGGAGGAAACCGGAGAACCCGGGGGAAACCCATGCAGACACGGGGAGAACGTGCAAACTCCACACGGACAGTGACCCAAGCACGGGAATCGAACCCGGGTCCCTGGTGCAGTGAGGCAGCAGTGCTAACCACTGTGCCACCGTGCCGCCCAGTAGCAGAGTAGCCATGAGTGCATCAGTGTGAGTGGACATTGATCCCGTATCCAGCAATGTTGTTAGTGTTCCTGCGTTAATTCCAGAAATGGATTCAGTGACATTAACATGCTGGACACTGGTGCTTGTGTTTGTTGAAGGACAATCATCAGAAACAGATGCAGGATTACGTTGGGGCTGGAGCTAATGGAAAGCAGAACAATTCCAGGTCAAACGTAAATGAGTCTGGTGGTGTGAGACTTCTTTGGGGTACAAAGGAAAGTTCCTTGAAAGTGGCGTCACAGGAAGCCAGGGTGGTGAAGAAGGCATTTGGCACATTTGCCTTCATCAATCACTGCATAGGGTACCTAATGTTCTGGGGACTCGGGTTCGAATCCTGCCATGGCAGATGGTGGAATTTAGAATCATAGAAATCATAGAAACCCTACAGTACAGAAAGAGGCCATTCAGCCCATCGAGTCTGCACCGACCACAATCCCGCCCAGGCCCTATCTCCATATCCCTACATTTGAATTTGAATTTGAATCCAATAAAAAAAAATCTGGACTTAAGAATCTACTGACGACCGTGAAACCATTGTCAGAAAAACCCATCTGGTTCACTAATGTCCTTCAGGAAAAAAAATCTGCCGTCCTTATCCGGTCTGGCCTACGTGACTCCAGAGCCACAGCAATGTGGTTGACTCTCAACTGCCCTCCAAGGGCAACTAGGGATGGGCAATAAATGCATGTCACATGAATGAATAAGAAAAATAACCCTGTGTTTTTCAAGATATGATCATCACTGTTGGTAAATCTTCAAGAGACCTGTCACTTTTGTTTCTTTCATTTTGAACAGAAACCCAACTCTTAAAAGTATCCTCCTTACTCACTAACACAAAACTATTCTTTAACTTTTCCACAGTAGTTCCATGATGATTCCTGCGGCCTCGTTCACAGCTGATCGTTTCCTGTGAGGTCCCGTGGAAGATGTCAAAACCAACATCCAATGTGTATCTATTTGAGTTTCTCTCCTCTTGGCAACCAGATCACGTGGGCATTTCTCAGAACTGAGGCGTTTGTCAAGAATTCTTCTCCCACCTCCCACTTTGAAGAACATTCTGTCTTACTTTAAGTTAAAAGGGGACATTTGCAAAGTTCAGCATTCAACAAAGAAAATTACAGCACAGGAACAGGCCCTTCGGCCCTCCAAGCCTGCACCGACCATGCTGCCCAACTGAACTAAAACCCCCTACCCTTCCGGGGATCATATCCCTCTATTCCCATCCTACTCATGTATTTGCGGCACGGTAGCACAGTGGTTAGCACTGCTGCTTCACAGCTCCAGGGACCTGGGTTTGATTCCCGGCTTGGGTCACTGTCTGTGTGGAGTTTGCACATTCTTCTCGTGTCTGCGTGGGTTTCCTCCAGGTACTCTGGTTTCCTCCCACAGTCCAAAGATGTGCGGGTTAGGTTGATTGGCCATGCTAAAATTGCCCCTTAGTGTCCTGAGATGCGTAGGTTAGAGGGATTAGTGGGTAAATATGTAGGGATATGGGGGTAGGGCCTGGGTGGGATTGCGGTCGGTGCAGACTCGATGGGCCGAATGGCCTCTTTCTGTACTGTAGGGTTTCTATGATTCTATGATTTGTCAAGACGCCCCTTAAAAATCACTGTCATATCTGCTTCCACTACCTCCCCGGCAGCGAGTTCCAGGCACCCACCACCCTCTGTGTAAAAAGTCTGCCTCGTACATCTCCTTTAAACATTGCCCCTTGCACCTTAAACCTGTGCCCCCAAGTAATTGACTCTTCCACCCTGGGAAAAAGCTTCTGACAATCCACTCTGTCCATGCCCCTCATAATCTTGTAGATTTCTATCATTCCTAACAAATGCACCAAAATGTCCTCCAACTGATTGTTGGGGAGACCAAAGCCATTGGTCGGCTCAGTGGGTTAGCACGGCTGCCACACAGCGCCAGGGATCCGGGTTCGATTCCCGGCTCGGGTCACTGTCTGTGCGGAGTCCGCACATTCTCCCCGTCTCTGCGTGGGTTTCCTCCGGGTGCTCCGGTTTCCTCCCACATTCCAAAGATGTGCGGGTTAGGTGAATTGGCCGTGATAAGTTGCCCCTTAGTGTCAGGGGGACTAGCTAGGGTAAATGCATGGGGTTGTGGGGATAGGGCCTGGGTGGGATTGTGGCCGGTGCAGATTTGATGGGCCGAGTGGCCTCCTTCTGCACTGTCGGATTCTATGATTGTCTTCTTCTGCTCACTCTATGATCTTTATTCCCTATCTACTGACACAGTCCTCTCCTTGACGGTGATCTGAGGCTGCGCCAGAGTGCTCACAATTTTCATTTTCATCGTTGACTCAGAACTGAGCTTCCAAGTGCCTGTTTTTTTTTGGTTTCAAATAACAACAGAAGTTCCTGCAAAATGAGCAAGATTTAATCCTCTGCCATAAGCTCTTGTTTCTTCAGGGAAAACATTTCCTTCTGAAAAACCTCCTTCTCTAGTTTTGGAACAATTTGCACTCCATCGGTTTCCAACTCTTTTACATTGCCTGACCCTAGCCTCGCCTCAGTGGATTCTGTTGAAATTCTTCTTCCCCACGCCTTTATTACTTTTAAACTTTAACCAATTCACTGCTCTCCCATGAACATTCCAACAAGAACTCATGTCTATCCCGCTTCTCCGCTTTCCCTGATCACAGAGCAGAAACCGAGCTGATAAAGCACGGTGGTTAGCATTGCTGCCTCACAGCGCCAGGGACCCGGGTTCAATTCCGTAATTGGGTGACTATCTGTGTGGAGTTTGCACCTTCTCCCCGTACCTGCATGGGTTTCCTCCGGGTGCTCTGGTTCCCTCCTGTGAGTGGGGTAGGTGGATTGGCCATGCTAAATTGTCCCTTAGTGCCCAAAGATGTGCAGGTTAGGTGGATTGGCCATGCTAAATTGTCCCTTAGTGCCCAAAGATGTGCAGGTTAGGTGGATTGGCCATGCTAAATTGTCCCTTAGTGCCCAAAGATGTGCAGGTTAGGTGGATTGGCCATGCTAAATTGCCCCTTAGTGTCCAAAGATGTGCAGGTTAGGTGGATTGGCCATGCTAAATTGTCCCTTAGTGCCCAAAGATGTGCAGGTTAGGTGGATTGGCCATGGTAAATTGCCCCTTAGTGTCCAAAGATGTGCAGGTTAGGTGGATTGGCCATGCTAAATTGTCCCTTAGTGCCCAAAGATGTGCAGGTTAGGTGGATTGGCCATGCTAAATTGTCCCTTAGTGTCCAAAGATGTGCAGGTTAGGTGGATTGGCCATGCTAAATTGTCCCTTAGTGTCCAAAGATGTGCAGGTTAGGTTGATTGGCCATGCTAAATTGTCCCTTAGTGCCCAAAGATGTGCTGGTTAGGTGGATTGGCCATGCTAAATTGTCCCTTAGTGTCCAAAGATGTGCAGGTTAGGTGGATTGGCCATGCTAAATTGTCCCTTAGTGTCCAAAGATATGCGGGTTAGGTGGATTGGCCATGCTAAATTGCCCCTTAGTGTCAGGAGGATTAGCAGAGTAAGTAGGTGGAACGGGCTTGGGTGGGATTGTTGTTGGTGCAGACTTGATGGGGCTGAATGGCCTCCCTTAGCACTGTAGGGATTCTATGATTAGAGATTTGAGGTGTGAAGCGACAGTATATGTCTCAGAACATTGAAGTACCAAAGATGTGACAGAGTCAGGGCATTTGGCCATTATCAATCCATTGAATGCATACAGTCTTATTAGTTATTCTATTTATTAGTCAAAAATAGGCTGAGATTGACACTGCAATGGAGTTACAGTGAAAATCCCCTCGTCGCCACACTCCGGCGCCTGTTCGGGTACATTGAGGGAGAATTTAGCACGGCCAATGTACCCTAACCAGCACATCTTTCGGACTGTGGGAGAAAACCGGAGGCAGACACGGGGAGAACGTGCAGACTCCGCACAGACAGTGAGCCGAGGCTGGGAATCGAACCCGGGTCCCTGGCGCTGTGAGGCAGCAGTGCTAACCACTGTGCCACCGTGCGTGAGTGAAATATTCCGCATCACGTTTACCAGCCCTTCAATCTGGTTTTAAAAAAAATTACATTGTCTTCTTCTCTAATTTAACGATAGTATAAGAATTTGAGAGATTATACCCATCAGACGTATTGGACATGCTAGCACTGTTTCCTATAGAAAAGGGAAGACTAAGGGGACATGATGAATGAAAGTGCATGGAGAAAAGCTAATCCCATTTGTAAAAGAGTTCAAAACTCTGGGTGATTAATATAAGACAATCAGAAACATATCCATTTCCGAAATTCAAAGGAAACTTCTTTACCTGAGGATTGGTTCGAAGTGAAACTTGCTATCACAATGAGTAGTTGAATCAAATAGCACAGATGTATTGAAGCTAGCTCTGGAAGGAAAAGGAACAGAAGGAACATGAACACTAGCTTGGGCCGAATGGCCTGCTCTTTTGCTGTGCGTTCCATGTTTCAAGTTTATTTATTAGTGTCACAAGTAGGCTTACATTAACACTGCAATGTTAACATTCACACAGTTACTGTGAAAATCCCCTTGTCGCCACACTCCGGCGCCTGTTCGGGTAGCACTGAGGGAGAATTTAGCACGGCCAATGCACCCTAACCAGCACGTCTTTCGGACTGTGGGAGGAAACCGGAGCACCCAGAGGATACCCACGCAAACACGGGGGGGAAAAGGTGCAGACTTCACACAGACAGTGACCCAAGCCGGGAATCGAACCCGGGTCCCTGGCGCTGTGAGGCAGCAGTGCTAACCACTGTGTCACTGTGCTGCCCACAATGTTGACATGGGGAATCATTTTTAATGTTGCGAGGGGTGGAAGACTCTTTGTGATGGATTAGCTGCCTGCTATACACTGAGTCCAAATCTGTTCAGATCAGATATATATCATTGTTAGCTGATCTTGCCCACTATCAGGGTACAAAGAGGAAAACAACATAGGAACAGGCCCTTCGGTCCACCAAGCCTGCACTGATTCCTAATCTTTATTTAGACCCACTACACATTGCGATTTCAATCCCTCTGTTCGTCTCCCATTCATGTGTCTATCAAGATATACCTTGAACGTTGCTAACGTGCCTGCTTCCACCACTCCACTGGCGGAGCGTTCCGGGCACCCACCACCCTCTGTGCCCATCTCCTGCACATCTCCCCAAAACATTCCCCCTTTCACCTTGAACCTGCCCATGGTGATTTTCCCCACTGCCAATGTTCAAAATTACCTCCATAGTTTCTTCCTCGACCATGAACACTGGGATTAACTCTTCAGAACTCTGAATTTCTAAATAACTTCCCTCCATGTTATATCTCTTGCATTTCACTTGTATCTTGGGTTCCCTGGTTCTAGACCCTCCAACAGCTTTGTTGCTATTTGTGGGACATGGGCGTCGCTGGCTGCACCAGCATTTATTGCCCATCCCTAGTTGCCTGAGGGCAGTTGAGAGTCAACCACATTGCTGTGGCTCTGGAGTCACATGTAGGCCAGACCGAGTGAGGACGGCAGATTTCCTTCCCTAAAGGGAGATTAGTGAACCAGATGAGTTTTGGTGACAATCGACAATGGGTCATCAGTAGATTCTTTAGTTCCCGATTTTTAAAAATTATTACTGATCTGCCATGGTGGGATTCGAACACGGGTCCTCAGATAATTATTTGCTGGGTTTCTGGATCAATAGTCTAGCGATAATACCACTAGGCCATCACCTCCCCTTAGCACCGGTCGCCTGTTTCTCTCTACCCTATCCCACCTTTCGATTGCTTGCGACACTTCCATCAGGTCCCCTCATCAACTTTCGACCCACAAACACGCCCCAGTGCCAGTCTGGAAAGTGGGCCAGGGTTTGCGCCCCCAACGTTTTTTTGCGTTGGATGTGATCGGGCCAGGCTGACACTGGGTTTGAAGATCCTATCCTATTTTAGCTTCTCTGCTTGGTTCGTTGCCATTCGCACATACCACTTCCCTCTCGGGGAGCAAATTGCATGTTTCCACTTGATATTTCTGATCATTTCATAAGAACTTCCCTGACTTGGCAAGTTGATCTTTCCTCTGTAATGTATTGAGGTTGGCAGCCAAGGCCGTGTACACTCGGGTAGCTGGCTGCCAACTTGAGGGGTGGCGGAGGTTGATTCCTAAATAAACTCGGCCGTGGATGGGGCCACTCCTTGGCTGCTTTTTTCACAATGAGGAAACTGACATGAAACTTGACAAGGTAATCGACTGCAGGAGGAACTTGTCTGGGAATCTTGCCCTGTGACTCAGTTGCTCCAAGAGGTTGCTGTGTCCAGCTGAAATATGAACCCAATCCCCAACTCCCTCCCCCACACTGATTCTCAACTTGCTCACTTCATGAGAATTCAAATCAGTCACATTCAATGCTTACAGTTTAAAAGTTTAAAGTTTATTAGTGTCACGAGCAGGCTTGCATTAACACTGCAATGAAGTTACTGTGAAAATCCCCTAGTCGCCACACTTCGGATATGTTGAGGGAGAATTTAGCACGGCCAATGCACCCTAACCAGCACGTCTTTCGGACTGTGGGAGGAAACTGGAGCACCCGGAGGAAACTCACGCAGACAAGACTCTCACCAATCTGGTGAACTGGAGTGGTGACAAAAATCTCTCCCTCAATGTCAACAAAATGAAGGAGATGGTCATTGATGCGCGATATAACTCACGAGGCTAGAGATGCTCAAGGAAATAAAGGCTTTTATTTACTATTACAATGAAGCTCCCATATATAGTACACGATCCCAGACTGAGGGGTCCCAGACAGAGCAGTGACCTTTATACCTCTCCCAGGAGGCGGAGCCCGACTGGGATGTACCATAATAACTATAATACAGGTAGAACAGCCCAACCCTAACCCCAACAGTAACAAGTAGAACAACCCAACCCTAACCTCAACAGCAACATATATAGAGACTCATAGTACTGGCCAGACCCTGGCTCAGTACCACCTGGTGGGAACCAACGATGGTTCACCACAGTCATCAACTTCAGGAAGCCCCTGTCTACATCAATGGGGACGAAGTAGATATGGTCGAGGGCTTCAGGTATTTTGGTGTCCAGATCACCGGCAACCTGTCCTGGTCCCCCCCATTCAGACACTATAGTTAAGAAAGCCCACCAATGCCTCTACTTTCTCAGAAGACTAAGGAAATTTGGATGTAAGCTACGACTCTCACCAACTTTTACAGATGCACCATAGAAAGCATTCTTTCTGGTTGTATCACAGCTTGGTACGGCTCCTGCTCTGCCCAAGACCGCAAGGAACTACAAAAGGTCGTGAATGTAGCCCAATCCATCACGCAAACCAGCCTCCCATCCATTGACTCTGTCTACACTTCCCGCTGACTCGGCAAAGCAGCCAGCATAATCAAGGACCCCACGCACCCCGGACATTCTCTCTTCCACCTTCTTCCTTCGGGAAAAAGATGCAAAAGTCTGAGGTCACGTACCAACCGACTCAAGAACAGCTTCTTCCCTGCTGCTGTCAGACATTTGAATGGACCTACCTTGCATTAAGTTGATCTTTCTCTACGCCCTAGCTATGACTGTAACACTACGTTCTGCACTCTCTCCTTTCCTTCTCTATGAACAGTATGCTCTGTCTGTAAAGCACAAGAAACAATACTTTTCACTGTATACCAATACATGTGACAATAATAAATCAAATCAAACAAAGAGAACTAACACCACACACCAGCGCCTGCTCAGGTACATTGAGGGAGAATTACTTGGTTTGTTCTCACTGGAACGACGGAGGTTGAGGGGAGACCTGATAGAAGTCTACAAGGTAATGAGGGGCATGGACAGAGTGGATAGTCAGAAGCCTTTTCCCAGGGTGGAAGAGTCAATTACTCGGGGGCACAGGTTTAAGGTGCGAGGGGCAAGGTTTAAAGGAGATGTACGAGGTAAGTTTTTTACACAGAGGGTGGTGGGTGCCTGGAAGTCGCTGCCGGGGGAGGTAGTGGAAGCAGATAGGATAGTAACTTTTAAGGGGCATCTGGACAAATACGTGAATAGGATGGGAATAGAGGGATATGGTCCCCGGGAAGGGTAGGGGGGTTTTAGTTCAGACGGGCAGCATGGTCGGTGCAGGCTTGGAGGGCCGAAGGGCCTGTTCCTGTGCTGTAATTTTCTCTGTTCTTTAGCACAGCCAATCCACCCTAACCAGCACATCTTTTTGGACTGTTGGAGGAAGTAGGAGCACCCAGAGGAAACCCACACAGACATGGGGATAACGTGCAGACTCTGCACAGACAGTGACCCAAGCCAGGGATGGAATCTGGGTCCCTGGCGCTGAGAGGCAGCAGTGCTAACCACTGTGCCACCGTGCCGCCCCTTAGTGTGTAGGTTGGCTTGTCTTCATACCACAGATATCGGGTTATCTATCATGTTCAAGTTATTCGCAGGTCACTGATCGACAGTAACATGCTCTGATTTCTTACTGGCCGCTATTAGCCTCCTTCTTAGCCATGATCGCTGCCATTTATATTCCCTTTACCTTTTTGTCTATGGCCTATTTGTCAATTCCCCTCGCCTCAACCGGTAGGGCACTGCTGCCTCACAACCCCAGGGACCCGGGTTCGATTCCCGGCTTGGGTTACTATCTGTGCGGAGTCTGCACGTTTTCTCCCCGTGTCTGCGTGGGTTTCCTCCGGGGTCTCCGGTTTCCTCCCACAGTCTGAAAGACTTGCTGGTTAGGGTACATTGGCCATGCTAAATTCTCCCTCAGTGTACAGCAGCCGAAGTTTATTTATTAGGGTCACAAGCAAGGCTTACATTAACACTGCAATGAAGTTACCATGAAAATCCCCTAATTGCTACACTCTGGCGCCTGTTCGGGTCCTAACCAGCACATCTCTCAGATTGTGGGAGAAAACCGGAGCACCCGGAGGAAACCCACGCAGACACGGGGAGAATGTGCAGACCCCGCACAGACAGTGTCCCAAGCTGGGAATCGAACCCAGGTCCCTGGCGCTGTGAGGCAGCAGTGCTAAGTGTGGCGACTCAGACATTTTCACAGTAACTCCATTGCAGTGTTAATGTAAGCCTACTTGTGACACTAACAAATAAACTTAAACTAACAGTATAAACATCATCCTAAATTCTATTGTCTTCAGCTCTGACGAAGGGTCGTCCAAACTCAAAGCTATTGTATATGTTGGCGTATAGCCCCTTTGAAGGAAATGGGTCAGGTGACCTGGGGTATGGGAATGAGCTGTTGGGACCCGCCCTGAGTGGACAGTCAATGTTTGGAGTGTGGAGCGAGTCGACTGAATAAAATATCTGTGTTCCGTGATGCCTGGCTGTGGAGTAGGTATTGAGGGGAGACCTCGGTACTCAGGAGATTTAACCCAAATGTTGGCTCTCTTCGCTCTCCACAGATGCTGTCAGACTTGCTGAGATTTTCGAACATTTTTGGGTCTTGGTACATTAACTTCTGGTCTGGCAACGCCTCCATTTTAAAATGATCATCCCAGTTTCAAACCCACCAACCCCCCTGCCATCTCTGTAAACCCCTAGCTCCTCAACCCTCACAGATCTCTGCACTCCACACGTTCTGCCCTCTTTTGCATCCCCAATTTTAATCGTTCAGCCTCGGCCTTGGCCCTAAAGCTGGCATTTCCTCCTTCCCACCTCTCTTCCCTCTTTTAAGACCTTCATTAGAACATGCTGTGGTGATTGTCCCTTTAAGGGACAAGAAGAGGGTCACTTGGCCGAAGAGAGCAATTGGGGCTGAGAGTGCCACGATCTCCCCAAGGGATGGAGTCCTCTCTCAGGCAGGAGACAGTCTGAAGACATGTAGGGACTGGGGCAGCCAAGGGGCTGCCAGCCTCCGTGGCATTTTCTCTTGCTAATAAGTACCTTGTGTTCTTGATAAAGCCTGTGAGTGTGCATTATCAGCACACCAAGAACTTTAACTACTTGGTCACCTCACCGAACATTGCCTTGTGCGAACAAATGAAATGGCAGAGCAGGAGTAGGCTGTTCAGCCCCTCAATCCTGCTCTGCCATTTCACAACATCACGGCTGATCTCCCCGTGACCTCACCCAGACATGGAGAGAACAAGCAGACTCCGTACAGACAGACACCCAAGCCGGGAATTGAACCTGGGTCCCTGGCACTCTGAGGCAGCAGTGCTAACCACTGTGCTACCGTGCTGTCCCAAATCAAAGTGGAAAATGGGGGCAATTATAGAGGAGGGCAGCAGTAAATGGAGGAATTATCATGGACGGCAGCAGTGTATTTGTGTCATGTTTCTTGTGCCGGACTTGTTTTGCCAGTCAGTTCTACTGAGCGGTGTCGCTTTGTCTGTGCCCAGAAGCCACTGTTGTTACTGCAGCATCATTGATCTTAATTGCTAAAGTGTTTGTTTTAATCTGAACTAATGCAGTTCTGTTATTTCAATGTTTTCCCCTGGGGTTTTTCAGAGTAGGGCTTGATTAGGTTGATTGATTGAGCGGGATGATGTTTACATTGAGAAATAAGCTCAGTTCTGTTTGGGATCTTGAGAGAGAAGAAGCTCTCTGTCTGTCTCCTTTTTCTCTCTCTCTCCCTGAATTTGGACACTGGAATCTGCCAGATAATAAATCCCTTTCTCAGGAGGCTGCTGTATGGGAGTCAGAAGACAGGTGTCTTCCTGAATCCATCCGGAGGGGTTAAAAGGCTGGAAATGTAGCACCCACGTAAGGGATAGTGAAGGAGGACACCAGCAAATGGCAAGATTGTTGAAGAGGGCATCAGTAAATGGAGGGATTTTGGAGTGCGGCAGAGGTAAATGGAGGAATAACGGGGGGTTGGGGCAGCAGTAAATGGGGTGATTATGCTGAGGGGGCACCAGTAGTTATGGTTGAGGGTCCGTCATAATTGGAAGCGTTTGAAGAGGGAAACAGTAGATGAGTTAGTTTCTCCAGAAATGCGGATGATTCAGGTATTAAAATTGTGTTGTGACTTAATTCTAAAATTGCAGACAATGTGCTCAATCACTAACAAATCCAATAGTGGATTCAGGATAAACCTCTTTCCCCAGAGAGTGGTAAGAATGTGAAAGCCACTGCCACAGAGAGGGATTGAGGTCAACAGTATGGGTCATTTAAGGGTGGGGTGTAATAATGATGGATAGGTCTTTTTTCAACAGATGCACCAACATACACCAGTTGAGCCAAATGGCTTGTTCTGTCTGCAGTTACAAAGAAATTCTATGCACTGCGTTGGCAATGTTGTCCTTCCCAATATCAACACATGCTTGTCAGTAACTATCTGCAAATAGTAATCAGGAGCCAGGACCCAGGGCTGTTTTCACTTAAAATAGGGCACTTAATGGAGATATTTACAATTGGGAGGAGGATTGATTAATTCCAATGAAAAACTCTTTTCAGTGGGCGTTGAGTCAGTAATTAGAAAAAGCATTGCAAGATCTTCGACATAAAGTATGAGTGATTTGAGATTTATTTTCTATGCCACGAGTTGTTGGAATAATTCAGAAACAGGAGCATGATCGTTTTTTTTTTAAGAAAAGCAATAGAATTGTAGAATCCCTGCGGTGCAGAAGGAGGCCATTCGGCCCATCAAGCCTGCGCCTGACAACTTGGGCGACTTGTCTGTGTGGAGTCTGCACGTTCTCCCCGTGTCTGCGTGGGTTTCCTCCGGGTGCTCCGGTTGCCTCTCGCAGTCCAGAGGTGTGCAGGTTAGGTGGATTGGCCATGTTAAATTGGCCCTTAGTGTCCCAAGATGTGTAGGTTAGATTGATTGGCTGCACTAAATTGCCCCTTAGTGTTCAATCAATCTAACCTGCACATCTTTGAACACCACGGGGCAATTTAGCATAGCCAATCTGCCTAACCTACACATCTTGGGACACAAAGGGAGAATTTACAATGGCCAATCCATCTAATCGACATATCTTGGGACACTAAGGGGCAATTTAGCATGGCCAATCCACCCAACCTGCACACCCTTGGCCACGAAGGGACAATTTAGCATGGCCAATCCAACTAACCTACACGTCTTGGGACACAAAGGGGGAATTTACAATGGCCAATCCATCTAATCGACACATCTTGGGACACTAAGGGGCAATTTAGCATGGCCAATCCACCTAACCTGCACATCTTTGGAGTGTGGTAGGAAACCGGAGCACCCGGAGGAAACCCACGCAGACACGGGGAGAATGTGCAAACTCCACACAGACACAGTGACCCGAGACCAGAATTGAACCCGGGTCCCTGGCGCTGTGAGGCAGCAGTGCAAACCACTGTGCCACCATGCCGGGTGGTAAATAACTGAGCAAACTATTTTAAAGGTTGAGGAGAAGGGGTGAGGGGAAATTGGACAGGAAATTCAGCACGCCGATACTGGTTCGATGGGCCAAATGGCCTCTAATCATGCTGTTAGGTTATCACTGGCCTGGCAGATCAGCACAGAATGGGGATTTGGGTTGTGTGACTTAAAATTTCAGTCACGGTTTTAAAAAGGAGAGAGATGTTGCAGGTAATCTCAAGGGGGAGATTCCACGAATTGCTTTTCAGTCCCAAAAGGCAAATGAAACAAAACTCAGGAAGACCTATTTCACCTCCCGTCTTGTGTTAGTCATCCTTCGCTAGTTGCCGTGCTTCACGTAACCTGCCCATCATCCGAGTGACTCAGGAACCCCATCATATTCCCCGCAGTCCTCATTGCGAAAGCTCTGACCCATTCCAAGCAAATCTCCCTCATGCAGGCCTGGGCCCAGCAGCCACTCCGGAGAAATGTTGTTACTGCCTTGGCAACTCGTTAACTCCTGCAACCGGCAAGGCTGTGTGGAACTGTAGAATCACTTGCAGTGCGGAAGGAGGCCATTTGGCCCATCGAGCCTGCACTGACTCTCCAAAAGTGCATCCTACCTTGCCCACCTCCGCCCTATTCCCTTAACCACACACATTTACCATCTAACCTACACCTCTTGGGACACTAAGAGGCAATTTAGCATGGCTACTCCATCAAACCTGCACATCTTTGGACACCAAGGAGCAATTTAGCATGGCCAATCCACCTAACCTACACATCTTGAGATGTTAAGGGGCAACTCCAAAGATGTGTGGGTTATATTCATTGTCCAAGCTAAATTGCCCCTTACTGTCAGGGGATTAGTAAAATAATTTCAGGATGGCCAATCCATCTAACCTGCACATTTTTGGACTGTGGTTAGAAACCGGAGCACCCGGAGGAAACCCACGCTGACACAGGGAGAATGTGCAGACTCCGCACAGACAGTGACCCAAGGCTGGAATTGAACCCGGGTCCTGGCATTGTGAGGCTGCAGTGCTAACCACTGCGCCACCGTGCCACCCTCACGCACAGCCAAGAAAGGAGACTAAAAGACTTGCAATTTTGTGGCGTCTTTCAGAACTTCAGGGCAAGTGTTTAATATTTGAAGTGCAGTGGCTGTTGTAATGTGGGAAATGTGGTAGCCACTTTGAACCTCAGGAGGTGTGATAATGACCAGATAATCTATTCTTACCGATGTTGGTTGAGGGATGGATATTAGCCAGGAAACTGGGGAAAACTCCTTGGCCCTTTTCCGAAATAGTTCGACGGAATCTTTTACATCCACCTGGAGAAAACAGACAGAATATCAGTTACTGATTTTATTTTATTATTATCATGTATATTGGGATACAGTGAAAAGTATTGTTTCTTGAGCGCTATACAGACAAAGCATACCATTCATAGAGAAGGGAAGGAGAGAGCGCAGAATGTAGTGTTACAGTCATAGCTAGGGTGGAGAGAAAGACCAACTTAATGCAAGGTAGGTCCATTCAAAAGTTTGATGGCAGCAGGGAAGAAGCTGTTCTTGAGTCGGTTGGTACGTGACCTCAGACTTTTGTATCTTTTTCCCGACGGAAGAAGGTGGAAGAGAGAATGTCCGGGGTGCGTGGGGTCTTTAATTATGCTGGCTGCTTTTCCGAGACAGCGGGAAGTGCAGGTGGAGTCAATGGATGGGCGGTTGATATACGTGATGGATTGGGATTCATCCAAACAATGGCTATGCACCCCCTCCCTCCCCCCAACGGTGGAGCCCCCTCTGTGCAAGGTGAGTCCCAATCCCTGGGTGGAACTCTAACCTTCTGACCGAGTGGTGGGGGTGTCACCAATTGAGCCACAGCTGAGAGGTGGGAGTGCGTATTTACCCTGTTAAAGGCACTATATCAATGAAAGTTGTTGTTGAGAACCCACCTTCAAGAAATATGGGTGAGAACTTATTGGTCAGTGCTTTGCTCGGTGTGATTCCACCACTTGAGGTTGCTCAGACACTGTGGTGGATCTGTGTCCATATGCAGCAAGATCCGGACAGTGTTCAGGCTGATAGATTGACAAGTTGCATTCGCTCTTCACAATTCCTTAACAAAAAGGTCGTTGCCCAAGCAAATGACTAATTTGTCACTCTAACAATGCAACGATCATTTCCACCAAGAAATAATCCAATCATCTCCCCCCTCCCCTTGACATTACCATTCCTGAATCCCCCACTATTAACTTCCTGGGGGTTACCATTGACCAGAAACTGAACCGATCCAGCCATATAAATACTGTGGCTACCAGAGCAAGTCAGAGGTTAGGAATTCCGCAGTGAGTAACTCATCTCCTGACTCCCCAAAGTCTGTCCACCGTCTCCAAGACACAAGTCAGGAATGTGATGGAATGCTCCCCGCTTGTCTGGATGGGTGCGGCTCCAATAGCACTCGAGAAGCTCGATACCATCAAGGGCAAAGCGGCCCCGCTTGATTGGTACCACATCCAGAAATATCCACTCCCTCCACCACCGACGCACAGTGTCAGCCATATGTACCGTCTACAAGGTGCACTGCAGCAACTCACCAAGGCTCCTTCTCCATCTAGAAGGACAAGGGCAGCAGACACATGGGAACACCCATGAATGGAGTGGGAATGGAGGGATACAAAAGAATGGTCTAGTTTGGACCAGGGAGTGGCACGGGCTTGGAGGGCCGAAGGGCCTGTTCCTGTGCTGTATTGTTCTTTGTTCTTTGTTTATAAATAGAGGTTTATAAAATGATGAAGGGGATAGATAGAGTGAACGTTCAAAGACTATTTCCTCGGGTGGATGGAGCTATTACATGGGGGCATAACTATAGGGTTCATGGTGGGAGATGTAGGAAGGATGTCCGAGGTAGGTTCTTTACTCGGAGAGTGGTTGGGGTGTGGAATGGACTGCCTGCAGTGATAGTGGAGTCAGACACTTTAGGAACATTTAAGCGGTTATTGGATAGGCACATGGAGCACACCAGGATGATAGGGAGTGGGATAGCTTGATCTTGGTTTCAGATAAAGCTCGGCACAACATCGTGGGCCGAAGGGCCTGTTCTGTGTTGTACTGTTCTATGTTCTATGTTCAACACCACCACCTGCAAGTTCCCCTCCAACCCACTCACCACCCTGACTTGGAAATATATCACCGTTCCTTCACTGTCACTGGGTCAAAATCCTAGGACTCCATCTCTAACAGCACTGTGGGTGTACCTACACCAGATGGAATGTAGTGATTCAAGAAGATGACTCGCCACCACCTTCTCGGGGGCAATTAGGAATGGGCAATAAATGCTGGCTTGGCATAATAATAAAGAAGATCGTGGACTTAGAACTCTGGTGAGCAGTGATATCAGTAACAGAGGCAATGGGGCATTGTAATGGGGGCCTGAATCCATTGAGGGAAATTTAACATTCCCTCATTATCTTTAGCCTTTAGAATTAACTGTGTGAATTTGTTAACCTGGGTTTTGGTGCCTCTCGTTTTGAGGTGTGGGACAGGAAGTTGGGACTAGGCCTGGTCTGGTTAGGGTCAAATGGATGTCTCGATCCTGCGCTGTGTTGGGTGCAGTCACCCAGCAGTGGAATTGGCCAATTAGTGGCCAGAGGACATGCAAGCCTATAGGGTGAAGAAGAGAGAGAGGGGCGCTTCCATTTTGAGGCAGACTCTTTGCGACCTTAAATGAATTGAAGTAAAAAAAATGTCCCCAGTTGCCAGGTCACGATAATAGATGGGGGCTATCAGAACAGGGAATTCTGGGACTGTTGCTGTGACTAAGTGTGCTTTCTCCTCCCAACCTCTGGTAACTGGCCTTATCTCCATTGGCTACCTGTCACTTGTGGATGGCGACCCTTCGTACCCCTGACCACCCCCACCTTGGGCAGTTACCCACCTGTGACTTCTATTCTTGCCCCTATATTTGGGGAGGTGGGGGGGACAATTCAGCCCTTACCCTCTAACCTCGCACCTGAGAAGTAGTCAGGTGAGTGCAATGCTGGAGGAAGGGCAGTGCCCATAAAGCCATTAAGGGTTGTGACTGTAGCCCAATCCATCACGTAAACCAACCTCCCATCCATGTCTATACTTCCCACTGCCTCGGGAAAGCAGCTAGCATAATCAAGGACCCCACGCACCCCGGACATTCTCTCTTCCACCTTCTACCATTGGGAAAAAGATACAGAAGTCTGAGGTCACGACTCAAGAACAGCTTCTTCCCTGCTGCCATCAGACTTTTGAATGGACCGACCTTGTATTAAGTTGACCTTTCTCTATACCCTAGCTATGACTGTAACACTACACTCTGCACTCTCTCCTTTCCTTCTCCCCTATGTACTCGATGAACGGTGAGCTTTATCTGTATAGCCCACAAGTAACAATATTTTTCATGGTATCCCAATACATGTGACAATAATAAATCAAATCATAGACTGTAACACTACATTCTGCACCCTCTCCTTTCCTTCTCTATGAACGGTATGCTTTGTCTGTATAGTGCGCAAGAAACAATACTTTTCACGGTATCCCAATACACGTGACAATAATAAATCAAACCAAAGGCTGTAACACTACATTCTGCACCCTCTCCTTTCCTTCTCTCCTGTGTACTCTATGAACAGTATGCTTTGTCTGTATAGTGCACAAGAAACAATACTTTTCACGGTATCCCAATACATGTGACAAAAATTAATCAAATCAAATCCATGACCCACTCCTGAGTTGCAAGAAAACCTTGAAATCTTTTCGCGAAACATGCCAAACAATTGGGGGGTGTGTTTGAAACACAATTTGCAAAATATTGGTGAGTGCAGAAGAAAGTGAGCAAGAAGTGGAAGTTATGCTCAAATTTGCTCTGTTTTATTCTCAGCTGCACTCAAAGCCAGCAGAGACCACTTAACGAGATCCACAATCGCCTGTGAGGAGATTGATTTAAAAGCTGAGCTCTGATAACAGTGTGAGGAGTAGTGACTGTCTCCTCCTCAGAGTACTGAGTACTTTTTAAGGTTATGAATTGGAGAATTAGCAGCGGCGAAACTCACACAAGCGCTCCGATCTGAGCAATCAGAGAGCCTGTTACTCAGAGCCATGTCTTTGCAATGAGCCATGTCAGGGCTGATAAGGAGCAGATTGGTTCAATCAGGTAGTAGATTCTTCCCTGCAGAGGCAGAGAGTTGATTGACGGACTGCAAGATGGACTAATCCCAGTCAACTGTCGAAATGTGGACCTGCACCTTTTGCTCGGTGGGGGTAATGGTTTATGTCAAACCAGACGTGAGCTGGGTTTACAGCAGGTTCAGCTATTGCGATAATCCAGCCCCCAATAAATCCTCGCAACGTTCGGTCCGATGCATTATTATCATTACCACGCTGAGAGGCGGTTGGGGAAAGCTTTGGTTGAGGAGGCCACTGAGGGTGAGGAGGGTGGAGGGGAAGAGGAGTTAAATCGGGAAGCTGTGGTCACGTTCTCGGGAAGTCGACAACATCAGTCAGTTCATCCCCACTGTATCAGGAGGCGATGAAGTGGAGATGGTCGAGAGGTTGATGTTTCCAGGTGTCCAGATCACCAACAACCCGTCCTGGTCCCCCCCATGCCGACACTATAGTTAAGAAAGCCCACTTATGCCTCTACTTTCTCAGAAGACTAAGGAAATTTGGCATGTCCGCTATGACTCTCACCAATTTTTATAGATGCACCATAGAAAGCATCCATTCTGGATGTATCATGGCTTGATATGGCTCCTGCTCTGACCAAGACCGCACAAAATTACAAAGGGTTGTGAATGTAGCCCAGTCCATCACGCAAACCAGCCTCCCATCCATTGACTCTGTCTACACTTCCCGCTGCCTCGGAAAAGCAGCCAGCATAGGGTAGCACAATGGTTAGCACTGCTGCCACACAGCACCAAGGACCCGGGTTCAATTCCCGGTTTGGGTCACTGTCTGTGCGGAGTATGTACGTTCTCCCCGTGTCTGCGTGGGTTTCCTCCGGGTGCTCCAGTTTCCTCCCACACTCCGAAAGACGTGCTGGTTAGGGTGCATCGGCCATGCTAAATTCTCCCTCAGTGTACCCGGAGTGTGGCGACTAGGGGATTTTCACAGTAACTTCATTGCAGTGTTAATGTAAGCCTATTTGTGACACGAATAAATAAGCATTAAAAATAGTCAAGGATCCCACACACCCCGGACATTCTCTCTTCCACCTCCTTCTGTCGGGGGAAAAAGATGCAAAAGTCTGCGATCATGTACCAACCGACTCCAGAATAGCTTCTCCCCTGCTGCCATCAGACTTTTGAATGGACCTACCTTATATTAAGCTGATCTTTCTCTGCACCCTAGCTGTGACTGTAACACTACATTCTGCACCCTCTCCTTTCCTTCTCCCTTATATACTCTATGAACAGTATGCTTTGTATAGCGCGTAGGAAATAATACTTTTCACTGTATCCCAATACATGTGACAATAATAAATCAAATCAAAAAGAGAAGGTTTTGATAGGCTCTCAGGGGCAAGACTCAGTCACTGGGAATGATGTGAATAGACTCACTGGAATTTTAGAGCAACTGTTTTGCATTCTCATGAGTGCCAGATGTTTGGAGCTCACTTGCCCTGGTTGGATTTGAACTGTTAATCTCAGGACTGCTGGTCTAGTTTACACCTCGAGGTTGTGGGTTGGCAGAAACTCATATTCCTTAAATGTGGAACAATCCTGCTGCTCCCAATTCTAAATCCAGCGATGCAAGTTCCTCGGTAGGCTTTACTGACTTTGCTTAGTGCTGACACTATCAGGCACACATACCTATCCTCTTTGCGTTACCAGTGTGGTGGTGGCTGTGATATAATCAGGAATTATAGAATCCCTACAATGCAGAAGGAGGCCATTTGGCCCATAGGGTCGGCACTGACCCTCCAAAAGAGCAACTTACCTAGACCCCCCTCCCCATCATTGTAACCCCGGGCATTTACCAAGGCCAGTCACCCTAATCTACACATCTTTGGGCACTAAGGGGCAATTTAGCATGGCAAATCCACCTAACCTGCACATCTTTGGACACTAAGGGGCAATTTAGCATGGCCAATCCACCTAACCTGCACATCTTTGGGCACTAAGGGGCAATTTAGCATGGCCAATCCACCTAACCTGCACATCTTTGGGCACTAAGGGGCAATTTAGCATGGCCAATCCATCTAACCTGCACATCTTTGGACACTAAGGGGCAATTTAGCATGGCCAATCCACCTAACCCGTACATCTTTTGGACTGTGGGAGGAAACCAGAGCACCCGGAGGAAACCCACGCAGACACGGAGAGAATGTGCAAACTCCACACGGACAGTCACCCAAGGTCAGAATCAATCTGATACTGAGACTAGAAGAGATTGCAACAAAAGTGTCACATACTTGAGAACAAGAGATGGATGACCAGGTTCTGGGGGAGAAGGAGACAATAAATGTATGGGATATTGAAAAAGGGGCGAAGATGGAGGAGAAAGGTCACAGTGCAAAGTTGTTGGAACCCATTGTATCCTCTGACGACACAGAGGTTAATCCCCTTTACCTCACGTCGTAATCTGGCAAAAGTGTTTGGGAAGGTGTTACACACCTTTTAACATAAAGACCTGACACTCGCTTGAAGTGAACAATTAACTTATTTTATTTAACCAACCAGGAACTTTAACTAAACAAGTAACATATGAAGCAATGTAAGTTTCAACGGTCATACTGTTCAAATAAATATAAGGAACATTCATTACCAAAACAGTAATAACAGAATTTTAGTCACTCCCAAAGAAATTATACAGCCAGGCTTGGTGTCTTTCAGAAGCTTTTGGAGTTCTTCGGCAGTTGTCCGCTATCTGTAAGCGCTGTCTGATTTTGGTACATTTCCCTGATTGGACGGTAAATTATCTTAAGACCTATCTGAAGATGGCCGAGTAAAGAACCAACTGCTCCAGTTTATCTAACTGCCCTAACCGCCTTTAACTGCTTCAGTTGATCTCGCCCTGACCCTGGAGATGTTCCCCTGAGATGGCTGTTGCTTCAGCCTTTATACCTGCGATGACCCCGCAATGTTCTTAAACCACGATTGGTTTGAGGTGGTCAACATTATCAAATTCAAATCTAATCGGCTCCTGTTAGCTGAGTGTTTATACTGATAGGTTAACAAAAGCCTGTGACCAAGGCAACCCTGATGCTTGGCCCTCGAAACGAATGTTGCACCTTAGACTCTGTGTGAGTGTGTACTCTGCATCCAAGCACCAAACTCAGAACCAGCTTTTAAAGGGACCACACACGGTTTCCTTTCCCTCTAATATTTTTACAATTCTTTTATATCTTTATAAACATTCTTTATATCTTTACAAACTCAACTTCACCACAACCCTGAGGGTTGTAACGTGCCTAATCGGAAGATGAGATGTCTTTTTTGATGAGCTGCCTTAATATCTCCCCTTGTGGCTCCGTGTCATGTGTTGTCTGACTACCCAACTGTGAAGCACTTGTGATGTTTTACAATGTTGATGTGCGTTGCAAGGTGTAGTTCTTTCTTCAAATCCTTAAAATAGAGCAGACGTCTAATCATTGGGGCTAGTGTTTTTAAATTGAGAAAAATTATGTTCACACTTGCTAATATATCACTTTGCTTAGTCTACTTGTTAAAATTTTTTAAATATTTGACATTATCGTTGAGGCCGATTTTGAGGGAGTTTCCCATCCTGGCAGAATGAAGGATTTGATTTACAGGACACCGCTAAAATACATTGATTAATGTCTGCATCTTCGCTGATATTAATTTAGCTCCTTCTCCCTGCCACTCGCTGTCAGTCCCTCCTTCATGTCAGTCTTTGAGTTGACATGACAGAACACTCTTCGTTAACAAAATAGTCAAAAATATCAGTGGATAAAGATATTAAAGAAATACTGTTTATTGCCCCTAATCTCCTTTCCTCAGAGCTGCTGAATTCTTGTTGGCTTATCCCTTCCAAACAGTGGTTAATACCCCCTCCCTAATATAGAGTCATAGAGGTTTACAACATGGAAACAGGCCCTTCGGCCCAACTTGTCCATGCCGCCCTTTTTGTTAAAACCCCTAAGCTAATCCCAATTGCCTGCATTTGGTCCATATCCCTCTATACCCATCTTACCCATGTAACTGTCCAAACGCTTTTTAAAAGACAAAATTGTACCTGCCTCTATTACGACCTCTGGCAGCTCGTTCCAGACACTCACCACCCTCTGTGTGAAAAAATTGCCCCTCTGGACACTTTTGTATCTCTCCCCTCTCACCTTAAACCTATGTCCTCTAGTTTTAGACTCCCCTACCTTTGGGAAAAGATATTGACTATCTAGCTGATCTGTGCCCCTCATTATTTTATAGACCTCTATATGTTTTTCCTTGTTCTTTCATGGGATGTCACTGGCAAGGCCAGCATTTGTTGACCGTCCCGACTTGAGCACCTTGCTTGGCCATTTCAGAGGGGCAGTTAAGAGTCAACCATATTTTTTATTTATTCATTCGTGGGACACGAACGTTGCTGGCTGCCCAGCATTTATTGCCCATTCCTAATTGCCCTTGAACTGAGTGTCTCGTTCGACCATTTCAGAGGGACAATTGAGAGACAACCACATTGCCGTGGCTCTGGAGTCACATGTAGGCCAGACCAGGTAAGGACGGCAGATTTCCTTCCCTAAGGGACATCAGTGAACCAGATAGGTTTTTCTGACAATCGTCAATGGGTCATCAGTAGATTCTTAATTCCAGATTTTTTTTTTTACTGAATTCAAATTCCACCATGTGCCATGGCGGGATTCGAACCCGGGTCCCCAGAACATTAGCTGAGTTTCTGGATTAATAGTCTAGCGATAGCTATCGTCTCCCCCAAGTTGCTTGGGGTCTGGAGTCACATGTAGGCTAGTCAGGGGTAAGGGCGTTTGATTTCCTTCCCTAAAGGAAGTGAACCAGATGGGTTTTTCCGACAATAGATTTAGTTTCATGGTTGTCATTTCATAGATCATAGATCATAGCATCCTTTATTAGAAATCCTTGGAGTGTGGGACGAAACCGGAGCACCCGGAGGAAACCCACGCAGACACAGTGAGAACGTGCAGAGTCCACACAGACAGTAGCCCAAGCCGGGAATCGGGTCCCTGGCACTGTGGGGCAGGCAACAGTGCTAACCGCTGTGCCACCGTGATGTTTCTGAGCCTAGCGTCCAATTCTTGATTTAATGAATTGAATTTAAATTCCACTAACTGCTGACTTGCACCTATGTCTTCGGAACATTATCTGGATCTCTGAATTACTCGTCCATACCCACTGCATCACAGTTTCCGCTCAATCCCAAGGTTCCAAAGAACAATTAGTTACCATCAGTGCGATCAATGAAATTGGGAAGCTCTCACTTCTGTTGCCATGTTTCTGATGTATATCTATCCTTTTAAAAACAGTCTTCTGTAAGCACAGCACAAACCATTTGCAACCTTAAGATAACCTTTTTCAATCAAATCCCTTATTCTTTGAGAAGAAGTTGTAGGTACTATTTCCAAACAAGAACAGTTTGCCTACTAAGAATCTTTGCTCCCTAAGATACTGATCCATAATCTCATAACAACTCACACTTAACTGTTGGGGACAAGGACAGGAGTGGGCCGTTCGCCATTGGTGGGAGGTGGTGGCTTTTGTTTTGATTTGATTTATTATTGTCACATGTATTAATATGAATATAATATGTATTAGTATACAATGGAAAGTATCATTTCTTGCACGCTCTGCAGACAGAGCATACCGTTCATAGAGAAGGGTGGCACGTTCAGGGCGGCACGGTAGCACAGTGGTTAGCACTGCTGCTTCACAGCTCCAGGGACCTGGGTTCGATTCTCGGCTCGGGTCACTGTCTGTGTGGAGTTTGCACATTCTCCCCGTGTCTGCGTGGGTTTCCTCCGGGTGCTCCGGTTTCCTCCCACAGTCCAAAAATGTGCGGGTTAGGTTGATTGGCCATGCTAAAAAATGCCCTTAGAGTCCTGAGATGCGTAGGTTAGAGGGATTAGTGAGTAAATATGTAGGGATGTGGGGGCAGGGCCTGGGTGGGATTGTGGTCGGTGCAGACTCGATGGGCCGAATGGCCTCTTTCTGTACTGTCAGGTTTCTATTCTATGATTTCTAAGGAAAGGAGAGAGTGCAGAATGTAGTGTTACTGTCATAGCTAGGGTGTAGAGAAAGATCAACTTAATGCAAGGTAGGTCCATTCAAAAGCCTGACAGCAGCAGGGAAGAAGCTGTTCTTGTGCCTAGCTGGCCTACCGTTAGACTATTAATCCGGAACGTCAGCTGATCTTCTGGGGACCCGGGTTCGAATCCCGCCACAGCAGATGATGGAATTTGAATTCAATAAAACAAAAATCTGGGATTAAGAATCTACGGATGACCATGAAACCATTGTCGATTGTCGGAAAAACCCATCTGGATCACTAATGTCCTTTAGGGAAGGAAATCTGCCTTCCTTGCCCGGTCTGGCCTACATGTGACTCTAGAACCACAGCAATGTGGTTGACTCTCAACTGCCCTCTGAAATGGCCGAGTGAGACACTCAGTTTCAAGGGCGACTGGGGATGGGCAATAAATGCTGGCCAGCCAGCGACACCCAAGTCCCACGAGTGAATAAAAATAAAATTCGGGGCTCCGTGAGCCTGCATTCACTAAGCTTCATTTAGCTTTTAACTTCATCCGCCCACATCAGCTCTGTAACCCGTAACGCTTTTAGTTAATATTTGCCACAAGATGTGTTGGTTTTTGATTATTGTCTGTGTGGCAATGATTCACTGTCATCCAATACATTAATAATCAATGTGAATAAACAGAATAATCTCCGTTAAACTGGGGAAGAATAAGAACATTAAATATAAAACGATAATAATGCTGACAGTAGCTTCTATTCTCATATCTAAGCATCGGATGGAGGTGAACTCTTGGCCTTTACACTGTACTCACTATAATTCATTTCTTCTATGGGCTTGGGTATTTAATGCGTCTGATGAAATTTCATTTCTGATGATCCACAGGACTTATTTAATGTACATTTAAGCCTCGAAGCTGTACGTTTAGAGGTCTGGTATTTCCAACTGTTGCCCGCTTCTGACCTCCATTCATCTCTCAGACTGCTGCCACCCAGCAGATTGGGTGTGGCGTGGGCTGTCAGATTAGTGTTCCGTTAAGCAGTTAAACGTACAGTTTAATGTGAAGCCTTCAGACATGTTGGAATGGAATGTGACTGGGGGTGTGCAGTCAACCAGGCTCTGTGACTCAGCCAGTCTCTGTTAGACTCAGAGACGCATTTGCAAAGGTGAAAGTCAGGGGAGTGAGGAATTCTTTCTTGCTCGAGAGTGCGTAGATGTTGGAGTGTGTCCCAACAACTGACCTCCTCTCAAAAAAAATCCACTCTCTCTCTCACACACACACACACGAACGTGACATTCACTCTGTCTGGGGCCTCCCTTGAGTTTACATCATTCACTGGACATTGTGAATACTGCAGTTTTCATAGATTCCTTACAGTGCAGAAGAGGCCATTTGGTCCATCGAGCCTGCACTTACCCAGGCCCTCTTCATGCCCTATCCCTGTAAACCCACATATTTCTCGCGCCTTGGTGGGATGTCGGAGAGTTGGTGCAAACCCGATGGGCCGAATCCCCTCTGTACTACAAGGATTTTATGAATTAACATCTGTAGAAAATTTATCCCGCTAATCCACCCAACCTGCAAAGGTTTGGACACTAAGGGGCAATTTAGCGTGGCCAATCCACCCAACCTGTAAAGGTTTGGACACTAAGGGGCAATTTAGCATGGCCAATCCACCCAACTTGCAAAGATTTGGACACTAAGGGGCAATTTAGCATGGCCAATCCACCCAACCCGCACATCTTTGGACAAGAAGGGGCAATTTAGCATGGCCAATCCACCTAACCTGCACATCTTTGGACACTAAGGGGCAATTTAGCATGGCCAATCCACCTAACCAGTACATCTTTGGACAATAAGAGGCAATTTAGCATGGCCAATCCACCTAACCTGCACATCTTTGGACACTAAGGGGCAATTTAGCATGGCCAATCCACCTAACCAGTACATCTTTGGACAATAAGGGGCAATTTAGCATGGCCAATCCACCCAACCTGCACATCTTTGGACACTAAGGGGCAATTTAGCATGGCCAATCCACCTAACCAGTACATCTTTGGACAATAAGAGGCAATTTAGCATGGCCAATCCACCCAACCTGCACATCTTTGGACACTAAGGGGCAATTTAGCATGGCCAATCCACCTAACCTGCACATCTTTGGACTGTGGGAGGAAACCGGAGCACCTGGAGGAAACACGCAGACACGAGGAGAACATGAAAACTCGCACAGACAGGGACCCGAGGCCGGGAATCGAACCCGGGTCCCTGGCGCCGTGAGGCAGCAGTGCTAACCACTGGGCCACCATGCTGCCCCAGCATCAATAAGCTAATGATACTCCAGTTCACTGCTGCCAGATTCTCTGAAACAAGATTCATATCCGGGCACCTTTTGGATTGGAAGGAGGTGTCTTTCACTCAGAAGGTCATGGATTCAAATTTCACTCCAGAGACGAGAGCAGGGTTAGCCGCTGTGCCACCGTGCTGCCTCCTAAATAGAAGGAAATGAGAAGTTCCCAAATGGAACACTCCCTCTCATCTACTAAACTCGATTTCCAACTCACCGGCGTCAGGGTGATTAGCGCTGCTGCCTCACAGCGCCAGGGACCCGGGTTCGATTCCCGGCTTGGGTCACCTGTCTGTGTGGAGTTTGCACGTTCTCCCCGTGTCTGCGTGGGTTTCCTCCGGTTTCCTCCCACGGTCCGAAAGACGTGCTGGTTAGGGTGCATTGGCCGTGCTAAATTCTCCCTCAGTGTTACCCAAACAGGTACAGGAGTGTGGCGACTAGGGGATTTTCACAGCAACTTCATTGCAGTGTTAATGTAGGCCTACTTGTGACACTAATAAATAGACTTGAACTCTCTACTATTTCTCACTGCTTTTCTGCGCAGACCGTCTCTCGGTCTGGGGGTCTGGCCGTTCCGTAAGCACCTTTTCATATTTTCCTTTCTTTCTCCTCTCGTCATTCTTGCTTCCTCCCTGTGACAGGGGGGCAAGTGTTTACACAGCTGGGCAACGTTAGAATTATCATTGACTGACTCAAGCCAGAATAACATCTATGACTGCAAAAAAAAAACTCCTTCATCCTCCTCAGAATGAAGGCAGTTGCACAAAAATATAAATAGCTCTTTAAATGATTCAGCTGGTGGGATGATACAAGGCAGAAGGAGGCCGTTCGGCCTGTAATGCATGTGCCTGCTCTTTGAAAGGCCTTTCCAATCAGTCTGGGGGTCATTGTTTGAGGATCAGGGGTAAACCTTTTAGAACTGAGGTGAGGAGAAATTTCTTCACCCAGAGGGTGGTGGAATTCACTCCGACAGAAAGTAGCTGAGGCCAAAACGTTGTGTTATTTCAAGAAGAAATTCGATAATATTTTATTTATTAGTGTCACAAGTAGGCTTTCATTCACACTGCAATGAAGTTACTGTGAAAATCTCCTGGTTGACGCACTCCGGCGCCTGTTCGGGTTACACTGAGGGAGAATTTAGCACGGCCAATGCACCCTAACCGGCACGTCTTTCAGACTGTGGGAGGAACCGGAGGAAACCCACGCAGACACGGGGAGAATGTGCAGACTCCGCACCGACCGTGACCCAAGCTGGTAATCGAACCTGGGTCCCTGGCGCTGTGAGGCAGCAGTGCTAACCACTGCGCCACCCTGGGACCAAAGGATGAAGGAATATGGGGCGGGGGCGGAATCAGGATATTGAATTTGATGATCAGCCATGGTCAAATTGAACGGTGGAACAGGCTCGAAGGGCCGAATGGCCTCCTCCTGCTTCCAATTTCTGTGTTTCTACGGTCCCAGACCCCATGTCCTCCTGCCAGAACCCTGTATCCTTTACAAGTACTTATTCAATTTCCCTATGAAAAGCTATGACTGAATCTGCTTCCACGAAACTCCCATAGCACCTGTGGTGTTTCAAAAAAAATCCTGCACAATCCACAGAATTTTATGCCAACATAGTTTAAGGCACTCATTTAAAGTCAATCGACCTTTGAGCGGCTCACTGCAGCAAGGCAGTAAAATTCTGCCCAAGCTTCCTTCTCTTCACCTTGCCTTTGTTACATGGTTATTTGGGGTGGTACAGTGGTTCGCACTGCTGCCTCACGGTGCCAGGGACCCGGGTTCGATTCCCGGCTCGGGTCACTGTCTGTGCGGAGTCTGCACGTTCTCCCCGTGTCTGCGTGGGTTTCGTCCGGGTGCTCCAGTTTCCTCCTACAGTCCAAAGACGTGCTGGTTAGGACATGAACATTGGCCGTGCTAAGTTCTCCCTCAGTGTAACCCGAACAGGCGCCGGAGTGTGGCGACCAGGGGATTTTCACAGTAATTTCATTGCAGTGTTAATGTAAGCCTACTTGTGATGAATAAATAAACTGAACTTATTTTGAAACATTGTCCCCTATTGACTGAGCCCCTTGCCAGTGGAAACAGTTTCCCCATCTGTGATATCTAAAGCCTTGCTCTCGTCGTTGTTGACATGTCCAATGTCTATCATCTCCATCCTGAAATGTCTTTGCTCACAGGAGAATGATCCCAACTTCCCGAGTCTTTCCTCTTTGCTATCCATTTTACTTTGTTCCACGGATACTATCCATGACATCTAGGTCTTGTGTGGACAAACGTGAAGGAGGTCGGTCCCAGATTCGATGGCCAGGTTGAGCTAAATTAAGTTCGCTCGGTTACAGAGAGAGGAGAGAGATTCCTGGCTGCTATCCATCTACAACAAGCCCCGTTTGTACTTTAGGCTTGAGGATTCAGCTATGATGTCCTTCAGAACACAATAGCCTGCCAAAGCTACTCTCTCAACTTGAAAATGACTACTTGAGAAGCGTAGAAGTTCGAAAGGCCGACAAGCACCTTGCGAAACCTTCACCCAGCGAGAAAACAATCTATACCTTCAGTCTGCAGAGTTCAAACAGGGGTGGCATGGTGGCACAGTGGTTAGCACTACTGCTTCACAGCACCAGGGACCTGGGTTCGATTCCGGCCTCGGGTCACTGTCTGTGTGGAGTTTGCACATTCTCCCCGTGTCTGCGTGGGTTTCCTCCGGGTGCTCCGGTTTCCTCCCACAGTCCAACGACGTGCTGGTTAGGTGGATTGGCCATGCTAAATTTCCCTTTAGTGTCCAAATATGTTCAGGTTAGGTGGTTTGGCCATGCTAAATTGCCCCTTAGTGTCCAAATATGTTCAGGTTAGGTGGATTGGCCATGCTAAATTGCCCCTTAGTGTCCAAATATGTTCAGGTTAGGTGGATTGGCCATGCTAAATTGCCCCTTAGTGTCCAAATATGTTCAGGTTAGGTGGATTGGCCATGCTGAATTGCCCCTTAGTGTCCAAAGATATGCAGGTTAGGTGGATTGGCCATGCTAAATGTGTGAGGTTATGGTGATCGGACCTGGGTAAGGTACACTGTCGGAGTGTCACTATGTACCCGATGGGCCGAATGGCCTCCTTCTCCACTGTAGGGATTCTATGACATGTGAACGATCACAAAATATTTGAGAGTGAAGGAGTTGTGTTAGCCAATATTGCTTTTGATGAATTACTACTCCAGCTCATTTCCTCTTGGTGGGCCGGTGCTCTTGTGGTCGCTCCCTGGCTTTCTAATAAATAATTGACTGGGTAGCAGCTTTGTGCATTCCAGAGGATGGGATGAGTTGCTGTCCAAATATGTTCATTCTTGTTACGCTGTCTCTCTTTAGTAAACGTGTTATGCATCTGCCTCAGAGGAAAAGGAAAGACCAACCAAATAATCTCCAAAACAAAACAAACAGGAAAGGATTGTTAAGTGGTTGTCACTGGCAAGGCCAGACTTTGTTGCCCATCCTTAATTAAGCATCTTGCTCAACCATTTCAGAAGCGCAGTTAAGAGTCAACCACAATGTTTTTAGTCATTCGTGGGACATGGGTGTCTCTGCTCAGGCCATCATTTATTGCACATCCCTAGTTGCCCTTGATTGATACAACTGAGTGGCTGGCTAGGTCATGTTGATTCGACATGCTTGGGGTTGCCATTGACCAGAAATTCAACTGGACTCGCCACAGAATCACAGTGGCTACAAGCGCAGGTCAGGGACTACGAATACTGCGGCGAGTAACTCACCCTGACTCCCCAAAGCCTGTCCACCATCTACAAGACACAAGTCAGGAGTGTGATGGAATACTCCCCACTTGCCTGGATGGGTGCGGCTCCAACAACACTCAAGAAGCTCGACACCATCCAGGGCAAAGCAGCCCCGCTTGATTGGCACCCCATCCACAAACATCCACTCCCTCCACCACCGACGCTCGGTAACAGCAGTGTGTACTATCTACAAGATGCACTGCAGCAATTCACCAAAGATCCTTAGACAGCACCTTCCAAACCCACGACCACTTCCATCGAGAAGGACAAGGGCAGCAGATACATGGGAACACCACCACCTGCAAGTTCCCCTCCAAGCCACTCACCATCCTGACCTGGAAATATATCGCCGTTCCTTCGCAGTCGCTGGGTCAAAATCCTGGAATTCCCTCCCTAACGGCATTGTGGGTCAACCCACAGAACATGGACTGCAGCGATTCAAGAAGGCAGCTCACCACCACCTTCTCAAGGGGCAACTAGGGATGGGCAATAAATGCTGGCCCAGCCAGCGACACCCATGTCCCAGGAATGAATGAAAAAATTTCAGAGGGCAGTTGAGAGTCAACCACATTGCTGTGACTCTGGAGTCACGTGTAGGCCAGACCGGGTAAGGACGACAGATTTCCTTCCCTAAAGGGACATTAGTGAACCAGATGGGTTTTTCTGACAATCGACAATGGTTTCATGGTCATCAGTAGATTCTTAAATCCAGATTTGTTTTCAAATTCCACCAAGTGTTGTGGCGGGATTCGAACCTGAGTTCTTGTAATGACTTTAATTAAGCAATTGAGGTTGGTCTGTTAGAATATGTACTGCCTGATTAAGGGCTCGCAACTGTGCAGTGGGATCCTGCCTGAGCGTTCCCCTGCTCGGACGGAATTTCACATTGGCCCAAAACCTAGACCACCCCCCTCCCGGGTCAGTTGCCCCACGGCATGTGACGCCTCGTGGAAATGCCCTCCGTGCTCTTTGCCACCGCGCGGAGGCGTTTCCAGTACGGGCTGCTGCTGCACACCTTCCACTACCGCGTCCTCGCCTGTCGCCCGGATACACCTTGGCGGGCCTTGTTGGCGGTGGAGGTCCCTCTCCAGAGGGATCTCCCCCACCACTATCTTGGGGATCTGGGGCGGAGGGTGCCGCACGCAGCAGTACCGTACAACCGTAGGCTGTACCGGTACACGGGCTCCCAAGCTTGCACTTTCTGCAACCTTGTGGAGTCCGTGGAACATGCCTATGTTATGTGTTGTAGGCTGCACAACCTTTTCAGTTTTCTAAAAACATTTTATTGATGTTTTGTTTGCACTTCAGCCCCACGCTCCTGATCTACGGACACCTGGTGCGGAGAGGGGGTGGGGGGGGGTGGGGGGGGGGGGGGGATGGTGGGGAAGGAGGAGGACCTCCTCATGAACCTGGGCCTGGCAAAGCGTGCCATCAACAGGTCCAGGCCAACGGGTGATCGAAGGGGCATCCAACCCGACTGTCTGCCCCTCTACCGCGGCTATATTCGCGGCCAGGGAAGGAAAGTGCATGCGGTGTCCGAGGGCACAGTTAACGCCTTCCACGCACGCTGGGTACCGCAGGGACTGGGGTGCATTATCAACTCTTTTAATCACATTTTAATTTGATGTTTTAAGTTTCCTTTCCACTTTGCCTTTTGTTTCGGGCGGTTCCCCTCCTTTTCGGGAGCTGCCCCTTTTTTGAGTTGTCCCCAAGTTAAGTTGATTTTGTTTATTTGATTGAACACAAAAAGATGTCCCTGATTAAGGGCCAAATTTATGGGCCAATCCGGGAGCCTCTTGCTTTGTATTTAACCAGGCGTGTCAGTTCCTCTGGGACTCCTAGGGTAGACTGTTAACTGAAAGCACTCTGTACACTGTTGTCAGACTTGGAAATGGGATTTTGGTGAATGGACTTCTGCCTCTGAGGACTTATTGGTTAGAACATAGAAAAACTACAGCACAAAACAGGCCCTTCGGCCCCACAAGTTGTGCCGAACATATCCCTACCTTTTAGGCCTACCTATAACCCTCCATCCTATTAAGTCCCATGTACTCATCCAGGAGTCTCTTAAAAGACCCTATTGAGTTTGCCTCCACCACCACTGACGGCAGCCGATTCCACTCGCCCACCACCCTCTGTGTGAAAAACTTCCCCCTAACATCTCCCCTGTACCTAACCCCCAGCTCCTTAAACCTGTGTCCTCTCGTAGCAGCCATTTCCACCCTGGGAAAAAGCCTCTGAGAGTCCACCCGATCTATGCCTCTCAACATCTTATATAGCTCTATTAGGTCTCCTCTCATCCTGCGTCTCTCCAAGAAGTTTCTAGATTAATAACCCAATGATAATACCACTAGGCCATCGCCTTCCTCTATTGGGTTGAATGGGCCCCTGCTGGGACTTCTGTAACCATTCTATGATTTTAAACCCTTGTGTCTCACACCCATCTGAAGGAATCATCAAGGTTCAAATTGAAAGGCCACATTCCCAACAGTGCAGCACTATTGAGTTTAAAAATAGGCAAGTCATGTTGCAGCTTTATAGAATCTTAGTTAGGCCGCACTTGGAATATAGTGTTCAATTCTGGTCACCACACTACCAGAAGGATGTGGAGGCTTTGGAGAGGGTACCAAAAAGATTTACCAGGATGTTGCCTGGTATGGAGGGCATTAGCTATGAGGAGAGGTTGGAGAAACTTGGTTTGTTCTCACTGGAATGACGGAGGTTGAGGGGGTGACCTGATAGAAGTCTACAAGATTATGAGGGGGCATGGACAGAGTGGATCGTCAGAAGCTTTTTCCCAGGGTGGAAGAGTCAATTACTAGGGGGCACAGGTTTAAGGTGCGAGGGGCAAGGTTTAAAGGAGATATACAAGGCAAGTCTTTTTACACAGAGGGTGGTGGGTGCCTGGAACTTGCTGCTGGGGGAGGTAGTGGAAGCAGATACGATAGTGACTTTTAAGGGGCGTCTTGACAAATACATGAATAGGATGGGAATGGGGGGATATGGTCCCCGGAAGGGTAGGGGATTTTAGTTCAGTCGGGCAGCATGGTCAGTGCAGGCTTGGAGGGCCGAAGGGCCTGTTCCTGTGCTGTAATTTTCTTTGTTCTTTGTTCTTTGCTCTATTTCTGTACAGTATTGGGTGTGTTAGCCTGGACTATGGAATTACGAATCTGTTGGAGAGATTAAACCCAGAAGCTTCTGATCTGGAGTTAGGAGTGCTACCCACTGAACCACTGGGACTTCTCCTTGTGACTGTTGGCTAGGATACATCAGAAATCAGAAATAGCAGCACTTCACATTGAAAGATCTTCTTGAAAAATAGGTTTTAATTAAGTGGGAGTTTCCTGTTGGCTAATTGCTGAGACTTGAAGAGAGTCTAAAGATGTCTGGGAAGCAGGGAGCATTGGGAGACATCAGCTAGAATCTGATTGAAGAAGTTGGAATGGTTTTTGATTCTGTGAGCACTCCCTCTGGTCTGAAGTCGGACCTCTCCCTGAGTGATTGCCCAGTGTCGCGCCCAGATCAGAACTTGGCCAAAATTAGCTTTGCCAAACAGAGCCAGATGGTGCCAATCGGCATCAGAAAGAGAAATGATTGGGTGACGGTGTCGGATACTGGTCAAAACTGACCAATGGTCCAATTCCAGCCGTTTACAGCCTCTAGTCAGGGCTCTCGCGAATCTGTTTGATATCTCTGCACAAGTCATAGAATCCTGACAGGGCAGAAGGAGGCCATTCAGCCCATTGAGTCTGCACCGACCACAATCCCACCCAACCCCTATCCCTGTAGCCCCACGTATTTACCCTAGTTAGTCCCCCTGACACTAAGGGGCAATTTAGCATGGCCAATCCACCTAACTTGCACATCTTGGGGGAAGCACGGCAGCACAGTGGTTAGCACTGCTGCCTCACAGCTCCAGGGACCTGGGTTCGATTCCCGGCTTGGGTCACTGTCTGTGTAGTTTGCACTTTCTCCCCGTGTCTACGTGGGTTTCCTCCAGGTGCTCCGGTTTCCTCCCACAGTCCAACGATGTGGGGGTTTGGTTGATTGACCATGCTAAATTGATCCTAGTTTTGGGGAGATTGGCAGGGTAAATATGTGGGGTTATGGGGATGGGGTGGGATTGTTCGTGGTGCAGACTCAATGGGCTGAATGGCCTCCATAAGACCATAAGACATAGGAGCAGATTTTGGCCACTCGGCCCATCGAGTCTGCTCCGCCATTCAATCACGGCTGATACTTTTCTCCTTCTGTACTGTAGGGATTCTCTGATCTTTGGACATTGGGAGGAAACCGGAGCACCCGGAGGAAACCCACGCAGACACGGGGAGAACATGCAGACTCCACACAGACAGTGACCCGAGGCCGGGAATCGAACCCGGGTCCCTGGCGCTGTGAGGCAGCAGTGCTAACCACTGTGCTGCCCTATCTGAAAGACGGTATCAGTCTCTCAAAGCTAAACTGTTGCAGGACACAGCCAGATTTCCGATTATAAAATTGGGTGTCCACACTCCATTCTGATCACCCTTGTGCTCTCTGGATCATACTAGCTCCTGATCCATCTAAAATTCTAAACCTTTCTTTCCAAATCCTTCAATATCCCTTCCTATCTCTGTAACCTCCTAACACATCCCACACTCCTCCGCCCCAAACCCCCAGCAAACCCTCTGCGATATCTGTGCTCCTGCAACTCCCGCCTTTTACACGCCCTTGATTTTAATCGCTCCGCCATTGGTGGCTGTGTCTTCAACAGTCTGGGATCCAAGCTCTGGAATTTCCATCCGAGCCCTCTCTTGCCCCTTCCCCTTTCTCCTCCTTTTGAGACTTATTGAAAGTGATTTGCAAAAGGAGTAAATGCGACATGGGGAAAAAAAAAACTTTCTCACCCAGCGAGCGACTGGGATCTGGAATGTGCTGCCTGCAGGTGAAGGCAGGTTTAGTTGAAGAGGGTATCAAGCAGCACGGTGGTTAGCACTGCTCCCCAACGGCGCCAGGGACCCAGGTTCGATTCCCGGCTCTGGTCACAGTCCGTGTGGAGCCTGCACGTTCTCCCCGTGTCTGCGTGGGTTTCCTCCCACAATCCGAAGATCATAGAATAGAATTATACAATCCCTGCAGTGCAGAAAGAGGCCATTCAGCCCATTGAGCCGACACTGGCAACAATCCCGCCCAGGCCCCTATCCCCGTAAACATGTACATTTACCCTGCTAATTTCCCTGACACCAAGGGGCAATTTAGCATTGCCAATCAACCTAAACTGCACATCTTTGGGGCCATGTGCAGGTTAGGTGGATTGGCCATGCTCAATTGCCCCTTAGTGTCCCAAGATGTGTAGGTTAGAGGGATTAGCGGGGTAAGTACGTGGGGGTTATGTGGACAGTGCCTAGGTAAAGATGCTCTGTTGCAGGGTTGGTGCAGACTCGATGGGCTGAATGGCCCCCCTTCTGCACCATAGGGATTCTGTTCTATGATGATTATTTGAATAGAAGCAATGTTCAGGGATATGGGGAAAAGGCAGGAGAGTGGCACTAAGTCAGGGTGTCCATTTGGAGAGCTGGTGCAGACACAATGGGCCAAATGGCCTCCTTCTGCACCATAACAATTCTGTGACTCCCCTTTAAATCTACCTCTTGGATTAAGCGTTGTGGCCACGAATTCTAATATCTCCCTCTGTGGCTCAAGTGTTAGATTTGTTTGATAGCAATCCTATGAAACCATGGGGCAGCACGGTGACACAGTGGTTAGCACTGCTGCCTCACAGCGTCAGGGACTCGGGTTCGATTCCCGGCTTGGGTCACTGTCTGTGTGGAGTCTGCCCGTGTCTGCGTGGGTTTCCTCCGGGTGCTCTGGTTTCCTCCCACACTCCAAAGATGTGCAGGTTAGATGGCTTGGCCATGCTAAATTGCCTATTATTGTCCCAAAATGCATAGGTTAGGTGGACTGGCCATGCTAAATTGTCCCTTGGTGTCCTAAGATGCATAAGTTAGGTGGATCGACGATGCTAAATTGCCCCTTATTGTCCCAGGATGCGTAGGTTAGGTGGATTGGCCATGTTAAATTGTCCCTTATTGTCCCAGGATGCGTAGGTTAGGTGGATTGGCCATGTTAAATTGCCCCTTATTGTCCCAGGATGCGTAGGTTAGGTGGATTGACCATGCTAAATTGCCCCTTGGTGTCCAAAGATGTGTCAGTTAAGGGGAATAGCAGGGTAAATTTGTGGAGGTTACTGGTCTAGGACAGGGGGACAGGCCTGGCTTATATGCTTTTGCGGAGAGTCGGTGCAGACTCGATGGGCCGAATGACCTCCTTCTGCACTGTAGGGGACTTTATGATATGTTTTATGATAAGAGGTCTTGAGTAAGTGCAAGTCATTGCAGTAATATGCCGAGGAATGAATTCAGTGAAAGGTCAGTTGATGCAGGAAGTACAGAGGGACCTGAGGAAATTAGTATTAGCGAATCTTTCCGAGGTCCACCGGTTCCACTTTGGAAACTTGCGTGTTTGAATGCAGCTGTGTGTGTGTGTGTGGGGGTGCGCGTCTGACCAGCTTCTCACTAAAAGAAATGACTGCACTTCATAAATTGCTATGTTGATTACGTAATCCTACATAATGAATCACAAGTGTGGCAGGGTTAACTGGTGCGCCGGAGGGTGCGGTCAGTGTCGATGGGTAACTGGGGAATACTCCGTTCAAAAAAAATTACACATTTGGCCGGATTTCAGAATGAGAAACACTTCATAATGGGAATTCATTCGGAATGATTTGGGGGATTGGAATTTGATCCCTTGTGAAGGACTGGATGCAAAAGTTTAAAGTTGTTAAAGTTTATATATTAGCGTCACAAGTAGGCTTACATTAACACTGCAATGAAGTTGCTGTGAAAATCCCCTAGTCGCCACACTCCGGCGCCTGTTCGGGTAACACTGAGGGAGAATTTAGCACCGAACCAACTCGTCTTTCGGACTGAGAAAGGAAACCGGAGCACCCGGAGGAAACCCACGCAGACACGGGGAGAATGTGCAAACTCCACACAGTGACCCAAGCTGGGAATCGAACCCGGGTCCCGAACGCTGTGAGGTAGCAGTGCTAACCACTGTGCCACCGTGCCGCCATTTGGGCAATGTGTGGAATGAAGAAACTTCATTAGTATAGCAACCCGCCTCTACCATGTCAAATTAACATCAGTGAACAACAACAATAACAACTTGCATTCATATTGCAACTTTTAATGTGATGCAATGTTCCAAAGTGTTTCAGGAGGGAAGCATTATCGAGCAAAATGTGACCTGGGATCCAGAACAGGAGGTTTTTTTATTCATTCGTGGGACGCGGTGGCACAGTGGTTAACACTGCTACCTCACAGCGCCAGGGACCCAGGTTCAATTAAGCCTAGGGTCGCTGTCTGTGTGGAGTTTGCACGTTCTCCCCGTGTCTGCAAAGGTTTCCTCCGGGTGCTCAGGTTTCCTCCCACACTCCAAAGATGTGCAGGTTTAGGTGGATTGGCTGTGATAAATTGACCCTTGTGTAAGGGGGATTAGGGTAAATATGTGGGATAGGTCCTTTGTGGGATTGTTGCTGGTGCAGACTCGATGGGCCGAATGGCCTTCTGCACGGTAGGGATTCTATGACATGGGTGTCACTGTCTGGCCAGCATTTATTGCCCATCCCTAGTTACCCTTGAACTGAGTGGCTTGCTAGTCCATTCCAGAGGGCAGTTGAGAGTCAACCACATTGCTGTGGCTCTGGAGTCACATGTAGGCCAGACCAGGTAAGGAAGGCAGATTTCCTTCCCTAAAGGACATTAGTGAACCAGACGGAATTTTCCAACAATCGACAATGGTTTCACGGTCCTCAGTAGATTCTTAATTCCAGATTTCTTTTTATTGAATTCAAATTCCACCATCTGCCGTGGCGGGATTCGAACCCGGGTCCCCAGAACATTAGCTGAGTTTCTGGATTAATAGCCGAGCAATAATACCACTAGGCCATCGCCTCACCAGTTAAACGATGTGAAGACTAAAAGATTGGTTATTCAAGAAGGCAAGTAGGAAAAAAACTAGGTAATTACAGGTCAGCTCGTCTAAGTTCAGGGAAATTATTGGAAAAGATTCTGAGCAACAGAACTATTATCCACTATTATGTAGATGCAAGGATTAATCAAGGATAGTCAGCATGGATTTGTCAAAAGGAGATCATGTCTTACACGTTTGATTAAATTATTTGAGGTGACCCGGTGTGTAGATGAGCGTGGTGCAGTTGATGTCGCCTGCATGGACTTCAGTAAGGCTTTTGACAAGGTCCCACATGAGAGATTGGTCAAGAATGTTAGAACCCATGGGATCCAGGGCAATTTGGCAAATTGGATCCAAAATTGGGTTAGTTACAGGAGGTGGAGGGTGATGATCGAAGATTGGTTTTGTGACTGGAAGCCTGTGTCCAGTGGTATTCTGCGGGGATCGGTGCTGGGTCCCTTGCTGTTTGTCATGTACATTAATGGTCGAGGTGTGACATTAGGAAGTATAATCAGTAAGTTCACAGATGGCACAAAGATTGGTGGTGTGGTTAATAGCGAGGAGGAAAGTCTTAGCTTACAGGATGATATAGACGGGCGGGTCAGATGGGTAGAACAGAGGCAAATGGAATTTAACCCTGAAAGGTGAAGCATTTTGGGAGGACTAACAAGGCAAGGGAACACACAATGAACGGTAGGACACTCGGAAGTGCAGAGGATCAGAGGAAACTTGAGGTGCACAGATCTCTGAAAGTAGCAGGGACAGATAGATAACGTGGTTAAGAAGGCTAATGGAACACTATGCCCTAGTAAAGGCATAGAATATAAGAGTAGGGAGGTTATGATGGAGCTATATCAAATGCCGGTTAGGCCACAGCTAGAGTATCGTGTGTAGTTCTGGTCACCACACTGTAGGAAGGATGTGATTGCACTGGAGAGGGTGCAGAGGAGATTCACCAGGATGCTGCCTGGGCTGGAGTGTTTCAGCTGTGGAGAGAGGCTGGTTAGGCTGGGGTTGTTTTCCTCAGAGCAGAGAAGGCTGAGGGGGGATCCGATTGACATGTGCAGAATTATGAAGGACATAGATCAGGTGGATAGGAAGAAACCTTTCCCCCTTAGTATAGGGGTCAATAACCAGGGGGCACAGATTTAAGGTCAGGGGCAGGAGATTTCGAGAGGATTTGAGGAAAACCTTTTTTACCAAGAGGGTGATGGGAATCTAGAACTCGCTGCCTGAAAGGGTGGGAGAGGCAGGAGACCTCACAACATTTAAGAAGCATTTAGATGAGCACTTGAGAAGACATAGCACACAAGGCTATGGACCAAGTGTTGGAAAATGGGATTAGAATGGATAGGTGTTTGATGGCCGCCATGGACATGATGGGCCAAAGGGCCTCTTTCTGTGCTGCAAAACTCTATGATTTGGCCCATCTCCAATACTGGAACCAGCCTAATCCCACTCCCCAGCTCTTGGTCTCTAGTCTTCTACTTTGGAGCAGCACGGTGGCACAGTGGTTAGCACTGCTGCCTCACAGCGCCAGGGACCCGGGTTCGATACCTGACTTGGCTCACTGTCTGTGCGGAATCTGTATGTTCTCCCCGTGTCTGTGTGGGTTTCCTCCGGGTGCTCCAGTTCCCCCCACAGTCTGAAAGACGTGCTGGTTGGGGTGCATTCTCCCTCAGTGTACCCGAACAGGCGCCGGAATTTGGCAACTGGGGGATTTTCACGGTGACTTCATTGTTAATGTAAGCCTCATGTAAACTTTGACAAAGGGCCATCTGGACTTGAAACGTCAGCTCTTTTCTCTCCTTACAGACGCTGCCAGACCTGCTGAGATTTTCCAGCATTTTCTCTTTTGGTTAATGTAAGCCTACTTGTGACACTAATAAATAAACTTTACACTATTACAAGTTCATATCCAGGTATTGTTTAAATTAACACATTAGAATCCAGAGCAAATTCTCCATTACATTGGAATGCTAAGTGCAAAATTACACTTTAATAAATCCGTTGATTTTCACAGTAACTTCATTGCAGTGTTAATGGAAGCCTACTTGTGACAGTAATAATTAAAAAAATATATATATGCGAAGGTAAAGGGAATGATGTTCCTCGAGTATGTTTAATATAATTGGCATTGCATTTTGCGAGTAACCAGAACGTAGCCCAGTCCATCCGCGCAAACCAGCCTCCCATCCAGTGACTCTGTCTACACTTCCCGCTGCCTCGACAAAGCAGCCAGCATAATTAAGGAGCTCACACACTCCGGACATTCTCTCTTCCACCTTCTTCCTTCAGGAGAAAGATACAAAAGTCTGAGGTCATGTACCGACCGACTCAAGAACAGCTTCTTCCCTGCTGCCGTCAGACTTTTGAATGGACCTACCAGTTATTAAGCTGATCTTTCTCTACACCCGAGCTAGGACTGTAACACTATATTCTGCACCCTCTCCCCAACTCAAGAACAGCTTCTTCCCTGCTGCTGTCAGACTTTTGAATGGACCTACCAGTTATTAAGCTGATCTTTCTCTACACCCTAGCTAGGACTGTAACACTATATTCTGCACCCTCTCCCCAACTCACGAATAGCTTCTTCCCTGCTGCTGTCAGACTTTTGAATGGACCTACCTTGCGCTAAGTTGATCTTTCTCTACACCCGAGCTATGACTGTAACACTACATTCTTGCACTCTCTCCTTTCCTTCTCTATGAATGGTATGCTTTGTCTGTATAGTGTGCAAGAAACAGTCTAAAAATTGTGGCTTCGGTTGATTGGCCATTCTAAGTTGTCCCTTAGTGTTGGGGGGATGAGCAGGGTAAATATGTGGGATACGGGGATTGGGGCAGGGTGGGATTGTGGTCGGCGCAGGCTCGATGGGAAGAATGGCCTCCTTCTGCACTGTAGCTATTCTATGAAACAATACTTTTCACTGTGTACTAATACGTGTGACAATAATTAATCAAATCAAATGAGAAAGTGCATATCCAAGTATTGTTTAAATTAGCACAGAGTTCCAGAGCAAATGTTACATTAAATGGAATGCTCAGTACAAAATTACACTTTAAAAAAATTCCGTTCCTATAATATAACGATGTGGAGATGCTGGCGTTGGACTGGGGTAAGCACAGTAAGAAGTCTCAGGTTAAAGTCCAACAGGTTTATTTGGTAGCCACATTAATATAAATGGAAATATATGGGGTTACGGGGATAGAGCCTGGGTGGGATTGTTGTCAGTGCAGGCTCGATGGGCCGAATGGCCTCCTTCTGCACTGTAGGGATTCTATGAAACAATATTTTTCACTGTAAGCTAATATGTGTGACAATAATAAATCAAATCAACTGTATAATTTATATATATTTATATATTTTTAATACATTTGTAGCCACGAAAATGAACCTATTGGACTTTAACCTGGTGTTGTGAGACTTCTTACTGTAATAATATATAAGGTAAAGAGAACGATGTTCCTCCAGTCTGTTTGATATAATTGGCGTTGCATTTTGCGAGTGGTGATGTTTAGTCAGGATCTGTTTGAGGCGCTGTTACAATAGCAATTCCTAATGCATGAAGGGTTAAAATAGGGCGCTAAGAGTTAAAATGGGAAGGCTACCCAAAAAAAATAAACCCTCCAATTGAATTTTTCATCTTTTGACAAAGTGTCCCCGCTTCCTAACTCGCTACTTTTCCCGGGGTTAAGTGAAATTGACGAGGAGATGTAGCCAATTGAAAGTTACTGCAACAAACTTTGGACCAATGGCAAAGCATGCACAGCTGGGAAACTAGTCAAGTTAGGCTGTGAGCTGAAACTAACTTTGATTTGCTGAGCTGTTTCTTTTCTTCCCCCCCCCCCCCCCCCTCTCCCTCAGTGTCAATTAATAAATTTCTCTCTCTCTGTGTCTCTCACTCTCTTCCAGGTCCATTGTATCATTACATAGGGGGGGGGAAAGGAATAATCGACTGTGACTTAAAAAAAAATAATACTCTCTGTCTTCCCCCCCCCCCCCTCTTTCACTCACTTCAACATGTCGAGAGAAGCACTCATGTAATCACTGAACAGAGAAAGAACGAGAGGGAGTTTAAGGCTTAACTACTTGCAGTTCATGGCTCCATCGGAACTGGCTTACTGATACATGCACACAGAAGAACTTGGGGAAACTTGCCCTTTCAAAAGAAACTGGTGGTGGGGGGTTAAAACAGGCTCATACTTGGATGTCATTTGGAGATGAGGCGTTGGAAGATGGGAAGGTGGCTACCGGACACCAACGTGTTTGTTGTATATATTGCACTTTTGAGCCACTTGGCAATTGTCAAGGCAGGTAAGTGACTTTTTGTAGAATGAATGCAGTTCCTCATTCCTCCCCCCCCCCCCGCTCCTCTGCAGCATCCGCTGAACTCCTGCAACTTGTGTTGCTTTGATCTTGCAACTGTCTTCTTTCGGTGATATTAAGGGAGACTTGAACATGAATTCACCCTGTGTTTGGGGGGGGGGGGGAGCAGTTATGAAAGTGCTGTAAACTTATCAAGGGCTGAGATTTCTTGCACTATTGCTTCCAATCTATTTGCAATCAGAATTCCCTGGACAGTTCTGCTTTGCAAAGTTGTGTGTGTGTAAATTCGACCCAACTCTCTTGGATTGCGTTTATTGATTGTCAAGTCTATTTGGTCTTATTTTGGATTTTATTCTATTTTTGGGAGTCATATGATGAAGCTTCTCCCACCCCCCTCCCGATTTAATTGTTGCAATGAAGATGTTGACAGGGACTTGTAACCTGGATTTTGCAGTGTTTATCTATTAAATCAGATTTGGCAATGAACCCGCTTTGATTGGGGAAGAGGGGTAGAGAGAGGGAGAGACCCGGCATTGTACTTCCATTAACAACATCATTTGTCAAACTCTCTGGAACATCAGTGTCCCTTTATTAATCACCTGAACAGCTCTGCAACCTTTCTTTCTTTGCCTGTGATCTGCACAGTGGCGTTTGGGTGAGCCCGCAGGTACATAGAATGAGTGGCTGCTGTTGTGTGTTCTTAAAAGGGCAATTTCTTCTTGAGGAGGTAACAGCACACCTGAGGACGAAACCAAATCCCTTGTCCCCGCGGGTGATTTGATGACGATTGTGCCCAGATGGGTTTTTTAAAAATTAATTGTGTTTCGAAGGGGTGTTGGATTGCAACGGTGAGTCCCACCGAGGGATTGAGGGCAAATTGTGGTGGGTCCCACCCCATTGGCATTCTTCCCAACTGCAGCTGGGAAGTACTTCATGTACAGTTTTGTACAGCTCACTGAGTTTGCCGCTGTGTCAGTGGTCCCTCGAGGCTTCGTAGGGCAGCGTGGCTGAGTTAATGGGATTTCCCATTTTTGGAGCGCGTGTTGAGTTGGGCGTGCCATGCCAGACTGTAGATGGTGCCACCTTTCCGTGGCATTCCAGCACTCGGCAACGTGAGCCGGACTCGCTCACAGTGATTCGCGGGTGCGGTTGGGGAGAGGGACCAGCGATGGGGCTGAATATCCAACTGGACATTGGAACAGACTCGAGGGGCTGAATGGCCTCCTCCTGTCCTGTGTCCCTAAGATTGTCTTCACCCCTATCCGCGCATCAGTAATTTTCCGCTTTTGAAACGTGCAACCCAAACTCAGATTACAATCAACTAGGTTAAGATGAGAATCATAGAATCCCTACAGTGCAGAGGGAGGCCATTCGGCCCATCAGTCTGCACAAAATTTCTGACAGAGCATCTTTCCCAGGCCCTTTCCCCCGCCCTATCATAGAATCACTACAGTGCAGAAGGAGGCCATTCGGTCCCTTGAGTCTGCACCAACTCTCTGACAGGGAATCTAACCCAGGGCTACCCCCTGCCTCCTCATAGAATCATAAGACCCCTACAGTATAGAAGGAGGCCATTCGGCCCACTGAGCCTGCACGGACTCTCTGACAGAGCATCTTACCCAGGCCCCCTCGCCCGCCCTATCATAGAATCTCTGCAGTGCAGAAAGAGGCCATTCAGCCCAGTGAGTCTGTACCAACATCAATTCCACTCGGGCTCTAACCTCGTAACCCCATTTACCCTGCTAATCCCCCTGCCAGTAAGGGGCAATTTAGCATGGGGTCAGCCCTGTAACCCCATGCGTTTACTCCACTAATTTCCCTCCCCCCACCCCCCCCAAATGTCAATCGCACCCAGGCCCTATCCCCGCAACCCCACTTATTTTTACCCTGCTAGTTCCCCCTGACACTAAGGGGCAATTTAGCATGGCCAATCCAGTTAACCTGCACATCTTTGGACTGCGGGAGGAAACCACACTCGCTGGGAGAACGTGCAAACTCCGCGCAGACAGTGACCCGAGGCCGGAATCGAACCCGGGTCCCTGGCGCTGTGAGGCAGCGGTGCCAACTACTGTGTCGCCGTGTTTAGACATTCCCCCAAATCTGCAAAGCTGTGTGATTCAGCAGCGGGAACTGGGTTGGACTAAGAGGCTTTGCTTTTTTTTTGTGTCATGTGTCACATGTATGTAATCCATCACCGTAACGGTCCAGCGCTGAAAGTTGAACAGAAATCCCCAGATTAAGTAGAATCATGTTGCTTGCTCAGGTACACCAGTCTGTTTCCGTATGGGCTTGCACTGGTGCTTAACCTGACTGCCCGAAGGTTGAACAGTTGTAGCCTGCCCTACGTTGGAAGGGTATCCTTTTTTTTAAGGAAAGAAATCCACTTCCCGGCTGCAGTTTTCCCATTGAGGTCCAGAGAAGGGCCTGATGCTTCAGCTACACACAAAACGCCTCCCACACAGTTTTCGCTGGAATGTAGTGAGGTCACAATGCTTGTCATGACTGCTGTACAGTACCTACTGCCTCCGAGCCAGTACATGGAACTTGCTGCGTCGTAAGGCAGTCAATTCTTAGTGTATTTTTAGTTTTAAACATTTTTTTTAAAGCTTTCAGGCTACAAGATTGACCCTTTGGCACACTCGCTGTCTTATCTGAAGTAATTTCCAAGTTGCAAACCGCATGCATCATCGGATGGACCGACCTCGCATTAAGTTGATCTTTCTCCACAACCTAGCTCTGACTGTAACCCTACATTCTGCACCCTCTCCTTCCCTCCTTTATGAACGGTATGCTTTGTTTGTATAGCGCGCAAGAAACAATACTTTTCACTGTATACTAATACACGTTAAGAAGTCTCACAACACCAGGTTAAAGTCCGACGGGTTTATTTGGTAGCAAACGCCACTAGCTTTCGCAGCACTGCTCCTTCGTTAGATTAATTTGGCGGCACGGTAGCACAGTGGTTAGCACGGCTGCTTCACAGCTCCAGGGTCCCGGGTTCGATTCCCGGCTTGGGTCACTGTCTGTGTGGAGTCTGCACATTCTCCTCGTGTCTGCGTGGGTTTCCCCCGGGTGCTCCGGTTTCCTCCCACAGTCCAAAGATGTGCGGGTTAGGTTGATTGGCCATGCTAAAATTGCCCTTAGTGTCCTGAGGTATGGAGGTTAGAGGGAGTAGTGGGTAAAATATGTAGGGATATGGGGGTAGGGCCTGGGTGGGATTGTGGTCGGTACAGACTCGATGGGCCGAATGGCCTCTTTCTGTGCTGTAGGGTTTCTATGATTTCTATGATAGCTTTCGGAGTGCTGCTCCTTCGTCAGGGCTCCGAAAGCTAGTGGCGTTTGCTACCAAATAAACCTGTCGGACATTAACCTGGTGTTGTGAGACTTCTTACTGTGTTTACCCCCGTCCAACGCCGGCATCTCCACATCATGACTACTAATACACGTGACAGTAATAAATCAAATCAAAGACTGTAACACTACATTCTGCACCCTCTCCTTTCCTTCTCTATGAACGGTATGCTTTGTCTGTATGGCGTGCAAGAAACAATACTTTTTACGGTACACTAATACACGTGACTATAATAAGTCAAATCAAAGACTGTAACACTACATTCTGCACTCTCTCCTTTCCTTCTCTATGAACGGTATGCTTTGTCTGTATAGCGCACAAGAAACAATGCTTTTCACTGTATACTGATACACGTGATAATAAATCAAATCAAACCGTCTCTAGGGGATGAATGACCTCCTTCTGTTCCCCACGAAGGCAGTACCTCGGCGAGGGTTGCAACCTTTGTAGGGTGGATGTCACTGTTTCTGAGGATGTTTTAAGTTCATGGGGTGACTGAATTAGTGCAACAGGGTAAAATATCCCAAAATACTTTATTTGATATGGTGACACAGGGTGGTTAGGGTGTAGAGAAAGATCAACTTAATGCGAGGTTGGTCCATTTGATGCATACATGTGGTTTGCAACTTTCAAATTGCTTCAGATAGAGCAGCGAGCGTGCCAGAGGGTCAACCTCGTAGCCTGAATGCTTTTTTTTAAACAATAAAAATGCGCTAAGAATTGATTGCCTCACAATGCAGAGAGTTCCAAATACTGGAGGCAGTAGGTACTGTAACTGGGTAAAGTATCCACACGGTGGCACAGTGGTTAGCGCTGCTGCTTCAGCGCCCGGGACCCGGGTTCCATTCCCGGCTTGGGTCACTGTCTGTGCGGAGTTTGCACATTCTCCCCGTGTCTGCGTGGGTTTCCTCCGGGTGCTCCGATTTCCTCCCACAGTCCGAAAGACGTGCTGGTTAGGGTGCATTGACCAGAGCAGGCACCGGATTGTGATGACTAGGGGAATTTCACAGTATCTTCATGGCAGTGTTAATGTAAGCCTTACTTGTGACTAATAAATACACTTTAACTTTATTTTATATGGTGACACGGCGGTTAGCTCTCTTGCCTCACAGCGCCAGGGACCCGGGTTCAATTCCCGGCTTGGGTCACTGTCTGTGGGGAGTCTGCACGTTCTCCCCGTGCCTGCGTGGGTTGCCTCCGGGTGCTCCTGTTTCCTCCCACAGTCCGAAAGACGTGCTGATTTGATGGATTGCCCGTGCTAAATTGTCCCTTAGTGTTCCCAGATAAATGCTGGGTCCAGCCAGCGATGCCAAGGAACAAAAATAAAAAAATAACCCCTTGAAATGAAGCCGAGATTTAGCACTCCAGTCTCGAAACGCTTCTTGAACTGGAGTCACCTGGAGTGTGTCCTACACCAATCTGCAGCTGGAAACTGGGTACAGGGTGGAGAGTACGACAACCCAAGTCGTTCAGTGCCAGATGTTATTCTGCCTTTTATTGAAAGTTAATGCTTCACCAATCAAAGCATTGATGCTGGTCGTGGCACTGCCCAGCGAACCTTACAGTTGACAATCGCCTCTGGGGCTGAGATTTCAATTTGCCATCCCTGTTTCCGATCCTCCCATGGCCTTGCTCCCACTCTCTCAGTAACCCTCTCCATCCCCACAACTTTCCAGGATGTTTCGCTTCTCCAATTCCGGCCTCTTGGTTCATTCCCAGTAATTATGGGCGGCACGGGTGGCACAGTGGGTTAGCACCGCTGCCTCACAGCGCCAGGGACCAGGGTTCGATTCCCGGGGGCACGGTGGCACAGTGGGTTAGCACCGCTGCCTCACAGCGCCAGGGACCAGGGTTCGATTCCCGGGGGCACGGTGGCACAGTGGGTTAGCACTGCTGCCTCACAGCGCCAGGGACCAGGGTTCGATTCCCGGGGGCACGGGTGGCACAGTGGGTTAGCACCGCTGCCTCACAGCGCCAAGGACCCGGGTTCAATTCTGGCCTCGGGTCAGTGTCTGTGCGGAGTTTGCACATTCTCCCCGTGTCTGCGTGGGCTTCCTCCGGGTGCTCCGGTTTCCTCCCACAGTCCAAAGATGTGCGGGTTAGGTGGATTGGCCGTGCTAACTTGCCCCTTAGTGTCAGGGGAGCTAGCTAGGGTAAATGCATGGGGTTGTGGGGATAGGGCCTGGGTGGGATTGTGGTCCCTCCAGACTCGATGGGCTGAATCACCTCCTTCTGCACTGTACGATTCCATGGTAGTAGTACCCCCTTCATAGTTGGCCATGCCTTCAATTTGCCCAGATCCAAAGTTCTGCAAATCCCTCCCTAAACCGCTTCACCTCCCTCTCCTCCATCTTGAATCCTTAACCAGGCATTGCTACCACAGGAGAGTGCCACATTGTGATAACTAACCTGGCAGCGTAATAGCAAAGATATTTCCTACAATCCAGCAAGGATTCATGACAGATCTTCCTGGTGTTAAAACACGCATGTCAGGTTAGATTTAGTTGACCGCACTCCTGCAGTTGAGAGTTTTCCCTCCTCACCACGGTGGCAGAGTGGTTAGCACCGCTGCCTCACAGCTCCAGAGACCTGGGTTCGATTCCCGGCTCAGTTCACTGTCTGTGCGGAGTCTGCACGTTCTCCCCATGTCTTCGTGGGTTTTCTCCGGGTGCTCCAGTTTCCTCCCACATGTGTGGGTTAGGTTGATTGGCCATGATAAATTGCCACTTAGTGTCCTGGGATGCGTAAATTAGAGGGATTAGTGGGGTAAATATGTGGGGTTGCAGGAATAGGGCCTGGGTGGGATTGTGTCGGTGCAGACTGGATGGACCGAATGGCCTCTTTTGCACTGTAGGGATTCTATGATTCTGTCCCATGAAGATGAATTTTTAAAAAGTTAATTTCATGGGATGTGGGCGACGCTGGCTGGGCCAGCATTTATTGCCCATTCGTAACTGCCCTACATTTCAGAGGGCATTTGAGAGTCAACCACATTGCTGCGGCTCTGGAGTCACATGTAGGCCAGACCGGGAAACATAGAAACATAGAAAAACTACAGCACAAACAGGCCCTTCGGCCCCACAAGTTGTGCCGAACACATCGCTACCTTCTAGACCTACCTATAACCCTCCATCCTATTAAGTCCCATGTACTCATCCAGGAGTCTCTTAAAAGACCCTATTGAGGATGGCAGATTTTCTTACCTAAAGGGACATTAGTGAAATCAGGTGGGTTTTTCTGACAATCGACAATGGTTTCAAGAGTAGACCTTTTAATTCCAGGTTTGGAACCAGCCATCATTGTTCTGGACCAAGAGTGCAGCAGGGCGGGTGCAGAGAATAGATCATAGAAACCCTACAGTGCAGAAGGAGGCCATTCGGCCCATCGAGTCTGCACTGACCGCAATCCCACCCAGGCCCTATCCCCGTAACCCCACATATTTTCCCTGCTAATCCCACCAACCTGCGCATCCCGGGACGCTAAGGGGCAATTTGGCATGGCCAATCCACCTAACCCGCACATCTTTGGAATGCTGTTAAAACTGTACAGTGAACCATACCCTGACAACATCAGCACAATATATTATGTCACTGAAGGAGACAACCTGACCGAATTGACATCTTGGGGAGGCTGTGGTTGGGGTAAAAAGTGAAGTTTTAGCCCACACACACTGGAGGGCTGGCCAATCGACTTAACCCACTGGAGTGTGGGAGGACACCGGAGCACCTGGAGGAAACCGGAGCACCCGGAGGACACCGGAGCACCCGGACGAAACCGGAGCACCCGGAGGAAACCCACGCAGACACGGGGAGAACGTGCCAACTCCACACAGACAGTGACACAAGGCCAGAATTGAACCCTGGTCCCTGGCGCTGTGAGGCAGCAGCGCTAACCCACTGCCACCGTGAAGGTCACATGGGCAAGGAATAGAAACCATAGAATCCCTACAGTGCAGAAGGAGGCCATTCGACCCATCAAGTCTGCATTGACCACAATCCCATCCAGATCCTATCCCCATAACCCCATGCATTTACCCTAGCCAGTCCCCTTGACACTGAGGGATAATTTTTTAGCATGGTCAATCCACCTAACCCGCATGTCTTTGGAGTGTGGGAGGAAACCGGAGCACCCGGAGGAAACCCACGCAGACACGGGGAGGACGTGCAAACTCCACACAGTCAGTGACCCGAAGCATCTGCATTTGGAAGTGTTCATTGGCTATCCTTACCCCTTCTGTGTTTGATGAAGTGATAATTGGAGGAGGGTGGGTGTAATGCAGATGGAATCCCTTTTTGACTTCTCAGTGGTGATGGAACAGTGGACTTCCTGCGATAGGATGTTCTCAAACTCCCCACTGACGTGCTGATAATGAAGTGGGGTATTGAGCACTCAGCCCAATGAGAAACGAACTGGCTTCCTTGTCTCCAATTATGGAAGATTCCTTGGATTTTCATTTGGAGTTGCATTTTTGCTGCACTGTTCGTCCTTCTCCTCCTGTCTGTGCTGACTCACTCTGGGGCTCGGTGCCACCAGCCCACTGATTCCTCTGCCAAAAGGCTATTCCTTCATGTGTGAAACTGCGTAGGCAGAGAGCGAATTGGACTGGAAGTAATCTTTTCTCCTGTCTGCTATTTCCCCACCTCCTGCTGCTGTCCAAGAAGCAGACTCTCTTCCCTGCCCTGGCACACAGCTCCCGTGTTTCTCTGCTCTGTCCCCGCCATGTCTCTCCTCAGCCCATCCTGCCCTGGGGATCTAGCGCCTGCCTCTTCTCAACCATGTCCAAAGCTAAACCGCTGACTGCCACCCCCCGCGCTCTTCCCCACCCCCCCCCCCTGCCCCCCCCCCCCCCCCCTCAAACCCCACCAACTTAATCCCTGATAAGTGGTTTCCTCTCATAGAATCATAGAATTTACAGTGCAAAAGGAGGCCATTCGGCCCATCGAGTCTGCACCAACAACAATCCCACCCAGGATCTATCCCCGCAACCCCACATTTACCCTCCTGATCCCCCTGACACTAAGGGGCAATTTAGCCAATCCACTTACCTGCATATCTTTGGGGTGTGGGAAGAAACCGGAGCACCCGGAGGAAACCCGCGCAGACACGGGGAGAAGGTGCAGACTCCACACGCCCGAGGCCGGAATCGAAGGCAGCAGTACTAACCACTGTGCCACCGTCCTCTGGAACTATTCCCCACCGTTGTCCTTTTTTGACCTCTTTGCAGCCTTTGGCCGCATCCATCTCCCTCCTCCTCTCTCCTCCCCCTCTCTGTTGTCCATCTTGGCTGGAATGACTCCACTGTCATAGCCAGAACAACACCCATGCACTTTGCCAATTATCTATCGTTGTCTTCCTTCTCTGTCTCAGTCGACAAGCTGCTGAAGATGGCGGGGGTCGGTTCCCAGCCAGATGTTGAGAACACCCAGCTGTACCTCTCCACCTCATAGAATCCCTACAGTGCAGAAGGAGGCCATTCGGCCCATCGAGCCTGCACCGACCACAATCCCACCCAAGCCCTATCCCCATAACCCACGCATATACCTTAGCTAGTCCCCCTAACACTAAGGGGCAATTTAGCATGGCCAATCCACCTAACCCACACATCTTTGGACTGTGGGAGGAAACCGGAGCACCCGGAGGAAACCCACGCAGACACGGGGGAGAACATGCAAACTCTGCACAGACAGTGACCCAAGACCAGAGCTGAACCCCGGGTCCCTGGCGCTGTGAGGCAGCAGTGCTGACCACAGTGCCACTGTCCTCTCTCCACCCCGTCGCTGCCTCCGTGCTGTGGGACCACCTGTTCACTATCCAGGATTGGGTGAGTTGCAACTTGCCCCAGTTTAAACAGCAGGGAGGCCGTACTCCTCGTCCTTCGTCGCTGTTGTAAGCTGACTGGTCTGCCATTGATTCCTTTACCTGCACACACACGTTCTGGTATCCGTGCTTGCTGTATTGTACAGTTTTATGCAGATTTCCTGGGAGAAGTGCCAGTGAGGTCAGCATTTTGGAAAATGGGAAACTCTGCATGTTGTGGAACATCTGTGTGCTTTCGACTGACTCGCGAAAGATTCTGATTAATCCCAGGACTTTGTTTTGAAATGTTCAGCAGTTTTAATGTTGAATTTTGACTAAAAAAAACCCAAATTGACAGCAGGAAGTGGACCCATTTTGTGCAGTTACATCTGGACACAAGATGATATCCCAAAACACACTCCGGTAGCATCCCTACAGTGCAGAAGGAGGCCATTCGGCCCATCAAGTCTGCACCGACTCCCTGACAGAGCATCTTACCCGGGCCCATCCCCATAACCCCTGCGCATTTATCTCACTAATCCATCTTTGGACACTAAGGGACAATTTAGCATGGCCAATCCACCTAACCTGCACATCTTTGGACACTAAGGGGCAATTTAGCATGGCCAATCCACCTAACCTGCACATCTTTGGACACTAAGGCACAATTTAGCATGGTCAATCCATGTAACCTATACATCTTTGGGCACTAAGATGCAATTTACCCATGGCTAGTCCACCTAACCTGCGCACATTTGGACTGTGGGAGGAAACCGGAGCACCCGGAGGAAACCCACGCAGACACGGGGAGAATGTGCAAGCTCCACACAGACAGTGACCCGAGGCTGGAATCGAACCTGGGTCCCTGGCGCTGTGGGGCGGCAAAGCCAGCCGCCGTGCCGCCCAAGATGCACGCCGGTTATGGGCTGGGGAAGCTGGGAAGAAAAAGTTCTTCTGCACCTTGTGGTGTGAAATGATAAAAGGAACCCCGCGTTCTTTTTAAAATAGGTTGTGATGTGATTGCACGGAATGTATTGAGGAATTCCTGTCCTCCGTTCCCCATTGTGCAACATTTCCTTGGTAATATCTCAATCTCCCGGTCGCCATTGCCCATGTCCCTCTTGGGGAGGGAATACTGCTTGCATCTATCTTGAGGAATAATGTGCTGTTCGATTTGAATGAGCTAATCTATACAGCCTGTAGATTCCTCACCACGATTACATGCATGAGTGATATAATCACTTGTATGCATTCCAATCTCCATTCATCGCCCGAGAGTTCACTGACATCTTTAATTCATCTGAATTATTCCAAATTAACTACCGTCAGGTAAATATCTGATACCAGATGCAGGAGCACCTTACAATTCAGCAGAGTTTAAATTAAACTGTTATTACTTTCTCTCCTCTGGAGGTTTTTGAGATTTTTGTCTTGGGGCCAAGTTTACAAAAGGCTTCTACTCCGATCTGGTCTTGTTTCAGCCCTACCGGTTGGTTCTCTACAGTCACGCAATGCCTCCTTCTTCTGGTGTGGATTATTTAGGGTGCGTGGTGTGGAGTATCATTGCCAGCACGGAGCAGTTGGGCCGAAGGGCCTGTTTCTGCGCTGCAAGTACTTTGGTGACAATAAATACCGTTTGACCAAAATATTTTCTGATCAAAAGCCCATATGACATAGGGGCAGAATGAGGCCACTCAGCCCATCGAGTCTGCTCCGCCATGGCTGATATTTTTCTCATCCCCATTCTCCTGCCTTTTCCCCATAATCCCAGATCCCCTTATTAATCAAGAACCTATCCATCTCTGTCTTGAAGACACTCAATGACCTGGCCTCCACAGCCTTCTGCGGCAAAGAGTTCCACAGATTCACCACTCTCTGGCTGAAGAAATTCCTCCTCATCCCTGTTTTAAAGGATTGTCCCTTTAGCCTGAGGTTGTGCCCTCTGGTTCTAGTTTTTCCTACGGGTGGAAACATCCTCTCCATGTCCACTCTATCCAGGCCTCGCAGTATCCTGAAAGTTGGAAGTGAGAGGGACGGACGCCAGGAAGAGATAGTCGAAAGCCTATTTAATATTTGATTACTATTCCTGTTCTTTCTCAAGTCCATCTTTTTGTTCAATGAAAAAAAAATGTTCAGCTTCTCACTTGTTTGATCTTGGGGCCGGGGCCCCTCGCTGGGGCTTATAGGGTGGTGGGGGGGGGGGGGGGGGGGGTGTGCCTCGCTCGCCGGGGCTGGGACACCTGGCTTGCTCGCCAGGGCTGCTGTGCGATTGCAAGAGTGTAACACACGAGTAAAGTGGTACTGAGGTGACCCACCTGGCCTTCCGGGATTCTTCAGGCCAATGCTCTGTTGCAGATGGGACCTCGGGGATGACCTGCAACCTCCTTCCCTTCAAATGGGTGCTCCTGTGAGGGGGAGCGTCACTGCCTCTGAGTGAGAAGCTCTGGGTTCGAGTCCTGTTCCCAGGACTTGGCGGACAAGGAACGTGCATTCATAACGGGGCCAAATGGGTTGAGTGTCAACCTGCAAATTCTTCCAAAGACATCAATGGCTGGCAGTGAGAGCGGGAGAGACTTCCTTTTGTAAAATTTATTTATTAGTAACGAGTATGGTTACATTAACACTGCAGTGACGTTACTGTGAAAATCTCCTAGTCGCCACACTCCGGTGCCAAAACTAAAGTAAAAAAGCAAAGTTTATTTACTAGTCACAAGTAAGGCTGACAACACTGCAATGAAGTTACTGTGAAAATCCCCGAGTCGCCACACTCCAGTGCCTGTTCGGGTACACGGAGGGAGAATTTAGTGCGGCCAATGCACCCTAACCAGCACGTCTTTCGGACTGTGGGAGGAAACCGGAGCACCCGGAGGAAACCCGCGCAGACGTGGGGACAACATGCAAATGCCACATAGACAGTGACCCAAGTCGGGAATTGAACCCAGGTCCCTGGCACTGCGAGGCAGCAGTGCTAACCACCGTGCCACCCTGGTTAGCCCATGTAATGGACAGGACATTGGAGCCTCTCCCATAGCTCCAGACTGCGACACGCGCTTAGAAATGTACAACGCCACAGTAACTCTGGCTCCCAGAGTGATCTGTAAAACACCCTTGCCAGCTCACCCAGACCACGCCAGCCCTGTCTCTCCATGTTTCCCTCAGCCTGCTGTTTACGGCGGAGAGTTGCACATGTTGTGATTTAGTGCCAATTGCTTTCTTTTCCTAGAATCCTGCCAGTGACATTACTGAGAGGCAATGTGATCCCAGCTAAGGCGCTAATTGAATGAGGAACCACATACTGGATTTTACTGATCCTATAATTACTGCAGTAAACTTTCCTTGTTGCAGCTGGCATTGTGAAAATCTCACCTCTGTCACCAATCTCTTTCTGTACTGCTTCTCAATAGTGGGACCCTGGGATGCTGCGGATGTGATTTGGGTATCTGCCCTTTGGGTCAGGGTTGTACAGTGTCCGTGTGGGGAAGACATGGGGTCTGGTTCTGTGATTCCACGGCTTATAGACTTATGGATGTCCTGAGGATGTTCCAGTCGACCAATTACTTTGGAGTAGTGTATTAGCATTGCTTTGTAGGTGAACGCAACGGCCACTAGGCGCACAGCAAGATCTCACAAATGGGGTTACTGTAATAAGTCTGCGGAGGCAGAAGTCCCTTCACCAAAATCCCTTTTACTTACAATTCCGACAGCAGTACACAGAGTGCTATCAGTCAGCAGTCTACCTTCGGGAGCGCCAGAGGAACTGACACACCCGGTTAAATACAACGATTGGCCCCTCAATTGACTCCTCAATCCGGGAGTTCGCATTCCAATAGGCCAACTTCAACGGCCTGATTGAAGTCATTACAGTTACTACAACAGACTTGGTAAGAACAAAGAACAGTACAGCGCAGGAACAGGCCCTTCGGCCCTCCAAGCCTGCGCCGATCATGCTGCCTGCCTAAACTAAAACCGTACGCACTTACAGAGTCCGTATCCTTCCATTCCCATCCTATTCATGTATTTGTCTAGTTGCCCCTTAAATGCCGCTATCGTACCCGCTCCCACCACCTCCCCGGGCAGCGCGTTCCAGGCATTCATCACCCTCTGTGTAAAAAAACTTACCTCGCACATCTCCTCTAAACTTTTCCCCACGCACCTTAAACCTATGTCCCCCAGCACTTGACTTTTCTACCCTAGGAAAGATTATTGAGTGGGGGGAAAACGGGGTCTTTGAAACAGGCTGTGGAATCTTTTTAATATCCACCCGAACAGGTAGACGAGGGCTCAGGTTTAACATCTTGTCTGAAAGTTGGGACGTCCAACAATGCAGCACCCTTGTGACGGGGCCCCATCTGCTCACTCGGGTGGGTTAAATAAACGGGAGCGCCCGGAGGAAGCCCACGCAGATACCTAGAGAATGTGCAAACTCCACACCGACTGTCACCCAAGCCGGGAATCGAGCCCGGGTCCCTTGTGCTGTGAGACAGCAGTGCTAACCACTGTGCCACCGTGTCTGCCATGGTTGACTCTCTATCGCCCTCTGAGGTCAATTAGGGATGGGCGACAAATATTGGTGACCGCAACATCCAATGAATTTTGTTTTAAAACAAGGGTTGCAAGCAGTGCAGAACCAGCAGGAGGTGAGAGGGACGGACGCTGGGAGGAGATTATCGCAGCTGTTGGATTTACAGTTTCAAGGAGGTTCTCGAGACACGGATAAACTTTTTGAAGGCTTTTCTTTTTGCTTGCAGCCGTGACGAACTGGTTGAGGGTCTGACTGACTTAGCATTGCTGTTCGGAAGCACTCCGAACACCGGGGTGTGTACATACACTTTGTAAACAGCAGTGTCACGAACGGTGCATGTGACTTTCCGCCCTCCAACCTTTATTCCAAAGTGTGCCACTGAAGGGGAGAGTAACCAGAGCTCAGGGATTTAAAAAAAAAAATCCTTCTTGGATGTCAGCGTTGCTGGCAAGCTCAGCGTTTTTAGCCCATCCCTGAGAATGCTGGAAAAAATGGGGGTGAGCTTTCTTTTAGAATACGGTCTGTTAGTCGTGTGGGTTCAGTTGATTGGCCATGCTAAATTGACCCTTGGTATCGGGGGATTAGCAGGGTAAACATGTGGGGTTATGGGGATAAGGCCTGAGTGGGATTGTTGTCAGTGCAGGCTCGATGGACTGAATGGCCTCCTTCTGCACTGTAGGGATTCTATGATTCCAGACAGTTGCAGAGGGCAGTCAGGTGTCGATGACAAGTGACTAAATTTTCCTCCCTCCAGGGCAAAGAACAGTACAGCACAGGAACAGGCCCTTCGGCCCTCCAAGCCTGCACCGACCATGCTGTCCCATCCAGACCAGCCACCTGTATCCCTCTATTCCCCGTCTGTTCATGTGTCCATCCAGATAAGTCTTAAATGTCGCTAGCATATCTGCCTCAACCACCTCACTTGGCAGCGCATTCCAAGCCCCCACCACCCTCTGTGTAAAACAAATTCCACCGCACATCATAGAATAGTCATAGAATCCCTACAGTGCAGAAGGAGGCCATTCGGCCCATCGAGCCTGCATCGACAACAATCCCACCCAGGCCCTATCCTCGTAACCCCACTTATTTACCCTACCAGTCCCCCTTACACTATGGGGCAATTTACTATGGCCAATCCACCTAACATCTTTGGAGTGTGGAAGGAAACCGGAACACCCGGAGGAAACCGACGCAGACAAGGGGAGAACGTGCAGACTCCACACAGACGGTCGTCTGAGACCGGAATTGGACCCGGGTCCCTGGAGCCTGAAGGCAGCAGTGCTAACCACTGTGTCACTGTGCTGCCCATATCTCCACTGAACCTTTCCCCCCTTTCCTTGAACTTGTGCCCCCTTGTAATTGTCATTTCTGCCCTGGGGAAAAAGCTTCCAACTGTTCACCCTATCTATACCCCTCATAATTTTATAAACTTCTACCAGGTCGCCCCTCAGCCTCTGTCTTTCCAGGGAGAACAATCCCAGTTTATTCAATCTCTCCTCATAGCTAATGCCCTCCATACCTGGCAACATCCTGGTAAACCTTTTCTGTACTCCCTCCAAAGCCTCCACATCCTTCTGGTAGAGTGGTGGTGACCAGAATTAGACACAGTATTCCAAATGTGGCCTAACCAGCATTTTACACAACTGTAACATCATTTTCCAACTTTTATACTCGATGCCCCAGTCGATGAAGGCAAGCGCGCCATATGCTTTCTTCACTATCTTTTCCATCTGGGCTGCCACCTTTAAGGATCTGTGAACCTGAACGCCCAGATCTCTCTGTGTGGTCCTGATGGTTCTGCCATTTATTTTACAGCTCCCACCTGAATTGGAGCTACCAATTTGTGAATCCTGATGGTTCTGCCATTTATTTTACAGCTCCCACCTGAAATGGAGCTACCAAAATACATCACCTTGCATTTTTTTTTAATAGAATCCTACAATGCAGAAGGAGGACATTCGGCCCATCGAGTCTGCACCAACCACAATCCCACCAGGCCCTATCCCCACAATGCCATGCATTTACCCTAGCTAATCCCCCGACACTAACGGGCAATTTAGCACGGCCAACCCACCTAACCCACACGTCTTTGGGCTGTGGGAGGAAACCGGAGCACCCGGAGGAAACCCACACAGACATGGGGAGAATGTGCAAACTCCACACAGACAGTGATCCAAGCCGGCAATCTAACCCGGGTCCCTGGCGCTGTGAGGCAGCAGTGCTAACCACTGTACCACCGTGTCAACATTTGTCTGGATTAAACTCCATCTGCCATTTCTCTGTCCAATTTTCCAGCCTATCTATACCCTGCTTTATTCTCTGACAATCTTCACTATCCGCAACTCCACCAATCTTAGTATCATCCGCAAACTTGCTAATCAGACCAGCTACGTTTTCTTCCAAGTAATTTATATATATTACAAACAGCAGAGGTCCCAGCACTGACCCCTGCGTAACACCACTAGTTTACAGACCTCCATTCAGAAAACACCCTTCTGCTGCTACCCTGTCCTCTATGACCAAGCCAGTTCTGAATCCATCTAGCTAGTTCACCTTTGATCCCGTGTCATTTAACCTCTTGCACTTGCCTACCTTGAGGGATTTGTCAAATGCTTTACTAAAGTCCATGTAGACAACATCCACAGCCCTTTCCTCGTCAATCATTTTTGTCACCTCCTCAAAAAACTCAGATTAGTGAGACATGACCTCCCTCGTACAAAACAATGCTGTCTGTCGCTAATAAGACCATTCAGTTCCAAATGTGTATCGATCTTATCCCTAAGAATCTTCTCCAACAGTTTCCTGATCACTGACGTCAAACTATAAGTACCTGGGTTATCCTCGCTGCCCTTCTTAAGTAAAAGGACAACATTGGCTATCCTCCAGTCCTCTGGGACCTCACCAGTGGCCAACGAGGAAACAAAGGTTTCTGTTAGAGGCCCAGCAATTTCCTCTCTTGTCTCCCTCAGTAATCTGGGATAGATGCTATCTGACCCTGGGGGTTTGTCTACCTTAATGCTTTTTAACATGCCTAACACTTCCTCCCTCAATGATGACTTGCTCTAGAGGGCTTACACACCCCCCTGAGACACCATTAATCAATGTTCCCTCTCCTTTGTGAATACTGATGCAAAGTACTCATTGAGGGCATTAGCAAAGAAAATCTATTTTTTATTTAATCCGATAGTTTAATGGTTTCATTAAGATCCTGAGGGGGTTTCACAGGGTGAATGGTGAGATGTTTTCACTCGTGGGAGAGTCTCAAACAAGGGGAAATAGTTACAAGATGAAGAATGGAATAGAATAGAATACCGACAGGGCAGGGTGGCACAGTGGTTGGCACTGCTGACTCACAGTGTCAGGAACCTGGGATCGATTCCTGGCTTGGACCACTGTCTGTGCGGAGTTTGCACGTTCTCCCCGTGGGTTTCCTCCAGTGTTAATGTAAGCCGACTTGTGACACTAATAAATAAACTTTTAAGCAGGAGGAGGCCATTCAGCCCATTGAGCATGCCCCGATAATAATCCCACCCAGGCCCTACCCTACATACTAACCCGGCTAATCCCCTGACACTAAGGGACAATGTGGCATGGCCAAATCAACCTAACCCCCACATCTTTGGACTGTGAGCGCAAACTGGAGCACCCGGAGGAAACCCACGCAGCCACTGGGAGAATGTGCAAACTCCACACAGACAGTAACCCAAGGCTGGAATTGAACCCGGGTCTCTGGCGCTGTGAGGCAGCAGTGCTAACCACTAAGTCGCCGTGCTGTTTCCCTCCAAGCCCCTCACCATCCTGACTTGGAAATATATCGGCCGACCCTTCACTGTCACTGGGTCAAAATCTTGGAATTCCCTCCCTAACGGCATTGTGGGTCAACCCACAGAACATGGGCTGCAGCGATTCAAGATGGCGGCTCACCACCACCTTCTCAAGGGGCAACTAGGGATGGGCAATAAATGCTGGCCCAGCCAGCGACACCCATGTCCCGCGAATGAATAAAAAGAAATATCGACACTTTGGACACTTAGTGGCAATTTAGCATGGCCAGTCCACCTAACCTACACATCTTTGGACTGTGGGGGGAAACCGGAGCACCCGGAGGAAATCCACGCAGACACGGGGAGAACGTGCAGAGTCCACACAGACAGTAACCCAAGCCGGGAATCGAACCCGGGTCCTGTGAGGCAGCACTGTTATTTATCCCTCAATCCGTCATTTTTTTGAAAGCAGATGATTGTGTTGTTGTTTGTGACGGCTTTCAGTTCTGGCTGCTGTATTTCCTACGGTACTGCCGTGGCTACACTTTAAACGAGGCGTAGAATGTTCAACATTTTGACGTCGCAACTGGGATGGTGCGGGGCAAAAAGTGAAGTGCGAGTTAAGGCAAGTCTAAAGGTTTTTTTAAAGTTTATTTATTAGTGCCACAAGTAGGCTTACATTAACACTGCAACGAAGTTACTGTGAAAGTCCCCCAGTCGCCACACTCCTGTTCGGGTAACACTGAGGGAGAATTTAGCATGGCCAATGCACCCTAACCAGCACGTCTTTCGGACTGTGGGAGGAAGGGTCCGGCATAAGGGTCTGGCCTCAAACTGGTCACACACCCGCTCCCAGAGGTCGAGTACACAGCACAGTTTAAACTGCTGGAAAACAAATTAAGTTCAATTCACCAGTTGTTGAGATTTGCATCTTTTGTGTTTTCTGGAAATTCTGGCGTGCTGAGATAAATGAACTGCGTTTCACATGTCGCCTCTGTTCCTGCGTTGCAACAATCTGTATGGAGTAAACTCTCTCAAACACCAATGTGATATTAACCCAATCATCTGCTTTTTGAATGAATATTGGGTGAGGAGAACAGGAAGAGCTCCCCTATTGCTCTGATCTTTTATGTCCCTTTGAGGCAAGACTTGGTTTAGTGTCTCTTCAGAAAGCCATCACCTCCCTCAGTACTGACCCTCTGACAGTGTGGCACTCCCTCGGTGCTGACCCTCTGACAGTGCGGCACTCCCTCGGTGCTGACCCTCTGACAGTGTGGCACTCCCTCAGTACTGACCCTCTGACAGTGCGGCACTCCCTCAGTACTGACCCTCTGACAGTGCGGCACTCCCTCAGTACTGACCCTCTGACAGTGTGGCACTCCCTCAGTACTGACCCTCTGACAGTGTGGCGCTCCCTCAGTACTGACCCTCTGACAGTGCGGCACTCCCTCAGTACTGACCCTCTGACAGTGCGGCACTCCCTCAGCGCTGACCCTCTGACAGTGCGGCACTCCCTCAGCGCTGACCCTCTGACAGTGCGGCACTCCCTCAGCGCTGACCCTCTGACAGTGCGGCACTCCCTCAGCACTGACCCTCTGACAGTGCGGCACTCCCTCGGTACTGACCCTCTGACAGTGCGGCATTCCCTCAGCACTAACCACCTGACAGTGCAGCACTCCCTCAGTACTGACCCTCTGACAGTGCAACACTCCCTCAGTACTGACCCTCTGACAGTGCAACACTCCCTCAGTACTGACCCTCTGACAGTGCAGCACTCCCTCAGTACTGACCCTCTGACAGTGCAACACTCCCTCAGTACTGACCCTCCGACAATGCGGCGCTCCCTCGACACTGACCATGAGTGGCAGCGTAGACTTGGGGCGTAAGTCTTGGGACCCATGACCTTCTGACTCTGAGGTGAGAGTGTGACCCGCTGGCACCAAGGGAAAACACTGGAGGATTTAGCAGCAAGCAAGTACAGATTCAATTAGATCTTTGACGCCTGAATTTAAGTGGGTTATGTGCAGAGAATTAGGTGGGAGAACAGGAATTAGGTCTCCTCAGCAACATGACAGCACGGTGGTTAGCACTGCTGCCTCACAGCGCCAGGGACCCGGGTTCGATTCCTGGCTTGGGTCACTGTCTGTGTGGAGTCTGCACTTTCTCCCCGTGCCTGCGTGGGTTTCCTCCGGGTGCTCCGGTTTCCTCCCACACTCCAAAGATGTGCAGGTTAGGTGGATTGGCCATGCTAAGTTGCCCCTTAATGTCAGAGGCACTAGCTCGGGTAAATGCAGAGGGTTACAGGGATAGGGCCTGGGGTGGGATTGTGGTCAGTGCAGGCTCGATGGGCCGAACGGCCTCCTTCTGCACTGTAGGGATTCAGTGATTTTCTGTGATCCCACGAAACCGAAATAGCTCTGACCAAAGTGAACGGATGCACATCTTCAGATGCTGAGTTCATGACCGTTTTTCTTTGGAGGAGGGGACGGGGGTGGTGGGGGAGAGGAGGGGGTTGCGGCGGGGGGAGAGATACGGAGTGAGGCTTGTGGAAAACATTTCTGGCCTGAGGGAAATCTCGACTGGAGATAAGGCGAAAGGGCAGAAAGGGTCAAGCTCGGAGGCACTTGATCTGTTGCTGGAATGCGGATTGTCTGAGTGCACTCACTCCAGGCTGATTGTCGGCTGCCGAGAGTTGGGGGGAATCGTGGGCGCCTTTGGATGCTGAGTTGATTCACAAACAAGATAAAGGTCGCTCCAGTGCATTAGGCACGTCCAAAAAAAAATTTCAGCCCCGTCTGCTGTCTTTTAAAGGGTTCCTTTCCCAATCCTACCGTAGAGGTTCATTACGGGGCAGCTTGTTGTGAAAGACTTAGCTCAGTGAGTTCTTCCCGAGCATCAGGGCTGTGCGCTCATCATCATTCACTCCCATGCTGCACTCTGCTTGACAAAGGAGGTGGGGGTTGCGGTGCGGGGGGGGAGTCAGCGGGAGTGAACCGGCCTCTGACGTTTGCAGCCTGTCCAGTATTTACCCTTTTTTGTTTTATTATAGGATCCCTGCAGTGCAGAAGGAGGCCATTTGGCCCATCGAGTCTAGACCAAAGAATGGTCTAGTTTGGACCAGGAAGTGGCGTGGGCTTGGAGGGCCGAAGGGCCTGTTCCTGCGCTGTATTGTTCTTTGTTCTTCGAGTCTGCACTGACCACAATCCCAACCAGGCCCTATCCCTGTTACCTCACACATATATTTACCCTGTTAATCCCCGACACTAAGGGGCAAATTAGCCAACCAACCTCGCCCGCACGTCTTTGGAGTGTGGGAGGAAACCGGAGCACCCGGAGGAAACCCACGCAGACACGGGGGAGAACGTACAAACTCCACACAGACAGTGACCCAAGGCCAGAGTTGAACCCGGGTCCCTGGCGCTGTGAGGCAGCAGGGCTGACCACTGTGCCACTGTCCTCTCTCCACCCCGTCGCTGCCTCCGTGCTGTGGGACCACCTGTTCACTATCCAGGATAGGGTGAGTTGCAACTTGCCCCAGTTTAAACAGCAGGGAGGCCGTACTCCTCGTCCTTCGTCGCTGTTGTAAGCTGACTGGTCTGCCATTGATTCCTTTACCTGCACACACACGTTCTGGTATCCGTGCTTGCTGTATTGTACAGTTTTATGCAGATTTCCTGGGAGAAGTGCCAGTGAGGTCAGCATTTTGGAAAATGGGAAACTCTGCATGTTGTGGAACATCTGTGTGCTTTCGACTGACTCGCGAAAGATTCCGATTAATCCCAGGACTTCCTTTCGAAATGTTCAGCAGTTTTAATGTTGAATCTTGACGAAAAAAAACCCAAATTGACAGCAGGAAGTGGACCCATTTTGTGCAGTTGCATCTGGACACAAGATGATATCCCAAAACACACTCCGGTAGCATCCCTACAGTGCAGAAGGAGGCCATTCGGCCCACCTAGTCTACACCGACTCTCGACAGAGCATCTTACACCCAGCCCCATTCCCCCCCCCCACCCATTTATCTCACTAATCTCTCTAACCAGCGCATCTTTGGACACTAAGGGGCAATTTAGCATAGTTTATCCACCTAACCCCCACATGTGGGAGGAAACCGGAGCATCCAAAGGAAACCCACGCAGACACGGGGAGAACGTGCAAACTCCACACAGCCAGTGACCCAAGCCGAGAATTGAACCTGGGTCCCTGGAGCTGTGAGGCAGCAGTGCTAACCACTGTGCCACCGTGCTGCCCACACACACAGACCTATCGATAGAACCGTAGAGTGCAGAAGAAGGCCACTCGTCCCATCGAGTCTGCATGAACCACAATCCCACCAAGCCCATATCCCCACCCCATGCATTTACCCTAGCTAGTCCCCCTGATGCTAAGGGGCAATTTAGCATGGCCAATCCACCTAACCAGCACATCTTTCGGCCTGTGGGAGGAAACCGGAGCACCCGGAGGAAACCCACGCAGACACGGGGAGAACGTACAAAGTCCACACAGACAGTGACCCAAGCCGGGGATCGAACCCGGGTCCCTGGCACTGTGAGGCAGCGGTGCTAACCGCTGTGCCACCGTGCCGCATTGTTTATGAGCAATCTGTGTGGGGAATCCCTGAAACCAAAAAGTTGGAACAAAAGTCTTGTCGTTTCTCCGCCCCCCCCCCCCCCCCCCCCCGTCCTCTCCCCATCTCCTCACCTCATGAGATTGGATTCTTTGCTGGAAATTGGCACCCCCCCGCCCCCCCCCCAGTCACCCATCCAGTTATACAGCAAATGACAGCCGACTATTTGACTGCAGGAGGCATCGTGGCCAGGTCCCATCCTTTTCTGCGCTCGGTGGTGCTCCAGCTGTTGACCAGTGCCCAGCGTCTGGAACCCTGAATTATTTTACTTGCCTCCTTTGGAGCAGGTGTTGCTTTTGCCAAATGCTTTTCCTTCCCTCTTTCTGAGTCGGGATTGGACAGGTTGGATGCCTGCGGGCTGAATGGCCACCTTGTGTCTGTAGATGTTCATAGCATTGCTCTCCTTGAGGCCAGATAATTGAGCAGAGGCTTAAGGATCGAGCCTGGTTCCTCCCAGATTCCAACTATTTCATATTCAACTTCAAGATTTTGAGATATTCTGCTCAGGACAGCGTCACCTGATGTGAAGATTTTGACTGTAAAAGTTTTATTACACACCCTAACAATGACAAAAATCGACACCATGGCTTTCTCACCACTTTAAAGTTTAAGATAAAAAATGTATTCATCAGTGTCACAAGTAGGCTTACATTAACCCTGCAATGAAGTTACTGTGAAAATCCCCTAGTTGCCACACTCCGGTGCCTGTTCGGGTACACTGAGGGAGAATTTAGCACGGCCAATGCACCCTAACCAGCACGTCTTTCGGAATGTAGAAGGAAACCGGAGCACCCGGAGGAAACCCACGCAGACACGGGGAGACATGCAGACTCCGCACAGACAGTGACCCAAGTGCAGCACAGTGGCACAGCGGTTAGCACTGCTGCCACACCGCTCCAAGGACCTGGGTTCGATTCCCGGCTTGGGGGTCACTGTCAGAAAAAGGAGGCTTATGTTCGGATGAGACGTGAGCACTCGGGTAGTGCACTAGAAAGCTTTAGATTGGCTAAGAGGGAGTTGAAGAGCGAGCTTAGAAGGGCTAAAAGGGGACATGAGAAGACTTTGGCGGATAGGGTTAAAGAGAATCCTAAGGCGTTCTATAGGTATGTCAAGAACAGAAGGTTGGTTAGGGCAAGTTTAGGGCCAGTTATAGATGGCAGAGGGAAGTTATGTGTGGAACCGGAGGAGATTGGTGAAGCATTGAACCAATATTTCTCTTCGGTGTTCACGCAAGGGGACATGAATATAGCTGAGGAGGACACTGGGTTGCAAGGGAGTAGAATAGACAGTATTACAGTTGATAAGGAGGATGTGCAGGATATTCTGGAGGGTCTGAAAATAGATAAATCCCCTGGTCCGGATGGGATTTATCCAAGGATTCTCTGGGAGGCAAGAGAAGTGATTGCAGAGCCTCTGGCTCTGATCTTCAGGTCGTCGTTGGCCTCTGGTATAGTACCAGAAGATTGGAGGTTAGCGAATGTTGTCCCATTGTTTAAGAAGGGGAACAGAGACTTCCCCGGGAATTATAGACCGGTGAGTCTCACTTCTGTTGTCGGCAAGATGTTGGAAAAAATTATAAGGGATAGGATTTATAGTTATTTGGAGAGTAATGAATTGATAGGTGATAGTCAGCATGGTTTTGTGGCAGGTAGGTCGTGCCTTACTAACCTTATTGAGTTTTTTGAGAAAGTGACCAAGGAGGTGGATGGGGGCAAGGCAGTGGACGTGGTATATATGGATTTTAGTAAGGCGTTTGATAAGGTTCACCATGGTAGGCTTCTGCAGAAAATGCAGATGTATGGGATTGGGGGTGATCTAGGAAATTGGATCAGGAATTGGCTAGCGGATAGGAAACAGAGGGTGGTGGTTGATAGTAAATATTCATCATGGAGTGCGGTTACAAGTGGTGTACCTCAGGGATCTGTTTTGGGGCCACTGCTGTTTGTAATATTTATTAATGATCTGGATGAGGGTATAGTTGGGTGGATTAGCAAATTTGCTGATGACACCAAAGTCGGTGGTGTGGTAGACAGTGAGGAAGGGTGTCGTAGTTTGCAGGAAGACTTAGACAGGTTGCAAAGTTGGGCCGAGAGGTGGCGGATGGAGTTTAATGCGGAGAAGTGTGAGGTAATTCACTTTGGTAGGAATAACAGATGTGTTGAGTATAGGGCTAACGGGAGGACTTTGAATAGTGTGGAGGAGCAGAGGGATCTAGGTGTATGTGTGCATAGATCCCTGAAAGTTGGGAATCAAGTAGATAAGGTTGTTAAGAAGGCATATGGTGTCTTGGCGTTTATTGGTAGGGGGATTGAATTTAGGAGTCGTAGCGTTATGTTGCAACTGTACACAACTCTGGTGCGGCCGCACTTGGAGTACTGTGTGCAGTTCTGGTCCCCACATTACAGGAAGGATGTGGAGGCTTTGGAGAGGGTGCAGAGGAGGTTTACCAGGATGTTGCCTGGTATGGAGGGGAGATCCTATGAGGAGAGGCTGAAGGATTTGGGATTGTTTTCGCTGGAAAGGCGGCGGCTAAGAGGGGATCTTATTGAAACATATAAGATGATTAGAGGTTTAGATAGGGTGGATAGTGATAGCCTTTTTCCTCTGATGGAGAAATCCAGCACGAGGGGGCATGGCTTTAAATTGAGGGGGGGTAGTTATAGAACCGATGTCAGGGGTAGGTTCTTTACCCAGAGGGTGGTGAGGGATTGGAATGCCCTGCCAGCATCAGTAGTAAATGCGCCTAGTTTGGGGGCGTTTAAGAGATCCGTAGATAGGTTCATGGACGAAAAGAAATTGGTTTAGGTTGGAGGGTCACAGTTTTTTTTTTAACTGGTCGGTGCAACATCGTGGGCCGAAGGGCCTGTTCTGCGCTGTAATGTTCTATGTTCTATGTTCTATGTCTGTGCGGAGTCTGCCCATTCTCCCTGTGTCTGCGTGGGTTTCCTCCGGGTGCTCCGGTTTGCTTCCACAGTCCGAAAGATGTGCAGGTTAGGTGGATTGGCCATGCTAAATTGTCCCTTAGTGTCCAAAGATGTGCGGGTTAGGTGGATTGGCCATGATGAATTGGCCCTTAGTGTCTTGGGATGTGTACGTTGGAGGGATTAGCAGGGTAAATATGTGGGGTTTCGGGGATAGGGACTGGGTGGGAGTGTAGTCGGTGCAGGCTCAATGGGCCGAATGGCCTCCATCTGCATTGTAGGGTTTCTATGATTCTAAGCCGGAAATCAAACCAGGGTCCCTGGCGCTGTGAGGCAGCGGTGCTAACCACTGTGCCACCGTGCCACTCAGGCAAACCCAGCCGTGGTCCTATCTGAGTTTGAATGTGGCGGAATCTCCACTGAGACTTGTACAGTAATCCCATGAACTCTCCCTTTAGGCTATTAGAACCGAGATCTGGGTTCCTTCAGCACCTTATCCAGACTCCCTGTCTGGATACAATCTCGGTCCTTTCCAAAAAGACAAGTTTGCAAAAAAAAAGCGAATTAATAAGTAGGAGTGCAAAGGGGGCCTCATTCTGCAGATGTGGATTGCGGACAGTGTTATATTCATAGCAGCAATGTTCTCCACTTGCCTGAATGAGTGCAGTTCCAACACTCGAAGCTCGACGCCATCCAGGACAAAGCAGCCCTGCTAGATTGGTACCCCTTCCACAAACATCCACTCCCTACCCCATCTACTCACAGTGGCAGCCGCGTGTACCGTCTACAAGACTCCTTAGGCAGCACCTTCCAAACCCACGACCACTTCCATCTCGAAGGACAAGGAGGGGGGCACGGTGGCACAGTGGTTAGCACTGCTGCCTCACAGCGCCAGAGTCCTGAGTTCGATCCTGGCCTCGGGTCACTGTCTGTGCGGAGTCTGCACGTTCTCCCCGTGTCTGCGTGGGTTTCCTCCGGGTGCTCCGGTTTCCTCCCACAATCCAAAGATGTGCTGGTTCGGTGGATTGGACATGCTAAATTGACCTTAGTGTCACCGGGATTAGCAGGGTAAATATGTGGGGTTACGGGGATATGGCCTGGGTGGGATTGTGGTTGGTACAGACACGGTGGGCCGAATGGCCTCCTTCAGTACTATGGGGATTCTATGATGAGGGCAGCAAATACAGGGGAACACCTCCACCTGCAAGATCCCCTCGAAGCCACACACATTTCTGACTTGGAAATTTATTGCGCATTCCTTCACTGTCGCTGGGTCAAAATCCTGGAACTCCCTCACTAACAGCACTGTGGGTGTACCTACACCACATGGATTGCAGCGGTTCAAGAAGGCCGCTCACCACCACCTTTGCAAGGGGCAATTAGGGATGGGCAATAAATGCTGACCTAGCCAGCGACGCCCACATCCCATTGAATAATAGGAATAAGAGAAAGCAGATTCTCCCATCAGTAGGATTCCCGCCCCTTTTTGAGTGAAGTATTTTGATTGATGGGTATCTGATGTGGAAGCTTGGAAGAAGCCACCAGGCCTTGGGGTCTCCAAGCACAGTGATTGATAAGATGACAAGAGGTGCACCTTCCATATGCAAACCATAAAATGGTCACTCCAGACGTAGCATATAGCCATTGCTATCAGATTGCAAATGGAGACCGCTTCCAGGGATGAGGAATTTCAGTGAGGTGGAACAACAGAACTTGGGATTGTTCTCCTTGGAGGAGAGAAAGTTTCAAGGAGATTTGATTTGAGGTGTTCAAAATCATGAGGGATCTGGACATGGTCAATCAGGAGAAACTGTTCCCATTGGAGGAAGTATCGAGAATGAAAGAAGCAATGGGAACACGAGGAGAAACATTTTCACACAGCGAGTGGTTAGGATCTGGAATGCACTGTCTGAGAGTGTGGTGGAGACAGATTCACACAGCGAGTGGTTAGGATCTGGAATGTACTGTCTGAGAGTGTGGTGGAGACTGATTCACACAGCGAGTGGTTAGGATCTGGAATGTACTGTCTGAGAGTGTGGTGGAGACAGAGTCACACAGCGAGTGGTTAGGATCTGGAATGCACTGTCTGAGAGTGCGGTGGAGACAGATTCACACAGCGAGTGGTTAGGATCTGGAATGTTCTGTTATTCGACCCAACAAAATGGCTGGACCATTCAATAAGATCATGTCTTAACAAACCAGAGCTCCGAAGTTAACAGGCTGGAGAGGAAATTCCCTCAAATTATTTTCCCAAATTTGAGTTTTTAATCTTGGAGTAGAGTGTCAGGGAGCCATTCAGAGACTAGACACTGTTTTGCTATTTGATTGAATCTTTGCTGATCTGTATGTGAACTCACTCTAACACTTGGTGGCTTTTATCCAGGAATCAACCATCCCAACATCAATCGCTCAACCTCAGTTTAGATAATTTCAGTAGACATCCCCCTCCCCCTCAGTCTCATCAACTCTTTTGGGGTGGCCAGTGTTCTCCTCTTGGAGGAGTTGGTGGCTGGAACCTCCTCCTTTCTGCTGATCATCAGCAAGCCGTGTGTGTGGGTTCCACGGTAACGCCTCCCCGTGACACCAGTGGGATTTGGCGATTCCAGGATGACCTTTGCCTCCTCACTTCCCGTTCAGTCAGTGGCTCGGACAGTGGCGGCAGGCAATGTGGGTTTGGATGCGTATTGGTTGTTTATATCTCGACATGGTCAGGCCCTTGCCAAGAGCTTTGGAAGATCGTGTCAAGTCTTCTTGAGGCAGCCAGTTGGCAGTCTTTCACACTGCGATGCATTAACTCCAGGATTTGTCAATCCAACCCAAACAGGGAAATAGATGCTCCTGTATTTCAAAACAATAGTCTGCAAGATACTGGGCTGAACTTCAAAGCATTAACTCAGTTCCTCCCATCTCTCCACTAATAAGTGTGTCTGTTTGAATTGAACCCGGGGTCCCTGGAGCTGTGAGGCAGCAGTGCTAACCACCGTGCCACGATTCCCTTACTGATCCAAAATCTATCTATCTCAGCCTTAAATGACCCTGGAACTCCGTAGTAAGTCTTTGGAGGCAGAAGTCCCTTCGCCATATCCTTTTATTTACAATTCCAACAGCAGTACACAGAGGAATTTCACAGTAACTTCATTGCAGTGTTAATGTAAGCCTTACTTGTGACGAATAAATAAACTTTCACTTTACAGAGTGCTCGCAGTCAGCAGTCTACCTTCGGGAGCGCCAGAGGAACTGACACTCCCGGTTAAATACAAGGGAAAAGACTCCCTGATTGGCCCAACAATTGACTGGTTAATCAGGGAGTTCATATTCCAATAGGCCAACCTCAATGGCCTGATTGAAGTCATTACAGTTACGCCAACAGACTTGGTAAGAACAAAGAAAAGTACAGTACAGGAAGAGGCCATTCGGCCCTCCAAGCCTGCGTCGATCATGCTGCCTGCTTAAACTAAAACCGTACGCACTCAGAGTCCGTATCCTTCCATTCCCATCCTATTCATGTATTCGTCTAGTTGCCCCTTAAATGCCGCTATCGTACCCGCTCCCACCACCTCCCCGGGCAGCGCGTTCCAGGCATTCACCACCCTCTGTATAAAAAAAAACTTACCTCGCACATCTCCTCTAAACTTTTCCCCACGCACCTTAAACCTATGTCCCCTAGTACTTGACTTTTCTACCCTAAGAAAGATTATCGAGTGGGAGGTACAACAGGGTCTTTGAAACAGGCTGTGGAATCCTTTTAACATCCACCCGAACAGGTAGACGAGGGCTCAGCTTTAACATCTTGTCTGAAAGTTGGGACGTCCAACAATGCAGCACCCTTGTGACGGGGCCCCATCTGCTCACTCGGGTGGGTTAGGTAAACGGGAGCGCCCGGAGGAAATATTCCAATTGGTCAGCCTCAATGGCCTGATTGAAGTCATTACAAAGTCCTTACCACAGAGAACAGTGGGGGCAAAGACTCTTAACCCCCTGAGAGAAGAAATTCCTTCTCGTCTCAGTCTTAAATTGGCTCACTGTTGATGCCCTGTCTCACAGCTACAGAATCGGCAGTACTGGCAGCTCACTAATGGGTGGTCTACGTTCTGAAGTCTGTCACAGGTTTTTGCATAGGGTATTTCCCTAAGGGGGGGAAAATGACTGTGGAGTCTGGTCTTGTGTAGTTCCGACCACCTCCTCCTGCCCAAATCCCCTGCATCACTCGTGAGCACTTGCAGTGGGTGTCAGTTGGAGCGGTGCATCCCAGAAGGTCGACCCATCGATCTAACTGCAGTCGTGGGGATTGGGAATGATCGTAGGCTGATTAGGTTTATTTATTAGTGTCACAAGTAGGCTTACATTAACACCGCAATGAAGTTACTGTGAAAATCCCCCAGTCGCCACACTCCGGCGCCTGTTCGGGTAACACTGAGGGAGAATTTAGCACGGCCAATGCACCCTAACCAGCACGTCTTTCGGACTGTGGGAGGAAACCGGAGCACCCGGAGGAAACCCACGCAGACTCGAGGAGAATGTGCAGACTCCGCACAGACAGTGACCCCAAGCCGGGAATCGAACCCGGGTCCCTGGCGCATGTGAGGCAGCAGTGCTGACCACCGTGCCGCCGTGCCGGCCTGGTTAGCCCATGCGTTGGAAAGAACATTGGAGCCTCTCCCATCATGGCCCATAGCTGGCGGGGGGGGGGGCGGGTGGGGAGGTGGGCACCCACCCAACTGTGCCACCGTGCTGCCCATATGTGTGGGCAGCACTCGGGGTCAGGAAGATCCTGGTCTGTGGATCCAGAGACTTTCAGTGCTGAGGGAGTGCCGCACTGTCAGAGATGCTGCCTTTTGGATAAGATGTCAAACCCTGAAAGTGTTGAGCACTGTGCCACCGTGCCGCCCCTATTAGCACAGAGGACAACAGTAGCATTCCCATTCCGACTGCCAGAAACTGTTGGGATCAGCGGGAACAAAATGGACTGGAGGAAGTTGGCAAATGTGGATTTAATTCTCTTCCCCGCGCTGGCCATGATCTTCCAGCTGAAGCTTCGAAGGAGGCAGGGTGGGGTAATTCAGGACAGCCTGAAATATTCTGTCTGCTAACCGTCTTGTCAACTTGAGTTAGTTCAATGCTGGCTGTTGCGTTCCTTAGTGAGAGCTTCAGGAATCAAATTCATATTAACTGCACCTGGGATTGCCCTGTAACAGTCAGATTTATTGTAAATTCCCTGTCTCGCTTCAGGGCTGAGAATGCTGAATCCATTGCCTCCCTGTTCTCAATGCAAACATCATATGATGAATATATGGCAAGCATACATCATACTTGCCTTCATCGGACAGGGCATCGAGTATAAAAGTTGGAAAATTATGTTACAGTTGTACAAAATGTTGGTTAGGCCACATTTGGAAAACTGTGTCCAATTCTGGTCACCACACTACCAGAAGGACGTGGAGGCTTTGGAGAGAGTATGGAAAAGGTTTACCAGGATGTTGCCAGGGTATGGAGGGGATTCGCTCTGAGGAGAGACTGAATAAACTGGGATTGTTCTCCCTGGAAAGACGGAGGTTGAGGGGCGACCTGATAGAAGTTTATAAAATTATGAGGGGTATAGATGGGGTGAACAGTTGGGAGCTTTTCCCCAGGGCAGAAATGACAATTACAAGGGGGCACAAGTTCAAGATAAGGGGGGAAAGGTTCAGTGGAGATGTGCAGGGGAAGTTCTTTTTACACAGAGGGTGGTGGGGGTCTGGAATGCGCTGCCAAGTGAGGTGGTTGAGGCAGTTACGTTAGTGACATTTAAGACTCTTTCGATAGGCATATGAACAAATGGGAAATAGATGGACATAAGCGGTTGGTCTAGATAGGACAACGTGATTGGTGCAGGCTTGGAGGGCCGAAGGGCCTGTTCCTGTGCTGCACTGTTCTTTGTTCTTTCTATCACTTCAGGCTCCTCCGGCCAGCAATTCCCTCACATCCCAACTCCGTGAGAGCACTAAACCTCCCACTCGCAACCGATTGGTACAAGCTGACTTTGAGTAAATCCTCCAGTTTGTATCCTTATCCCAGTTCTGACTTGGGGATGTACATGACACCAGGGGACTAGGAAGAATAGAGGCTTAGACTATTTTCTAAACGGGGGAAAGGCTTCAGAAATCTGAAGCACAAAGGGACTTGGAAGTCCTGGTTCAGGACTCTCTGAAGGTTAACGTGCAGGTTCAGTTGGCACTTAGGAAGGCAAATTCAATGTTAGCATTCATTTCCAGAGAGCTAGAAGTGGGCGACTGTGGTGGACCTCAGTTGTGCCTTTGTCCTATATGGACCACCGTTGTGTGTGTTTGTCATACCTGGACACATCCCCTTCCAGTTTGGTTCCTCCCCTCAGCACCTAGTATAAAGGTGGCTGTCTCCTCCCCCTTGTTCAGTCCAGGTCTGTTAATTGTTGGGATCTGCTCCTGATTCTGTTGTGAATAAAAGCCTACACTTATATTGGCATATCGGTAGTCTTTCGCCTTATTGATAGCGCATCAGCGACACAGTGGCATAATGGTTAGCATTGCTGCCTCACAGCGTCAGGGACCCGGGTTTGATTCCCGGCTTGGGTCACTGTCTGTGTGGGGTTTGCACATTCTCCCCCATGTCTGCGTGGGTTTCCTCCGGGTGCTCCGGTTTCCTCTCTGTCTGAAAGATGTGCTGGTTAGGGTGCATTGACCCGAACAGGCGCCAGAGTGTGGTGACTAGGGGAATTTCATAGTACCTTTATTGCAGTGTTAATTGTAAGCCTTACTTGTGACTAATAAATAAACTTTACTCAGAATACAAGAGCAGGGACGTGCTGCTGAGGCTGTATAAGACTCTCGTCAATACTGTGAGCAGTTTTGGGCCTTATACCTAAGGAAGGATGTGCTGGCCTTGGAAAGGGTCCAGAGGAGATTCACAACAATGATCCCAGGAATGAAGGGTTTGTCCTTTGAGGAGCAGTTGAGGAGTTTGGGCCGATACCCAATGGAATTTGGAAGGATGAGGGGGAGGGGGGGGGGAGGGGAACTAATTGAAACTTACAGAATACTGAGAGGCCTGGATAGAGTGGACATGGAGAGGATGTTTCCACTAGTGGGGGAGATTAAAACTCGAGGGCACAGCCTCAGAGTGAAGGGACGCTCCTTTAGACCATAAGACCATAAGACATAGGAGCGGAAGTAAGGCCATTCGGCCCATCGAGTCCACTCCACCATTCAATCATGGTTGATTTCAACTCAATTTACCCGCTCTCTCCCCATAGCCCTTAATTCCTCGAGAAATCAAGAATTTATCAATTTCTGTCTTGAAGACGCTCAACGTCTCGGCCTCCACAGCCCTCTGTGGCAATGAATTCCACAGACCCACCACTCTCTGGCTGAAGAAATTTCTCCTCATCTCTGTTCTAAAGTGACTCCCTTTTATTCTAAGGCTGTGCCCCCGCGTCCTAGTCTCCCCTGTTAATGGAAACAACTTTAAAACTGAGATGAGGAGGAATTTCTTCAGCCAGAGAGTGGTGAATCTGTGGAACTCATTGCCACAGAAGGCTGTGGGGGCCTGGTCATTGAGTGTCTTTAAGACAGAGATAGGTTCTTGATCAATAAGGGGATCAAGGGTTACGGAGAAAAGGTGGGAGAATGGGGATGAGAATCATTTTTTAAATTCATTCGTGGGACATGGGTGTCGCTGGCTGGCCAGCATTTATTGCCCATCCCTAGTTGCTCTGGGAGGGCAGATGAGAGTCAACCACATTGCTGTGGCTCTGGAGTCACATGTAGGCCAGACCGGATAGATGGCAGATTTCCTTCCCTAAAGGACATTAGTGACCCAGATGGATTTTTCTGACAATGGTTTCATGGTCATCAGTAGATTCTGAATTCCAGATATTTTTTATTGAATTCAAATTCTACGAGTTGCCGTGGCGGGATTCGAACCTGGGTCCCCAGAACATTCGCTGAGTTTCTGGGTTAATAGGTCAGCGATAATACCACTAGGCCATCGCCTCCCCATATCAGCCATGATTGAATGGGCCACGATGGGCCGAATGGCCTGATCTTGCTCCTATATCTTGTGGTCTTCTGATGGGATTCGATTATATCCACTTGGGAGGGGCAGACAGAATCTCAGTTTGACATAACCAGCCCAAAAAGCGACACCTCCAACAGTGCAGCACTCCCTCCGTGCTATACTGCGAATGATAGTCAAGATTTCCGCGTGTTTGCAGAATGGGAACCTCTGGCCATCTCACAAGGGATGGGTACTAAATGTTGGCCTTGTCAATAAATAAGCTAAAAATGACTCCAGATACTATTGATAGCTCCTGGCAGTCTGTGCGTGTATTCTGAGCTGTCCTTTGCAATTCAGGATTACTGCATAAACAAGGCTGCTTCTTTCTCTTCTCTCTGTCCAATGAATGCAGAAAGATAGCTTTGATCTTAAACTCTGGAGGAGGAAAGGTTTATTAAGGTTAGGGCCCATTTACTGTCTCTTGTAAATCCATAAAAGGAAGATTCTTTCAAATATGTGAGTCTTGCGATTTGGTCTCAGTCAGCTGGCTGTACAGTCCAGACTCCCCCCGACTCCAAGTATTATAGAATGCCTACAGTGCAGAAAGAGGCTATTCGGGGCCCATCGAGCCTGCACCAACAACAATCCCAGCCAGGCCCTATTCCCATAACCCCACGTGTTTACCCTGCTAATCCCCCGGACACTAAGGGACAATTTAGCATGGCCAATCCACCTAACCTGCACATCCTTGGACATTAAGGGGCAATTTAGCATGGCCAATCCCCCTAATCTGCACATCCTTGGACATGAAGGGGCAATTTAGCACGGCCAATCCACCTAACCTGCACATCTTTGGAGTGTGGGAGGAAACCGGAGCACCCGGAGGAAACCCACGCAGACACGGGGAGAATGTGCAGACTCCACACAGACAGTGACCCAAAGCCGGAATTGAACCCGGGTCCCTGGCGCTGTGAGGCAGCAGTGCTAACCATCGTGCCATCTATAGACACGGTGAGCGAGGGTAGCCGAGGCACTGTCACATCAACGTCACTCAATCAAGTTGGACATTGTGCATTTTTAAAATGACCGGAGTATTTGTGAATAATAATTCTGATGAAAATTTGTTTCATAGACATTGCATGCTCTTTCTTAAAGAAATAGTTCCTGTTTCTCGAGGCTAGATTTTAAACTCTACACTACTGCAGTGTGGAGCTACAGTGAACAGCACTGAGGGGAAGACAAAGAATTGAAGAATATTGGGTGGCACAGCGCCCAGCTGCTGCCTCACAGCGCCCAGCGCTGCTGCCTCACAGCGCCCAGCGCTGCTGCCTCACAGCGCCCAGCGCTGCTGCCTCACAGCGCCCAGCGCTGCTGCCTCACAGCGCCCAGCGCTGCTGCCTCACAGCGCCCAGCACTGCTGCCTCACAGCGCCCAGCGCTGCTGCCTCACAGCGTCCAGCACTGCTGCCTCACAGCGCCCAGCGCTGCTGCCTCACAGCGCCCAGCACTGCTGCCTCACAGCGCCCAGCACTGCTGCCTCACAGCCCCCGGCACTGCTGCCTCACAGCCCCCGGCACTGCTGCCTCACAACCCCCAGCTGCTGCCTCACAGCCCCCGGCACTGCTGCCTCACAGCGCCCAGCACTGCTGCCTCACAGCGTCCAGCACTGCTGCCTCACAGCCCCCAGCACTGCTGCCTCACAGCGTCCAGCACTGCTGCCTCACAGCGCCCAGCACTGCTGCCTCACAGCGCCCAGCACTGCTGCCTCACAGCGTCCAGCACTGCTGCCTCACAGCGTCCAGCACTGCTGCCTCACAGCGTCCAGCACTGCTGCCTCACAGCGCCCAGCACTGCTGCCTCACAGCGCCCGGCACTGCTGCCTCACAGCCCCCAACACTGCTGCCTCACAGCGCCCGGCACTGCTGCCTCACAGCCCCCGGCACTGCTGCCTCACAGCGTCCAGCACTGCTGCCTCACAGCCCCCAACACTGCTGCCTCACAGCCCCCAACACTGCTGCCTCACAGCGCCCGGCACTGCTGCCTCACAGCCCCCGGCACTGCTGCCTCACAGCCCCCAGCACTGCTGCCTCACAGCGCCCGGCACTGCTGCCTCACAGAGCCCCCAACACTGCTGCCTCACAGCCCCCGGCACTGCTGCCTCACAGCGCCCAGCACTGCTGCCTCACAGCGTCCAACACTGCTGCCTCACAGCGTCCAGCACTGCTGCCTCACAGAGCCCCCAACACTGCTGCCTCACAGCGCCCAGCACTGCTGCCTCACAGTGCCCAGCACTGCTGCCTCACAGCCCCCGGCACTGCTGCCTCACAGCGCCCAGCACTGCTGCCTCACAGCGCCCAGCACTGCTGCCTCACAGCGTCCAGCACTGCTGCCTCACAGCGTCCAGCACTGCTGCCTCACAGCGTCCAGCACTGCTGCCTCACAGAGCCCCCAACACTGCTGCCTCACAGCGCCCGGCACTGCTGCCTCACAGCCCCCGGCACTGCTGTCTCACAGCCCCCAGCACTGCTGCCTCACAGCGCCCGGCACTGCTGCCTCACAGAGCCCCCAACACTGCTGCCTCACAGCCCCCGGCACTGCTGCCTCACAGCGCCCAGCACTGCTGCCTCACAGCGTCCAACACTGCTGCCTCACAGCGTCCAGCACTGCTGCCTCACAGAGCCCCCAACACTGCTGCCTCACAGCGCCCAGCACTGCTGCCTCACAGCGCCCAGCACTGCTGCCTCACAGCCCCCGGCACTGCTGCCTCACAGCCCCCGGCACTGCTGCCTCACAGCCCCCGGCACTGCTGCCTCACAGCCCCCGGCACTGCTGCCTCACAGCGTCCAGCACTGCTGCCTCACGGCCCCCGGCACTGCTGCCTCACAGCGCCCGGCACTGCTGCCTCACAGCCCCCGGCACTGCTGCCTCACAGCCCCCGGCACTGCTGCCTCACAGCCCCCGGCACTGCTGCCTCACAGCCCCCGGCACTGCTGCCTCACAGCCCCCGGCACTGCTGCCTCACAGCGTCCAGCACTGCTGCCTCACAGCGCCCAGCACTGCTGCCTCACAGCGTCCAGCACTGCTGCCTCACAGCCCCCGGCACTGCTGCCTCACAGCCCCCGGCACTGCTGCCTCACAGCCCCCGGCACTGCTGCCTCACAGCCCCCGGCACTGCTGCCTCACAGCCCCCGGCACTGCTGCCTCACAGCCCCCGGCACTGCTGCCTCACAGCGCCCAGCACTGCTGCCTCACAGCGTCCAGCACTGCTGCCTCACAGCGTCCAGCACTGCTGCCTCACAGCCCCCGGCACTGCTGCCTCACAGCCCCCAGCACTGCTGCCTCACAGCGTCCAACACTGCTGCCTCACAGCCCCCAGCACTGCTGCCTCACAGCGTCCAGCACTGCTGCCTCACAGCGTCCAGCACTGCTGCCTCACAGCCCCCAGCACTGCTGCCTCACAGCCCCCGGCACTGCTGCCTCACAGCCCCCAGCACTGCTGCCTCACAGCCCCCGGCACTGCTGCCTCACAGCCCCCGGCACTGCTGCCTCACAGCCCCCAGCACTGCTGCCTCACAGCCCCCAGCACTGCTGCCTCACAGCGCCCAGCGCTGCTGCCTCACAGCCCCCGGCACTGCTGCCTCACAGCCCCCGGCACTGCTGCCTCACAGCGCCCGGCACTGCTGCCTCACAGCCCCCAGCTGCTGCCTCACAGCGCCCGGCACTGCTGCCTCACAGCGCCCGGCACTGCTGCCTCACAGCCCCCGGCACTGCTGCCTCACAGCGCCCGGCACTGCTGCCTCACAGCGCCCGGCACTGCTGCCTCACAGCCCCCGGCACTGCTGCCTCACAGCCCCCGGCGCTGCTGCCTCACAGCCCCCAGCACTGCTGCCTCACAGCCCCCAGCACTGCTGCCTCACAGCGCCCAGCACTGCTGCCTCACAGCGCCAAGGACCCGGGTTTGATCCCCGGCTTGGGTCACTGTTCAGAATTTGCACGTTCTCCCCGTGTCTGCGTGGGTTTCCTCCGGGTGCTCCAGTTTCCTCCCACAGATGTGTAGGTTAGCTGGATTGGCTGTGCTAAATTGCTCCTTAATGTCAGGGGGATTAGCAGGGTAAATACGAGGGGTTACGGGGATAAGGGCTGGGTGGGATTGTTGTTGGTGCAGGCTCGATGGGCTGAATGACTTCCTCCGCACTGTAGGGATTCTATGAATATTCTTGTCCTGTTGTCGATCCGCTCTGGCCTTCAGTGCTGCTTGATTCTGACAAATGTCTTACACCTTTTCTTTCCTCCTTTCATAAACATTCTGGTTGGACGTATTCCAATTTTTGTCAGCAACTGATAGGTTTAGCCCTCACTCAACTCCTGTTGCCAACCCTCCAGGATTGGCCTGGAGTCTCCAGAGAGTGAAGGTTCATCTCCGGAATGTTGCCGTGTACAGCAAAACGGGGAGATCAAATCTCGAGCTTTCCCTTCACAAAAAAAAGTTTCTCTTTTTTTCATTTCTGCTGTAGCTATTAAATTGAAGTGTTCTAAAAATACTGGGAGTTTGGATGGGAAACAGGAAGTAGCCTCGCCAACAGTCTAGATGAATCCAATTGGAAAGTAAAGACCCTTTTCAATTGGCTGTGGGATGACAGGGTGCTTGGAATTGATGTGGCGTATGTGCTCTCATTTATGTGGTGTAGGTACACCCACAGTGCTGTTAGGGAGGGAGTTCCAGGAGTTTGACCCAGCGACAGTGAAGGAACGGCGGATATATTTCCAAGTCAGGATACTGTGAGGCTTGGAGGGCAACTTGCAGGTGGTGGTAGAAACATAGAAACTAGAAGCAGGAAGAGGCCATTCGGCCCTTCAAGCCTCCTCTGCCATTCATTTTGATCATGGATGATCATCGAATTCAATATCCTGATCCCCTCCCCCCTTCCTCCCATATCCCTCAATCCCTTTAGCCCCAAGAGCTGTATCTAATTTCTTCTTGAAATCTCACAACGTTTTGGCCTCAACTACTTCCTGTGGGAGTGAATTCCACACATTCACCACCCTCTGGGTGAAGAAATTTCTCCTCACCTCAGTCCTAAAAGCTTTACCCCTTATCCTCAAACTATGACCCCTAGTTCTGAACTCCCCCACCATCGGGAACATTCTTTCTGAATCTATCCTGTCTAACCCTGTTAGAATTTTATGAGTTTCTATGAGGTCCCCTCTCACTCTTCTAAACTCCAGTGAATATAATCCTAACCGACTTAGTCTCTCCTCATATGACAGACCTGCCATCCCAGGATTCAGCCTGGTAATCCTTCACTGCACTCCCTCTATAGCAAGGACATCCTTCCTCAGATAAGGACACCAAAACTGCACACAATACTCCAGGTGTGGCCTCTCCAACGCCCTATACATTGCAGCAAATTCCCATGTATCTGCTACCCTTGTCCTTCTAGATGGTAGTGGCCGCAGGTTTGGAAGATGCTGTTGAAGGTGCCTTGCTGAGTTGCTGCAGTGCATCTTGTAGATGGTACACACGGATGGCACTGTGTGTCGGTGGTGGAGGGAGTGCATGTTTGTGGATGTGGGGCCAATCAGGTGGGGCTGCTTTATCCGGGAGATGTTGAGCTCCTTGAGTGTTGTTGAAGCTGAGGAAACCTCCAGGACTGCAGGCAGCTAGAGTTGGCAACCCTAAACCGAACTCTGCCAGGGCAACATTTGAGAGAGTGTTCTCTTAACTGTTATTAATCATAGAATCCCTACGGTGCAGAAGGCGGCCCATCGGGCCTACACTGACAACAATCCCACCCAGGCCCTATCCCCATAACCCCATGTATTTATCCTAGCTAGTCCCCCTGACACCAAGGGGCAATTTAGCATGGACAATGCGCCTATACATCTTTGGACTGTGGGAGGAAACCGGAGCACCCGGAGGAAACCCACGCAGACACGGGGAGAATGTGCAGACTCCACGCAGACAGTGACCCAAGCCAGGAATCGAACCCAGGTCCCTGGTGCTGTGAGGCACAGTAAGAAGTCTCACAACACCAGGTTAAAGTCCAACAGGTTTATTTGGCAGCACAAGCTTTCAGAGTGTCACTCCTTCTTCAGGTGAGTGAGGAGTTGTGTTCACAAACAGGGCATATATAGACACAAACTCAATTTACAAGATAATGGTTGGAATGCGAGTCTTTACAGGTAATCAAGTCTTAAAGGCACAGACAATGTGAGTGGAGAGAGGGCCAAGCACAGGTTAAAGAGATGTGTATTGTCTCCAGCCAGGACAGTTAGTGAGATTTTGCAAGCCCAGGCAAGTAGTGAGGGTTACAGATAGTGTGACATGAACCCAAGGTCCCGGATGAGGCCGTCCTCATGTGTGCGGAACTTGGCAATCAGTTTCCGCTCAGCGATTCTGCGTTGTTGTGTGTCGTGAAGGCCGCCTTGGAGAACATTTACCCGAAGATCACAGGCTGAATGCCCGTGTCTGCTGAAGTGTTCCCCAACTGGAAGGGAACACTGCTGCCTGGTGGTTGTCGAGCAGTGTTCATTCATCCGTTGTCGTAACGTCCGCGTGGTCTCGCCAATGTACCATGTGAGGCAGCAGCACTAACCGCTGTGCCACCATGACAGTCATTTGTCCAAACGCTGGATTCTGGAGTTAACCTGCTGCCTCTCACCTCCCTCTTGGAGCAAGCTTTTAGTTGCTTGTCTTTAATGTCTTGTTCAGTGGCTGCATTGTGTCAGCTAATGCCCCTGTCAACCTCCTGGGATGTTTAACTACCAGGTATGTTAAGATTGTGATATAGGCATTTAGAGACGCAAGGACTGATTAGGGACAGTCAGCATGGCTTTGTGAGTGGAAAATCATGTCTCACAAATTTGATTGAATTTTTTGAAGGGGTAACCAAGAAGGTAGATAAGGGCAGTGCAGTTGATATTGTCTACATGGACTTTAGCAAGGCCTTTGACAAGGTACCGCATGGTAGGTTGTTGCATAAGGTTAAATCTCTCGGGATCCAGGGTGAGGTATCTAAATGGATACAAAATTGGCTTCTTGACAGAAGCCAGAGAGTGGTTGTAAAGAGTTGTTTTTCAAACTGCAGGCTTGTGACCAGCGGTGTGCCTCAGGAATCAGTGCTGGGCCCACTGTTATTTGTCATTTATATTAATGATTTGGATGAGAATATAGGAGGCATGGTTAGTAAGTTTGCAGATGACACCAAGATTGGTGGCATAGTGGACAGTGAAGAAAGTTATCTCCAATTGCAACTGGATCTTGACCAATTGGGCCAGTGGGCTGACGAATGGCAGATGGAGTTTAATTTAGACCAATGCGAGGTGATGCATTTGGTAGATTGAACCAGGGCAGGACTTACTCAGTTAATGGTGGGGCACTGGGGAGAGTTACAGAACAAAGAGATCTAGGGGTACACGTTCATAGCTCCTTGAAAGTGGAGTCACAGGTGGACAGAGTGGTGAAGGAGGCATTCGGCATGCTTGGTTTCATCGGTCAGAACATTGAATACAGGAGTTGGGTTGTTTTGTTGAAGTTGTACAAGACATTAGTAAGGTCACACTTGGAATACTGTGTGCAATTCTGGTCACCCTATTATAGAAAGGATATTATTAAACTAGAAAGAGTGCAGAAAAGATTTACAAGGATGCTACCAGGACTTGATGGTTTGAGTTATAAGGAGAGACTGGATAGACTGGGACTTTTTTCTCTGGAGCGTAGGGGCTGAGGGGTGACCTTATAGAGGTCTATAAAATAATGAGGGGCACAGATCAGTTAGATAGTCAATATCTTTTCCCAAAGATAGGGGAGTCTAAAACTAGAGGGCATAGGTTTAAGGTGAGAGGGGAGAGATACAAAAGTGTCCAGAGGGGCAATTTTTTCACAGAGGGTGGTGAGTGTCTGGAACAAGCTGCCAGAGGTAGTAGTAGAGGCGGGTACAATTTTGTGTTTTAAAAAGCATTTAGATAGTTACATGGGTACGATGGGTATAGAGGGATATGGGTCAAATGCGGGCAATTGGGATTAGCTTCGGGGTTTTAAAAAATAAAGGGCAGCATGGACAAGTTGGGCCGAAGGGCCTGTTTCCATGCTGCAAACCTCTATGACTCTATAAGTGCAAGTAAAACTGCAGCACCTTTGGAGGGAGTGAGGTTTAATTCTGATTGACAGTTCCTAAGTCTCATAGACTCTTCAAAAGAGTCAAGAGAGGATGAGTCTGTCAGTCAAAGGAAGTCTGACTTTAATAAGTTCGACTTGTGTGTCTCCTTGAAGAATCTCCAAAGAACTCTCGGTGAAATACTTTTTGAAGGAGCGCAGAATAGTATCTGGCAGGAAAGTCGAGCTAAAAGCAATCAGCCTGTTCAGGTTCATCGATCGTGAGTAGAAGTGTGAAGGCAGGCGCAAGTTTAAGGTTTCATGTCCTTCGGAATGAGGAAGAGCCACATTGGATTTGAAGCGTTGGCTCTGTTTTCCCTCTTAACAGAGGCTGCCGGAACTGCTGGGTTTGCTCTGTTTTTATTTCAGATTTCCAGCATCCGCTGTATTTTGCTTTTAGACAAATGTGAAAGGTGAGGGGGTGGGGGGAGAGGGTGGCGGGGGAGGCTCTGGTTCCTCTCACCTCGTTTGAAGGATTTGCGAATACCTCACCTGTTTGGGCTTGTATCTTGCCTTACTCTTTTGTTCAGTCTCTCCGACTGACAAGTTATCTTCCTACCACCCCAGGCTCTGTGATTCTGTGTGTCTGTGTGTGTGTCTCTCTCTCCCTCTCTGTGTGTGTCTCTGTGTGTGCATGTGCGCGCGAGCATGTGAGTCTCTCCCCCGCATGTGTCTCTCTCTCTCCCCCGCACGTGCATATATGTGTGTGTGTCTCTCTCTCTCTCTCTCTCTCCCGTGTGTGTGTCTCTCTCTCTCCCCCTGTGTGTCTCTCTCTCTCTCTCTCTCTCCATGTGTGTGTGTGTGTCTCTCTCTCTCCCTGTGTGTGTGTGTCTCTCTCTCTCCCTGTGTGTGTGTGTCTCTCTCTCTCCCTGTGTGTGTGTGTCTCTCTCTCTCCCTGTGTGTGTGTCTCTCTCTCTCTCCCTGTGTGTGTGTGTCTCTCTCTCTCCCTGTGTGTGTGTGTCTCTCTCTCTCCCTGTGTGTGTGTGTCTCTCTCTCTCCCTGTGTGTGTGTGTCTCTCTCTCTCCCTGTGTGTGTGTGTGTCTCTCTCTCTCCCTGTGTGTGTGTGTCTCTCTCTCTCCCTGTGTGTGTGTGTCTCTCTCTCTCCCTGTGTGTGTGTGTCTCTCTCTCTCCCTGTGTGTGTGTGTCTCTCTCTCTCCCTGTGTGTGTGTGTCTCTCTCTCTCCCTGTGTGTGTGTGTCTCTCTCTCTCCCTGTGTGTGTGTGTCTCTCTCTCTCCCTGTGTGTGTGTGTCTCTCTCTCTCCCTGTGTGTGTGTGTCTCTCTCTCTCCCTGTGTGTGTGTGTCTCTCTCTCTCCCTGTGTGTGTGTGTCTCTCTCTCTCCCTGTGTGTGTGTGTCTCTCTCTCTCCCTGTGTGTGTGTGTCTCTCTCTCTCCCTGTGTGTGTGTGTCTCTCTCTCTCTCCCTGTGTGTGTGTGTCTCTCTCTCTCCCTGTGTGTGTGTGTCTCTCTCTCTCCCTGTGTGTGTGTGTCTCTCTCTCTCCCTGTGTGTGTGTGTCTCTCTCTCTCCCTGTGTGTGTGTGTCTCTCTCTCTCCCTGTGTGTGTGTGTGTCTCTCTCTCTCCCTGTGTGTGTGTGTCTCTCTCTCTCCCTGTGTGTGTGTGTCTCTCTCTCTCCCTGTGTGTGTGTGTCTCTCTCTCTCCCTGTGTGTGTGTGTCTCTCTCTCTCCCTGTGTGTGTGTGTCTCTCTCTCTCCCTGTGTGTGTGTGTCTCTCTCTCTCCCTGTGTGTGTGTCTCTCTCTCTCTCCCTGTGTGTGTGTGTCTCTCTCTCTCTCCCTGTGTGTGTGTGTCTCTCTCTCTCTCCCTGTGTGTGTGTGTCTCTCTCTCTCTCCCTGTGTGTGTGTGTCTCTCTCTCTCTCCCTGTGTGTGTGTGTCTCTCTCTCTCTCCCTGTGTGTGTGTCGCTCTCTCTCTCTATATTTGTGTGTGTGTGTGTGTGTGTGTGTGTGTGTGTGTGTGTGTGTTTGTGTGTCTTTCTCTTAATTCTTTTCGGTCTCCGTCGCTGACTGTGGGATCTTGCTGTGCACCAATTGGCTGCCATGTCAAGCTTTACAAGTGGATTGTTGGCTGTAAAGCTTGCTGAGGCTGTGAAAGGTGCTATGTCAATGCAACTTCCTTTGTCTTATTCCCTTTTCCCACCGGTTGGTCATTGAGTTGATGTTGCCTGGTGGAGATCCGTTCCAGGGAGAGCCGTTTCCACACCAGCTACCTGGCCCCTCCTCATTACTTTGAAGAGTCAAAGTTGGGAACTGAGGTCATTTTGGAGTGATGTGGGTGGGGATTGGTATGTGCGACCCTGAGTACACATGTAACTGGGGAGATCACATGGTTCCTCATAGCTGGACAATTGGTCAGCTCTCCATCACCTTGGAAGCAGCGAAGGTTTACCAGGCTGATTCCTGGGATGGCAGGTCTGCCATATGAGCAGAGACTAAGTCGGTTAGGATTATATTTACTGGAGTTTAGAAGAGTGAGAGGGGATCTCATAGAAACTTAAAATTCTGACAGGGGTGGACAGGATAGATTCAGAAAGAATGTTCCCGATGGTGGGGGAGTCCAGAACTGGGGGTCATAGTTTGAGGATAAGGGGTAAACCTTTCAGAACTGAGGTGAGGAGAAATTTCTTCGCCTCAGGAAGTAGTTAAGACCAAAACGTTGTGTGATTTGAAGAAGAAATTAGATATAGCTCTTGCGGCTAAAGGGATTGAGGGATATGGGGAGGAAGGGGGGGGATCAGGATATTGAATTCAATGATCAGCCATGATCAAAAATGAATGGCGGAGCAGACCTGAAGGGCCGAATGGCCTCATCCTGCTTCTAGTTTCTATGAACCCACATTCCGACCTGTACAAACTTTGGCGCGATAGCTGAGCGACAAAACAATAAAGACTAAAAATGGGCGAAAGACCTTGGGTCTTGAGGAACAGAGCAGCGACCAGCATTTTGATGAAACTAAAAAGGGTAATTCTTGTAACAATAAGTCACCACCCAGGAACTTCCCTTCCCCTTTTTAAAGTCTCAGAAATACTGCCTGGAAATGCCACAGCGCATTAACAACGAGTACATGAAAGAGCCCCAGTCACGGTTGACTGATTGGCCTATTTTCAATGGATGAAGATTGCCTTGGCCACTTTCCAGGAAGCCTTTGACAGACTACAACTACAAGAGTCTCAGTAACTTGAGTCTCTCCCTCCTGAGACGTTAATCTCGGTCATCAATTAAAGCTGGCAAACCTATTAGCAAAGCCGCCTTTAATTTTTCCGATCTGATTGGGAGCAAGGCGTATTTCTCCATGGTTGGGGGAATGGCGGGCTCGGGGGACTGGATGGATGGTGCCATTCTGTAGATTTGATTTGATTTGATTTATTATTGTCACGTGTATTAGTATACGGTGAGAAGTATTGTTTCTTGGGCGCTGTACAGACAAAGCATACCGTTCATAGAGAAGGAAAGGAGAGAGTGCAGAATGTAGTGTTACAGTCATAGCTAGTGTGTAGAGAAAGATCAACTTAATATATGGTAGGTCCACTCAAACGTCTGACGGCAGCGGGGAAGAAGCTGTTCTTGAGTCGATTGGTACATGACCTCAGACTTTAGTATCTTTCTTATTCATTTGTGGGACATTGGCGTCGCTGGCTGGCCAGCATTTATTGCCCATCCCTCGTTGCCCTTGTTCAGAGGGCAGTTGAGAGTCAACCACATTGCTGTGGCTCTGGAATCACGTGTAGGCCAGACCGGGTAAGGGCGGCAGATTTCCTTCTCTAAAGGACATTAGTGAACCAGATGGGTTTTTCTGACAATCAACAATGGTTTCATGGTCAAAAGTGGATTCTTAATTCCAGATATTTTTTATTGACTTCAAATTCCACCATCTGCCGTGGCGGGATTCGAACCCGGGTCCCCAGAACATTAGCTGAGTTTCTGGATTAATAGCCTAGCGATAATACCACGAGGCCATTGCTTTCCCCGACGGGTAAGAATGTGGAAGAGAGAATGTCCGGGGTGCGTGGGGTCCTTAATTATGCTGGCTGCTTTGCCGAGGCAGCGGGAAGTGTAGACAGAGTCAATGATGGGAGGCTGGTTTGCGTAATGGATTGGGCTACATTCATGACCCTTTGTTGTTCCTTGCGGTCAATGCTGCCAAAGACTCCCATCAGCGACCGACACTGGTTCCCTGGACACAGTTGAGTGAGGGTAGGGTGGGGGTCTCACAGGGAGACAGTCATGGGTGGGGACGTGGAGACGGCTTTCAGAGACCCCCCTCCTCGTCCCAGTGCTGGGCCCTTGATTGGGCAGCAAGTGCTTGATAATGAGTGATCCCCCCCCCCCCTCTCCATGGTCTTATCGCTAGACTATTAATCCAGAAACTCAGCTAATGTTCTGGGGACCTGGGTTCGAATCCCGCCACGGCAGATGGTGGAATTTGAATTCAATAAAAAATATCTGGAATTAAGAATCTACTGATGACCATGAAACCATTGTCAGAAAAACTCATCCGGTTTACTAATGTCCTTTAGGGAAGGAAATCTGCCACCCTTACCCGGTCTGGCCTGCATGTGACTCCAGAGCCACAGCAATGTGGTTGACTCTCGACTGCCCTCAGGCAACGAGGGATGGGCAATAAATTCTGGCCCAGCCAGCGACGCCCATGTCCCACAAATGAAAAAAAATTAATCACTGAGGCACCTGCTAAATCCTGGTGGTAAAATTCAGGGACAATGGGTGCCAATTGGCTCATTAATGAACCTCAATGACAAGCTGCTGTAAGTGGGAGAGTTTCTCATGGTCCCCTTCTGCCTTTGACTTAATCTCGGGAAGGTTTTCCGTCCTATGCCTCTCCTGGGGCCATGTTTCTCGTGACGATGCGCTGAATTAAATTCTGCCAAATATCACAAAACCACGTCTGCTGTATCTGTCTGCCTCCGCGTTTGTTTCCCTCTAACTCTTCCTCCTTCTCTCTCTCACGCTGTCTGATCTGGGGGCGGCACGGTGGCACAGTGGTTGGCACTGCTGTATTACAGTGCCAGGGACCCGGGTTCGATTCCCGGCTTGGGTCACTGTCTGTGTGGAGTTTGCACATTCTCCCCGTGTCTGCGTGGGTTTCCTCCGGGTGCTCCGGTTTCCTCCCACAGTTCAAAGATGTGCAGGTTAGGTGGATTGGCCATGCTAAATTACCCCTTGATGTCCAAATATGTGCAAGTTAGGTGGATTGACCATGCTAAATTGGCCCTTCGTGTCCAAATATGTGCAGGTTAGGTGGATTGGCCATGCTAAATTGTCCCTTCGTGTCCAAATATGTGCAGGTTAGGTGGATTGGCCATGCTAAATTGTCCCTTCGTGTCCAAATATGTGCAGGTTAGGTGGATTGGCCATGCTAAATTGCCCCTTCGTGTCCAAGGATGTGTAGGTTAGGGTGGATTGGCCATACTAAATTGTCCCTTAATGTCAGGGTGATTACATGGGATTACGGGGATAGGGCCTGGTTGGGATTGTTGTTGGTGCAGGCTTGATGGGCCGAATGGCCTCTTTCACGACTGTAGGGATTCTGCGATTCTATGATTTTCCGTTAGCCCACTCCTTCTCCCACTCTTGGAGTGTATGTCTGTCAAACCCCTGAAGGTAGTTAGACACGTTGCCGTGGTGAGCAAGAAGTGAGACACTTACCTTTATTGATCCGGGTATTTATGACAACCACGGACACAATGGGCCAAATGGCCTTTCATCTGTGTCCTAAATGCCTAACCTTGTGTAAACTGAGCTGCCATGTGAGTATGATTTAAGAAAAAGACACATTTCTGTCAGATAGAGCCCGCATCTTATTATGTCAGTGTCCATAACTCATCGTCATAAATTTGGGCAATATGGGGAACAGGCACGCATGTACTGAAGCCTCCTCCCACAGACGACTTTATCTCACTGTGTGCGCCTGGTGCTTGGCCCTATATGGACATGAAGTATCCTGTGGGATGGGGGTATTTGTGCTGAAGGTGCACATGTGATGGAGAGATCTGATGGGTGGGCCGGAGGAGATTGGATGGAGGGGTTCTAAATCCTAAATGGGTTTTGATGGATTGAATAAGGAGGGAGGGTTTCTAGTGGAAGGAGGAGAATTGATAACCACAGGGCGGCACAATGGTTAGCACTGCTGCCTCACAGCGCCAGGGACCTGGGTTCGATCCCCAGCTCGGGTCACTGCCTGTGTGGAGTTTGCGCGTTCTCCCCGTGTCTGCGTGGGTTTCCTCCGGGTGCTCCGGTTTCCCCCCACAGTCCAAAGATGTGCAGGTTAGGGTGGATTGGCCTTGCTAAATTTCCCCTTTGTGTCAGGTGGATTAGCAGGGCAAATATGTGGGGTTATGGGGGATAGGGCCTGGGAGGGATTGTTGTCAGTGCAGCCTCGATGGGCCGAATGGCCTCCTTCTGCACTGTTGGGATTCTATGAGCATTGGGAGATTAGTTGAAGGCAGGGTATCTGAGCAGAGAGGAGTTGAGAATTCTTCCTTTTCAAGGCAGCGAGCTGTTGTGATCTGTAAGGCGTTACCTGAACCGGATTCGATCGAGACTTTCGAAGGGAATAAAAACTCAAAAGGGGAAAGGAATGCCGGGGGGGGGGGCGGAATAACAGGGATGTGGGTACCTCTGCCAAGGAGCTGGCACAAACAGCATGGGCTGAATGGCCTCATTCTGCATAGAAACATGGTGCAGCATTGAAGGTATAAAATCATAGAATCCCTACAGTGCAGAAGGAGGCCATTTGGCCTATTGAGTCTGCACCGACCACAATCCCACCCAGCCCCTATCCCCGTAACCCCACATATTTACTTTGCTAATCCCCCTGACACTAAAGGTCAATTTAGCACGGCCAATCCACCTAACCCGCACATCCTTGGACTGTGGGAGGAAACCGGATCACCTGGAGGAAACCCACGCAGGTACGGGGAGAACATGCAAACTCCACACAGGCAGTGATCCAAGCTGGGGATCGAACCTGGGTCCCTGGCGCTGTAAGGCAGCGGTGCTAACCACTGTGATGCCTGGAGAGAATGGATTTCCTCCGGGTGCTCCGGTTTTCCTCCCACAGTCCAAAGATGTGCAGATGAGGTGGATTGGTCATGCTAAATTGCCCCTTAGTGTCCAAAGATGTGTAGGTTAGGTGGATTGGCCATGCTAAATTGCCCCTTAGTGTCCAAAGATGTGCAGGTTAGGGGGATTGGCCATGCTAAATTGCCCCTTAGTGTCCAAAGATGTGTAGGTTAGGTGGATTGGTCATGCTAAATTGCCCCTTAGTGTCCAAAGATGTGTAGGTTAGGTGGATTGGCCATGCTAAATTGCCCCTTAGTGTCCAAAGATGTGCAGGTTAGGTGGATTGGCCATGCTAAATTGCCCCTTAGTGTCCAAAGATGTGCAGATTAGGTGGATTGGCCATGCTAAATTGCCCGTTAGTGTCAGGGGGGTTAGTAGGGTAAATAAGTAGTGTGATGGGGACAGGGCCTGGATGGGGATTGTCTCAGTGCAGACTCGATGGGCTGAATGGCCTCCTTCTGCGTTGTAGGGATTCTATGAAGGTAATTCGCACCTGATTGTGGAATCCCCCAGGTTGATGGTGATGTGAGGCCAGCCTGGAGATGAGCCTAGTTAAATTGGGGTACACACTCAAGGACAATGATGATTGATTGATCAGGGATCGGATTTTAGGCGGCTCTGGTGTGTGCTGGCAGCGGGAGTGAGTAATGTTTGCGCGTGTGACCAGCAACGTGGAATCCTGCGGGCATTCTATTGTGACGGGAGGCAGGCTGCTGTGAGGGATCTCTGCCTCTGATTTACCTGATACCACATTCCCTCTGTAACACCAGCCACCCACCTGCTCCTTATTAATCAACCACCTTCGCTGGGAAGCTCCCCAAGGGTAAGAGACCTGGACAGAGCTGAGATCTGGCGTTGGAGAGCTTGGCTTCATTCCAAGGCCTCACGAATTAGCAGACAATCAGTGTCTGGCTCCCGGTGACTGAGTGAATTATCTTCTGTTGTTGAGAGGCAGGGAGTTTAGCTGCGTTCTGTAAAGCTGCCCATTTTTTCTCTCTGTGCGAGCTATCCCGGCGAGCTGCCGTTCGGTGTGTCTCCTCCTCCTCTCCCTCTCTGACAATGAAAACCTCGTATTGCTATAACCCGCTGTGGAACACTCAGCGATTGCCTCATCGCTGTTTGTGGGAGCTTGCTGTGCATCACTTGGTTGTCACCATTTCTACCTTCAAGTAGCAGCAAGACGTGGAAACCAAATGCCTCCATGACGGTGACGAGCTGTGGGACATTCCAGTGTGACGAATGGCCGAATTGCTGCAGCACAGGAGGAGGCCATTCAACCATCATGTCAGTGCTGGCTCTCTGAACGAACTGTTTATCTAGTGCCACGCCCCGAAGATCATAGAATCCCTATGGTGCAGAAAGAGGCCGTTCAGCCCATCGAGTCTGCACCGACAACAATCCCACCCAGGCCCTACCCCCATAACCCCACCTATTTACCCTGCAAATCCCTCTTGACACTAAGGGGCAATTTAGCATGGCCCAACTTGCATGGTGGCACAGTGGTTAGCACTGCTGCCTCACAGCGCCAGGCACCCGGGTTCGATTCCCGGCTTGGATCACTCTCTGTGCGGAGTCGGCAGGTTCTCCCCGTGTCTGCGTGGGTTTCCTCCAGGTGCTCCAGTTTCCTGCCACAGTCCAATGATGTGCAGGTTAGGTGGATTGGCCATGATAAATTGTCCCATTAGTATCAGGGGGATTAGCAGGATAAACACATAGTGTTGCGGGGATAGGGTCTGGGTGGGATTGCGGTCAGTGCAACCTTGGTGGACCGAATGGCCTCTTTTTGCATGGTAGGGATTTTATGGTTCTATGATTCTAAATCCACCTAACCTGCACATCTTGGGACACTAAGGGGCAATTTAGCATGGCCAATCCACCTAACCCGCACATTTTGGAGTGTGGGAGGAAACCGGAGCACCCGGAGGAAACCCACGCAGACACGGGGAGAACGTGCAGACTCCACACAGACAGTGGCCCAAGCCGGGAATCGAACCCGGGTCCCTGGCGCTGTGAGGCAGTGGTGCTAACCACTGTGCCACCGTGCCGCCCTGTGGGCAGATGCACCTTGCGATATTATTTAATCAGTTTGAGAATGTTTCCACGTTACTTGCTGTCACTGGCACTGCGATAATTCCAATAATTTCCTATCTAATGGACTGCAGTCTCACGGCACTTTGCCCAATGGGCTTGTTGGAATCAACGAATCTGCGATGATCTGTTAACTGGGGAAATTGAAATGCCGCTTCTGACAACCGACTACTGTGCCTTAACTCAACACGTGAGTCATCACAGCATCCTGTAGGAGATAGTGTATCCCTGGTACTATCGGCCAGCCCTGACACTGCAATTGGGTTGATGGCACGATGGAGTTGTCCAGGTGGATTCCTTGTCTTGTGCGTCTGATTTATTATTGTCACCTGTTTTAGTATACAGTGAAAAGTATTGTTTCTTGCGCACTATACAGCCAAAGCATACTGTTCATAGAGAAGGAAAGGAGAGAGTGCAGAATGCACTGTTACAGTCATAGCTAGGGTGTAGAGAAAGATCAACGTAATATGATAAAAGCAGACTACTGCGGATGCTGGAATCTAAAACCAAAAGAGAAAATGCTGGAAAATCTCAGCAGGTCTGGCAGCATCTGTAAGGAGAGAAAAGCTGACAAAGGGTCATCTGGACTGGAAACGTCAGCTCTTTTCTCTCCTTACAGATGCTGCCAGACCTGCTGAGATTTTCCAGCTTTTTCTCTTTTGATTTCAACTTAATATGAGGTAGCTCCATTCAAAAGTCTGACAGCAGCAGGGAAGAAGCTGTTCTTGAGTCGGTTGGTACGTGACCTCAGACCTTTGTATCTTTGTCCCGATGGAAGAAGGTGGAAGGGAGAATGTCTGGGGTGCGTGTGGTCCTTAATTGTGCTGGCTGCTTTGCCGAGGCAGCGGGAAGTGTAGACAGAGTCAATGGATGGGAGGCTGGTTTGAGTGATGGACTGAGCTTCGTTCACGGCCCTTTGTAGTTTCTTGTGGTCTTGGACAGAGCAGGAGCCATACCAAGCTGTGATACATCCGGAAAGAATGCTTTCTATGGTGCATCTGGAAAAGTTGGTGAGAGTTGGAGCGGACATGCCAAATTTCCTTAATCTTCTGAGAAAGTAGAGGCGTTGGTGGGCTTTCTTAACTATAGTGTCGACATGGGGGGACCAGGGCAGGTTGTTGGTGATCTGAACACCTAAAAACTTGAAGCTCTCGACCCTTTCTACTTCGTCCCCGTTGATGTAGACAGGGGCATGTTCTCCACTACGCTTCCTGAAGTCGATGACAATCTCCTTTGTTTTGTTGACATTGAGGGAGAGATTATTGTTGCCGCACCAGTTCACCAGATTCTCTATCTCATTCCTGCACTCTGTCTCGTCATTGTTTGAGATCCGACCCACTACGGTGGTGTCATCAGCAAACTTGAAAATCGAATTGGAGGGGAATTTGGCCATAGAGTCTGGATCTTAAGGCAGGAATTTCGGCTTTTAGGATTTAAGGCTTGCATTTAGATAGCGCCTTTCACAGCCTGAGGATCTCAAAGTGCTTCAAAAACACAATGGGCATTTTATACAGAATAAAATCAGAAAATGCTGGAAAATCTCAGCAGGTCAGGCAGCATCTGTGTGGAGAGAAGCAGAGTTAACGTTGCAAGTCCATACAACTCTTTTTCAGAGCTGAAGAGAGGCAGAAATGTAATTCGTTGTGTCAAAAACAGAAAATGCCGGAAAATCTCAGCAGGTGGGGAGAGGATAGGGCCAACGTTTCGAGTCTGGATGACCCTTAATTATATCGTTGGGGAGGTGGGAACAGGAGGTGGGGCAGAATGGAACCTAAGAGTGGCACAGTGGTTAGCACTGCTGCCTCACAGCGCCAGGGGCCCGGGTTCAATTCCGGCCTTGGGTCACTGTCTGTGTGGAGTCTGCACATTCTCCCCGTGTCTGCGTGGGTTTCCTCAGGGTGCTCCGGTTTCCTCTCGCAGTCTAATGATGTGCTGGTTAGGTGGATTGGCCATGCTAAATTGCCCCTTATTGTCCAAAGATGTGCAGGTTAGGTGGTAAATATGTGGGGTTACGGGGATAGGGCCTGGATGAGATGCTCTGTTGGAGAGTCAATACAGACCCGATGGGCCAAGTGGCCTCCTTATGCAATGTAGGGATTCTATGATCCTCGGGATAGGTCGGAGCTGAGGGGAGATTGACAAAGATTCCATGGGTACAAGACAAAGGGTGTGTTAATGGTGGTGTTAAAGACTAAAGAAGGTGCTGATCGTGGCATAAAGGTAAAGTGGCGGAATGTGTTAATAGGAGAATAAGGGTCCGTGCTCAGTGAAAGCAAAACTAATGAAGAAATGACAGATATTGTTTTATGTTTTAATATAGTGCAGTTGTTGCAGTAAAACATCCTCACGCACTTGACAGGAGTTGTAAAGTACGGCCGATATTGTCACTGTTCCAGTGTTTTATTCACAGGGATATGAAGCTGTGTGAAGTAAGGTGTATTTTATTTTCACAGAAATGCGGGTTTATTGTAGAGCAGGCGGAGGCCATTTGGCCCATCGGACAGGCACAGGCTCTCCAAGTGATCAATTTGCTTAGTGCTCCCTCAGAAAGCCTGAGTGCCGTTCCCCCGCCTTCTCTCTCTAACCCTGCGCATTCTTCCTTTTCAGAAAACAGTCTGATTCCTTTTTTGAATGCTTCAATTGTATCTGTCCCCACCACGCTCTCAGGCAGCGCATTCCAGACCCCAACTATTCAAAATCTTTTCCTCCTGTTGCTTTTGCCAGTTTCTTCAAATCTGTGCCCTCTTGTTCCCGATCCTTTGAGTTTTAAAAAAAATTCATTCATGGGACATGGGTGTCGCTGGCTGGGCCAGCATTTATTGCCCATCCCTATTTGCCCTTGAGAAGGTGGTGGTGAGCTGCCTTCTTGAATCGCTGCAGTCTACGAGCTGTGGGTTGACCCACAATGCCGTTAGGGAGGGAATTCCAGGATTTTGACCCAGTGACTGTGAAGGAACGGCGATATATTTCCAAGTCAGGATGGTGAGCGGCTTGGAGGGGAACTTGCAGGTGGTGGTGTTCCCATGTATCTGCTGCCCTTGCCCTTCTAGATGGAAGTGGTTGTGGGTTTGGAAGGTGCTGTCTAAGGATCTTTGGTGAATTGCTGCAGTGCATCTTGTAGATAGTACACACTGCTGCTACTGAGCGTCGGTGGTGGAGGGAGTGGATGTTTGTGGATGTGGTTTCAATCAAACGGTTGCTTTTGTCCTAGATGGTATTGGGCTTCTTGAGTGTTGTTGGAGCTGCACCCATCCAGTCAAGTGGAGAGTATTCCAACACACTCCTGACTTGTGCCCTGTTTTTTTGGTTTGATTTAATGTATTACGATACAGTGAAAAGTAGTGTTTCTTGTACGCTATACAGACAAAGCATACCGTTCATAGAGAAGGAAAGGAGAGGGTGCAGAATGTAGTGTTACAGTCATAGCTTGGGTGTAGAGAAAGATCAACTTGTAGATGGTGGACAGGCTTTGGGGAGTTAGGGAAATGAGTGACTCGCCACAGTATTCCTAGCCTCTGATCTGCCCTTGTAGCCACTGTGTTTATGTGGTGAGTCCAGCTGAGTTTCTGGTCAATGGTAACCCCAAGGATGTTGACAGTGGGGGATTCAGTGATGGTAACACCATTGAATGTCAAGGGGCGGTGGTCAGAGTGTCTCTTATTGGTGATGGTCATTGCCTGGCATTTGTGTGACGCGAATGTTACTTGCCACTTGTCAGCCCAAGCCTGGATACTGTCCAGATCTTGTTGCCTGTGAGTAGGCCTTACCAGTCGCTGTCAGAATGTATGATGTGCAGGCTGATTCAACCTGACCATAAGGAGTAGAATTAGGCCATTCGGCCCATCGAGTCTGCTCCGCTATTCAATCCTGGCTGAGATGATTCTCATCCCCATTCTCCCGCCTTTTGCCCATAACCCTTGCGCCCCTTATTGATCTAGAATCTATCTCTGTCTTAAAGACGCTCAATGACCCGGCCCCCACAGCCCTCTGTGGCAATGAGCTCCACAGATTCATCACCCTCTGGCTGAAGAAATTCCTCCTCATCTCAGTTTTAAAGGAGCGTCCCTTCACTCTGAGGTTGTGCCCTCGAGTTCTAGTCTCTCCCACTGGTGGAAGCATCCTCTCCACATCCACTCTATCTTGGCCTCTCAGTATTCTATAAGTTTCAATTAGATCCCCCCCTCATCCTTGATGTGGAGATGCCGGTGTTGGACTGGGATTGGCACAATAAGAAGTCTCACAACACCAGGTTAAAGTCCAACAGGTTTATTTGGTAGCACAAGCTTTCGGAGCGCCGCTCCTTCATCAGGTGAGTGAAGAGTTGGGTTCACAAACATGGCATATATAAACACAATTTACAAATTGAGTCTCATCCTTCTAAACACCATCGAGTGAAGACCTTGACTCCTCATATGGAAAACCCTTCATTCCTGGGATCATTCTTGTGAACCTCCTCTGGACCCTTTCCAAGGCCAGCTCATCCTTCCTTAGGTACGGGGCCCAAAACTGCTGACGGTATTCCAAATGGGGTCGGACCAGAGTCTTCTACAGCCTCAGCTGTACATCCCTGCTCTTGTATTCTAGCCCTCTAAAAATAAATGCGAACATTGCACTTGCCTTCCTAACTGACCAAATTCCCTGCCTCGACCTTTACCCTCAGCTGCTTTGGCCTTCATTGAGGCTTCACCATGCCAGGGCTTCTGTCCTGGAGCACTGATCTCCTCTCAACTCACAGCTCTCATTGCCACAGGTTCCCTTCAAAGAAAGATAGATTTCCATTCGTTGTTCTGAAGCCTCTTTCCTTTTCTATTTGCATCAGAGGTTAATTACACCTCTTAAAACATTCGCTGGATCAACAACAAAGCCACATTCCAGCGATCAAGATGTACAGTAGACATCAGTAGGCTTAACTGGCCAATTAATATCCTATTGACAGATACGCAGTTATCTCCTTCCCCCACATGCCTTCTCTGTGGCAATCTGTCTCTTTGATCTGTGACCTCCCACAACCGCGTTAGTGACCAGAATGGTATTTTAACTGACTACACACAGATTGATGGGTACTCTTCTCAAGTCCTTTGCCTCTGTTGGTGCGTTGTAACTGGCTGCTCTGTTCATTAAAAATTTACCCCGTCAATTTCACAATTAAAGAACAAAGAACAGTACAGCACAGGAACAGGCCCTTCGGCCCTCCAAGCCTGCACCGACCATGCTGCCCATCTGAACTAAAGCCCCCTACCCTTCCGGGGACCCTATCCCTTTGTTCCCATCCTATTCACTTATTTGTCAAGACCGCCCCTTAAAAGTCACCTTAAAAATTCTTGGTTTGGTTCAGTTGACACAGCTTTTAAAAAATTGACTCGCGTCTGTCAATAGTATATAGGATGGGGCGGCACGGTGGCACTGCTGCCTCACAGCGCCAAGGACCCGGGTTCAATACCGGCCTTGGATGATGATCTGTGAGGACTCTGCACGTTCTCCCCGTGTCTGCGTGGGTTTCCTCCAGGTGCTCCGGTTTCCTTCCGCAGACCAAAGATGTGCGGGTTTAGGTGGATTGGCCGTGCTAAATTGCCTCTAGTGTCAGGGGAATTTGTGGGGTTACGGGATAGGGCCTGGGTGGGATTGTTGTCCATGCAGGCTCGATGGGCCGAATGGCCTCCTTCTGCATTGTAGGAATTCTATTCTATGATTGGCTGTGTGGAGTTTGTACATTGCCCCCATGTCTGTGTGGGTTTCCTCCGGGCGCTCCGGTTTCCTTCCACAGTACAGAGATGTGTGGATTAGGTGGACTGGCCATGGCAAATTATCCCTTAGTGTTGGGGGATTAGTGGGGTAAATATGTGGGGTGACGGGGATAGGATCAGGCTGGGATTGTTGTCGATGCAGGTTCGATGGGCTGCACTGTAGGGATTCTATGATTCTGTTGATGTTTAGTTATGTTATTACATACTGTCTATTGGTTGTGGATCAAGAATCAATGGCAGGTTGCGAGGGATCTAAAGATAATTTTTGAATGAAAGATTTGTAGAGACATTCACAACTTCTTCACATCCAGAAGCATGCTCTCTTCCACCTTCTTCCATCGGGAAAAACATACAAAAGTCTGAGATTACGTACCAACCGACTCAAGAACAGCTTCTTCCCTGCTGCCATCAGACTTTTGAATGGAACTACCTTACATTGAGATGATCTTTCTCGACACCCTAGCTATGACTGTAACAATCATAGCTAGGTTATAGAGGCCTAGTGGTATTATCGCTAGATTATTAATCCAGAAACTCAGCTGATGTTCTGGGGACCCAGGTTCAAATCCCAGCACAGCAGATGGTGAAATTTGAATTCAATAAAAAATATCTGGAATTAAGAATTTACTGATGACCATGAAACCATTGTCGATTATCAGAAACAGTAAGAAGTCTCACAACACCAGGTTAAATTCCAACAGGTTTGTTTGGAATCACGAGCTTTTGGAGCACTGCCTCTTCATCAGGTGAGTGGAGAGGTAGGTTTCACAAACAGGGCATATATAGACAGAGACACAATTGCAAGATAATGGTTGGAATGCGAGTCTTTACAGGTAATCACGTCTTTACAGGTACAGACACTGCAAGTGGAGAAAGGATTAAGCACAGGTTGAAGAGGTGTGAATTATCTCAAGCCAGGACAGTTAATAGGATTTTGCAAGCCCAGGCCAAATGGTGGGGGTTACAGATAATGTGACATGAACCCAAGATCCCGGTTGAGGCCGCCCTCATGGGTACGGAACTTGGCTATCAGTTTCCGCTCGGCGATTCTTGGAAAAACCCATCTGGTTCACTGATGTCCTTTAAGGAAGGAAATCTGCCATCCTTACCTGGTCTGGCCCACATGTGACTCCAGAGTCACAGCAATGTGGTTGACTCTCAACTGCCCTCCAAAGGCGACTAGAGATGGGCAATAAATGCTGGTCAGCTCATGTCCCACAAATGAATAATAAAAACCATGGACGACTGTCCACCTCACTGGACCTGTCACTCCTGTCTGTGTTGGTGAATTGTTAGATGGCGCTTATCTGGGCTTGAATCTGTTCTAAGAATTTTGATTGTATTTGATTTAATTTATTATGATCACATCTATTAGTATAAAGTGAAAGGTATTGTTTCTTGCGTGCTATACAGACAAAGCATACCGTTCATAGAGAAGGAAAGGAGAGAGTGCAGAATGTAGTGTTACAGTCATAGCTAAGGTGTAGAGAAAGATCGACTTAGTGCGAGGTAGGTCCATTCAAAAGTCTGACAGCAGCAGGGAAGAAGCTTGGTAGTCTTGGTACAGAACTCTCTTAAGGTTAACGTGCAGGTTCAGTTGGCAGTTAGGAAGGCAAATTCAATGTTAGCATTCATTCCTAGAGGGCTAGAATACAAGAGCAGGGATTGCATCCTCAGTACTGCTGAGGCTGTATAAAGCTCTGGTCCATTTGGAATATTGTGAACAGTTTTGGGCCCCATACCTAAGGAAGGATGTGCTGGCCTTGGAAAGGGTCCAGAGGAGGTTCACAAGAATGATCGCGGGAATGAAGAGCTTGTCATATGAGGAACGGTTGAGGAGTCTGGGTCTGTACTCGATGGAGTTTAGAAGGATGAGGGGGTATCTAATTGAAACTTACAGAATATTGAGAGGCCTGGATAGAGTGGACGTGGAGAGGATGCTTTCATGAGTGGAGAAACTAGAACTTGAGGGCACAAACTCAGAGTGAAGGGACACTCCTTTAAAACAGAGATGAGGAGGAATTTCTTCAGCCAGAGGGTGGTGAATCTGTGGAACTCTTTGCCGCAGAGGGCTGTGGAGGCCAGGTCATTGAGTGTCTTTAAGACAGAGATCGATAAGTTCTTGATCAATAAGGAGATCAGGGGTTATGGGGAGAAGTCAGGAGAATGGGAATGAGAAAGATATCAGCCATGATTGAATGGCGGAGCAGACCTGATGGGCCAAATGGCCTAATTCTGCTCCTATCTCTTAAGGAAACTTCTCGAGTTGGTTGGGATGTGATTTTAGACTTTTGTATCTTTTTTTCCAATGGAAGAAGGTGGAAGAGAGAATGTCCGGGGTGCGTGGGGTCCTTATGCTGGCTGCTTTTCCGAGGCAGCGGGAAATGTAGACAGGGTCAATGGATGGGAGGCTGGCTTGCGTGATGGACTGGGATTAAGGTCACGGCCCTTTGTAGTTCATCTCCACTTTGTTCTTCTGCATCCTATTTTAGAATCGGGGATCTCTTTTGAAAAACCCAACCGGGGAGTGAAGATGTCTGTGGCAAGTCTTGCCTTTACTGCCCATCGCTGGCTAGTTAGCCACTTTGTCTGCGTCAAACAGAGGTTGAACTCCATAACCATTGGAGCTGCAATCAGTAGGCGCGTCACTGTGAATGGCCATTGTTCCTATTCTGTAGGAGGGGGTGGTGGGAACAAGCTTCCCACTCTATCTGATCCAGGCATCGGACAGCAGCTCTGGAAATGCTTCTGAGCTGAATTTTGAGGAATAGTTGGTGCTTCGAATCCAATGTTCGCGCTGGGGTCAAGTGCAGCTTTGCTTGGCGTGGAGCAGAGCTGTCGAAGACTGCTTTTGGCAGTGAGTCGGAGTTCGACAACAAAGGCAGCCATTGTAAAGGGGGAAATCTCGGCAACGTTGTAATGGGGGAAGCCAGCAAAACAACCCCACTTTTTTGTAACGTCAATCCTAGGCCGCCCCGAAGAGGCTTGCCTTCCAAGGAAATGTTTGATTTCATTGTGTTCCAGTAGCCTCCGAACAGGAGTAAGATTCTGCATTGAATAGGAGCCATTCCAAAGACTGATTTAATAAGAAAACTTGAATTACAGTAGAGAGGTTGGGTGTGATTAATGACTATTCAACAGTAAAAACAAATAGCTACTTCCTGAATAAGGCAATATAAATCGTCTTGCTCTCCTCTGGAAAGCTGCAAATATTGAGGTTGGCAGATGCAGAATCCTGACACATTCTTGTTGCTTGGACATGCGGTGGAGACTTAAAAACATGAACCCACAGCCTGAGCATTTTAAGTTAAAGTTTATTTATTAGTCGCAAGTAAGGCTTACATTAACACTGCAATTAAGTTACTGTGAAATTCCTCTAGTCGCCACAATCTGGCGCCTGTTTGAGTCGTGAATGTAGCCCAATCCATCACGCAAACCAGCCTCCCATCCATTGACTCTGTCTACACTTCCCGCTGCCTCGGCAAAACAGCCAGCATAATTAAGGACCCCACGCACCCCAGACATTCTCTCTTCCACCTTCTTCCATCGGGGAAAAGACACAAAAGTCTGAGATCACGTACTAGCACATCTTTCAGAATGTGGGAGGAAGCCACAGGAAACCCACGCAGACACGGGGAGAATGTGCAAACTCCGCACAGACAGTGACCCAAGCCGGGAATCGAACCCGGGTCCCTGGCGCTGTGAAGCAGCAGTGCTAACCCACTGTGCCACCGTGCCGCCCCAGTGCTAACTTGGAAAATGAACAGTAAAATGAGCCCGATAAATAGAATGCCGCAGATATTGGGAACCCAAGATAAAAACAGAAGGTGCTGAAAATACGCAGCGCATCTGGCAACATCTGTAGGAAAGGGAATCCAAGCTAAAGTTTCAGCTAATGTATCACAGCTTGGTATGGGCTCCTGCTCTGACCAAGACCGCAAGAAACGACAAAAGGTTGTGAATGTAGCCCAATCCATCACACAAACCAGCCTCCCATCCATTGACTCTGTCTACACTTCCCACTGCCTCAGAAAAGCAGCCAGCATAATCGAGGACCCCACGCACCCCGGACATTCTCTCTCCCACCTTCTTTTGTTGGGAAAAAGACACAAAAGTCTGCGACCATGCACCAACCGACACAAGAACAGCTTCCTCCCTGCTGCCATCAGACTTTTGAATGGACCTATCATATAGAATCATTGAATCCTACAGAGCAGAAGGAGGCCACTCGGCCCATCGAGTCTGCACCCACCATAATCCCACCCAGGCCCCATCCCCACAACCCCATGCATTTACCCTAGCTAGTCCCCCTGACACTAAGGGGCAATTTAGCATGGCCAATCCACCTAACCCGCACATCTTTGGAGTGTGGAAGGAAACCGGAGCACCCGGAGGAAACCCACGCAGACACGGGAGAATGAAAATGAAGTTACTGTGAAAATCCCCTAGTCGCCACACTCCGGCGTCTGTTCGGGTACACTGAGGGAGAATTTAGCATGGCCAATGCGTCTAACCAGCACGTCTTTTGAACTGTGGGAGGAAACCGGAGCACCCAGAGAAAACCCACGCAGACACGGGGAGAACGTGCAGACTCCGCGCAGACAGTGACCCAAGGCTGGAATTGAACCCGGGTCCCTGGCGCTATGAGGCAGCAGTGCTAACCACTGTGCCACTGTGTGGAGTGCAAATTGGGGTGTGGGGCGCCCCGTGCATCTTGTCTAGCTTCTCCTGAAGTGCATCTGTGTTGTTCAGATTAATGAACGTTCCCAGTAACACTGAGATTGGTACATTCCCAACAAAAACAAGGATATATCTTTTTACTTTGCCAATGGATTAATTTTATGTGTTGTCCATTGTCGAAGGTCTTGCCTCTTTGAGTGTGGAGGCTGTGGGCTATGAGACTTGACTTGAATCTCTGCTGACATTTAAATAATGTACTGAGAAAGGCAAATGAAGTTCATTGCGGGGAAATGGCAGGCGATACATTTTGGAAGAATGTGGAGAGATGATAAATTAGGGATATTATTTTTAAAATTTTAAAAAATTCATTCGTGGGACATGGGCATCGCTGGCTAGGCCAGCATTTATTGCCCATCCCTAGTTGCCCTTGAGAAGGTGGTGGTGAGCTGCCTTCTTGAATCGCTGCAGTCCATGCGCTGTGGGTTGACCCACAATGCCGTGAGGGAGGGAATTCCAGGATTTTGACCCAGTGACTGCAAAGAAACAGCAATATATTCCCAAGTCAGGATGGTGAGCGGCTTGGAGGGGAACTTTGCAGGTGTTCCCATGTATCTGCTGCCCTTGTCCTTCTAGATGGAAGTGGTCATGGGTTTGGAAGGTGCTGTCTAAGGATCTTTGGTGAATTGCTGCAGTGCATCTTGTAGATAGTACACACTGCTGCTACTGAGCGTCGGTGGTGGAGGGAGTGGATGTTTGTGGATGTGGTGCCAATCAAGCGGGGCTGCTTTGTCCTGGATGGTGTCGAGCTTCTTGAGTGTTGTTGCAGCCACACCCATCCAGGCAAGTGGGGAGTATTCCATCACACTCCTGACTTGTGTCTTATTGGTGTCGCTTATTGGTGATATTTATTGCCTAACATTTGTGTGGCGCGAATGTTATTTGCCACTTGTCAGCCCAAGCCTGGATATTGTTCATTCGTGGGACATGGGCGTCGCTGGCTGGCCAGCATTTATTGCCCATCCCTAGTTGTCCGAGGGCAGTTGAGAGTCAACCACATTGCTGTGGCTCTGGAGTCACATGTAGGCCAGACCGGGTAAGGACGGCAGATTTCCTTCCCTAAAGGACATTAGTGAACCAGATGGATTTTTCCGACAATTGACAATGGTGACTGTCTGTGTGGAGTTTGCACGTTCTCCCCGTGTCTGTGTGGGTTTCCTCCCACAGTCCAAAGATATGCAGGTTGATTGGCCATGCTAAATTGACCCTTAATGTCACGGGGACTAGCAGGGTAACTATGTAGGGTTACGGGAATAGGGCCTGGCTGGGATTGTGGTCGGTGCAGACTCGTTGGGTCAAATGTCCTCCTTCTGCACTGTCGGGATTCTATGACATTTCGAGTGTGGGAGGAAACCGGAGCACCCGGAGGAAACCCATGCAAATACAAGGGAGAACGTCCAGACTCCATACGGACAGTGACTCAGGCCGGGAATCGAACCTGGGTCCCTGGCACTGTGAGGCAGGAGTGCTAACCACTGTGCCACCGTGCCGCCCCACCGATGACCCCGTCTAGTTGGTAGGGGGCTGGTCTGAGGGGGAAGTGATTAGAATTGACCAAAGTTCAAGACTATTACCGAGAGTGTCTGGAGCAAAGTACTGGACTTGGGACTAAAGTAGAATTCTGTTGACTCTGAGGGCACAGTCCCAGAGTAAAGGGACGACCCTTTAGAACCGAGATGAGGAGGAATGTCTTCAGCCAGAGGGTGGTGAATCTCTGGAGTTCATTGCCACAGAGGGCTGTGGAGGCCATGGGGATTGCTAAGGGGATCAAAGATTATGGGAAAAAGGGGGGAGAATGGGTCTGAGAACCATATCGGCCCTGATCGATAGGCTGAATGGTCCAATTCTGCCCCTCTATCTTATGGTATTATGGTTGTGCGCCCTCAGCATTTCATTGTCAGAGGGATGGAGTTTAAAAACAGCGAGGTTGTGTTGCAGCTGTATAAGGTGCTGGTGAGGCCACACCTGGAGTACTGTGTACAGTTTTGGTCTCCTTACTTGAGAAAGGATATACTGGCACTGGAGAGGGTGCAGAGGAGATTCACTAGGTTGATTCTGGAGTTGAGAGGGTTGACTTATGAGGAGAGACTGAATAGACTGGGACTATACTCGTTGGAATTTAGAAGAATGAGGGGAGATCTTATAGAAACATATAAGATTATGAAGGGAATAGTTAAGATAGAAGCAGGGAAGTTGTTTCCACTGGCGGGTGAAACTAGAACTAGGGGGCATGGCCTCAAAATAAGGGGGAGCAGATTTAGAACTGAGTTGAGGAGGAACTTCTTTACCGAAAGGGTTGTGAATCTGTGGAATTCCCTGTCCAGTGAAGCAGTTGAGGCTACCTCATTGAATGTTTTTAAGGCAAGGATAGATACATTTTTGAACAGTAAAGGAATTAAGGGTTATGGTGAGCGGGCGGGTAAGTGGAGCTGAGCCCACGAAAAGATCAGCCATGATCTTATTAAATGGCGGAGCAGACTCGAGGGGCCAGATGGCCTACTCCTGCTCCTAGTTCTCATGTTCTTACAAAGAAATTACCAGATCGTGTGTTGTGCATGGACATACGGCTTAGTGTGTTGTGAATTTTTGATAATCTGGGTCTTTCTCGCCTCACCCTGCTTTCCGTCGGCAAACTTCCTTAAAAAGTACCAGGGGGCGGCACGGTAGCACAGTGGTTAGCACTGTTGCTTCACAGCTCCAGGGACCTGGGTTCGATTGCCGGCTTGGGTCACTGTCTGTGTGGAGTTTGCACATTCTCCTTGTGTCTGCGTGGGTTTCCTCCGGGTCCTCCGGTTTCCTCCCACAGTCCAAAGACGTGCGGGTCAGGTTGATTGGCCATGCTAAAAATTGTCCCTTAGAGTCCTGAGATGCGTAGGTTAAAGGGATTAGCGGGTAAAATATGTAGGGATATGGGGGCCTGGGTGGGATTGTGGTCGGTGCAGACTCGATGGGCCGAATGGCCTCCTTCTGCACTGTAGGGTTTCTATGATAATGTTGTGATGTAACTGAGTAACTTGAAACTCTTTTTGGAATGGCCGCTTCTCATAAATGTGATCTTGACTCTTGCAGAGAATCCAATTGATATGCTCCAGATACTGAATCTCCAGGACACCATGGAAGGAGTCGTAACCGTCGCAGGACTTTGCGCCCAGCGTAAAGGCTCTGAAGACCCGGACCTCGCTCTCCGGATAGAAAATAAAACACATTTTAGTGCGCTAACGACACAGTTATTCCCAGGTATGTTTACGCGGAGAACTGGGACGAGAGTCCATGGTGGCGGGTACTTCACGCCAGTGTAAACTTCTGACTGCTTGGCCCAAGTCTCTTGGGCTGCATTGGCCAAACTTTCAGCCAAGCCACGGGGTAAAGCGATGTGAGGAAAATTGGGATCTTACCATGCTGGGATTGTACTTCCTGCACAGGAAGAGGTCAACATTGTTATCATCGAGATAGCCAATTGGTGAGGCAGTCTTTGCTCTGTCTAATATTTATTCAGAGCGTGAAACATTACAAGCGTATACCTCCTAAGTCAACCCCATCACGGTATCAGTAAGTCTCTTGATATATGTTCAAGTGTAACTCTAATCAATGTTCTCCACCGACATATGATTAAACCCAATTAATGTGCAATTAATAATTTGTCTTGGGCTCACTCTTTGGTGAATCTGTCCAATTAGTCCCACTCCCCGACTTTGCCCTCATAACCCTTAGCCTTTTATATAAAGTCATTGAGATGTAAAACATGGAAAAAGGCCCTTTGGCCCAACTTGTCCATGCCATTCCTAAGCTGAACTAGTCCTATTTGCCTGCGTTTGGCCCATAATCCCTCTAAACCTTTCCCTATCCATGTACCTGTCCAAATGTCTTTTAAATGTTGTAATTGTGCCCGCCTCTACCACCTCCTCTGGCAGCTCATTCCATACGCCCACCACCCTCTGTGTGAAAAAGTTACCCTTCAGGTCCCTTTTAAATCTTTCCCCTCTCACCTTTAACCTCTGCCCTCTAGTTTCGGACTCCCCTACCCTGGGGAAAAGACCTTGGCTATTCACCTTATCTTTGCCCCTCATAATTTTATAAACCTCCATAAGGTCACCCCTCATCCCCCTACGCTCCAGGGAAAAAAGTCCCAGCCTATCAATCATTTATCCAGTTCCCCTTTTGAAAGTTGGCACTGAATCTGCTTCCAGCTTTCTGATAGTACATTCCAGATTGTACCATTTTAAAAATAACTGCTCCCAATCTCCCTTTGATTATGTTGCAAATTGTCTTAAATCTATGTCCTCTGGTAACTGATTCTTCCTCAGTGCAAATAAATTTCTCTTCTCCAGTAAAACCCAGCAAAATCTCTGCGAAGTTAAAGTTTATTTATTAGTGTCACAAGTCGGCTTACATTAACACTGCAATGAAGTTACTGTGAAAATCCCCGAGTCGCCACACTCCCGGCGCCTGTTCGGGTAACACTGAGGGAGAATTTAGCACGGCCAATGCACCTTAACCAGCACATCTTTCGGACTGTGGGAGTTAACCGGAGCACCCGAAGGAAACCCACGCAGACACGGGGAGAATGTGCAGACTCCGCACAGACAGTGACCCACTGCCTTCTTGTCTGGCTCTCCAATTTGAGAAGATGAGCGGGAGTTTCTTCTCTCTGAGGGTTGGTTAACTTCTCTTCCGCGGAGAGCTGCGGAGGTTGGGTCAATGAAGGTACTCGAGGGATGAGTCGCAGGTTTTGTGGTCCACAAGGGAGTGGAGGCCACATTCGGATGAACCGAGCTCTTGGTGGAACTGGCGCGAGGGGCCGAATAGCCGACACCTATTCTTAATTTGCATGGCCATGTGTCGCTATGTGGTGAAACTGGGGAAGCTGGGGTTGTTCTCCTTAAGAGCACAGAAGGTTCGGGGAGATTTTTTAGAGATAGGGGCCGGCACGGTGGCACAGTGGTGAGCACTGCTGCCTCACAGCGCCAGGGACCTGGGTTTGATTCCCGGCTTGGGTCACTGTCTGTGCGGAGTTTGCACGTTCTCCCTGTGTCTGTGTGGGTTTCCTCCGGGTGCTCTGGTTTCCTCCCACTGTCCGAAAGATGTGCTGGTTAGGTGCATTGGCCGTGCTAAATTCTCCCTCAGTGTACCCGAACAGGCGCCGGAGTGTGGCGACTAGGGGATTTTCACAGTAACTTCATTGCAGTGTTAATAAATAAACTTAAGTGAAATAACTAAAGTGTAATCAAAAGTGGGTATCCTTGACATTTTCTGAAGATAACTACAGCTCAGACCATGGCCTCCTGATTCTTGAATGAAAGTTACGTTAAGGAAGGGAGAGCGATGGAGAAGAATCCTAGAATCCCTCCAGTGCAGAAGGAGGCCATTCGGCCCATCGAGTCTGCACCGACAACAATCCTACCCAGGTCCTATCCCCGTAACCCCAGATATTTACCCCGCAAATCCCTCTAACCTACACACGCCAGGACACCAAGGAGCAATTTAGCACGGCCAATGCACCTAACCTGTACATCTTTACACTGTGGGAGGAAACTGGAGCATCCGGGGGAAACCCACGCAGACACGGGGAGAACGTGCAGACTCCGCACAGACAGTGACCCAAGCCGGGAATCGAACCCGGGTCCCTGGAGCTGTGAGGCAGCAGTGCTAACCACTGTGCCACCGTGCCGGCCCAAACGATTTAGTTCATTGAGTAAATCAGGGTGAAGAGTGAGCGAGATGTACAAGGCTAATAGCAAAAGAAATGGTAATCATTACTTTTGATGTCTGTCTCTTCTGGTATTGAATTTTTTTGTCAAATATATTTAGAATTTTGGCCTGTCTTCAAACTGCAGATGGAAATTTTCCGGAGAATTTCTCCATCCTCACCACACTGAAGGCCAAGAAAATGTCTCAGTTCTTCCTGCTGTCCATCTACAATAAAGAAGGGATACAACAGCTTGGGGTGGAGATTGGGCGATCTCCCGTCTTTCTCTATGAGGATCAGACGGGCAAACCAACCCCTGAGGATTATCCCATCTTCAAAAAAATCAACCTATCCGACGGCAAGTGAGTGCAACACTCTTTGGTCCTCCTTCGTGGTCGCGCGGGAGCCATGTTCCTCTGCCAAAGCCTTTACGCGAGTCATGGACCTGGTCAATGAGATTTGGTGGGAACCATTGATCTTGTCATTTCCTTGGTCCAAAGTGTACTTGACTGAATTCCGAAAGCATAGCCTTCGATAAGTCACGTTTAGATAGCAAGGTGGACAACTGCTCCAGGGGTTTTGCTGGTACCAGGGATCAAACAGCTAGGGCAAAGCTAGGGTTCATTCTGTTTTCCATAGCTGAGGGATGCTATTTTAACTTGGAGGTCACAGTTAATTGCCTGGCAGTCACACAGTCAATAGATCTTAGCAGCAATGCGATCAAGTGGATTACAATGAAAATTAATGGTGGGACATTCCACTTCCACACCCTCTCCACACAGACTGTGGGATACTCAGGAGAATCATAGGATCCCTACAGTGCAGAAGGAGGTCATTTGGCCCATTGTGTCCACACTGACTCGCTGAAAGGCATCTTACGCAGGCCCATCGTATCGGTGAAATCTTGTGCATTTAGCCAATCCCCTTAACCTGCACATCTTTGGATACTAAGGGGCAATTTAGCATGGCCAATCCACCTAACCTGCACATCTTTGGACACTAAGGGGCAATTTAGCATGGCCAATCCACCTAACCTGCACATCTTTGGACACTAAGGGGCAATTTAGCATGGCCAATCCTCCTAACCTGCACATCTTTGGACACTAAGGGGCAATTTAGCATGGCCAATCCCCCCAAACCGGCACATCTTTGGACACTAGTGTATTTGGGCAGAATGGAATGGTGTAACAATGGAGAGTTGGGGAGGGGGAGTTGACAGTGTGCCCATGAGTTAGTTCTGGGTTTGGGTGATTGAATTCAGTTCCGACGAGAAGAATCTTTTATAGAATTTCATTGAATCCCTGAAGCGCAGAAGGAGGCCGTTCAGCCCATCGGGTCTACACCAACTCTTGCCCAGGCTTACCCCGTAACCCCACGTATTTACTCCACTAATCCCCCTAAACTATATATCTTTGGACTGTTGTGCTTGCCACGCAGTCTGTCTTAACTCTTATACGGTGGACAAAGAATCGCGAGTAGACTTCTTGTTCGTACAATATTTATTTACACACACAATTAATAATCACCCACCCAATCAACAACAGGTTATCTTACAGAAATACTAAAGTTCAAGTCCAATACTAGACCTTGACTTAACTTTTGCGTGACTGGCGAGTACCCGGGCAGATATTGGCCTTTATCTGTGCGCTGGTCTCGGTCGTCCTCTGCCTAGTCTGGTCCTTTGGTCTGGTCTGGCACTCTGGCTCTGGTCTTCCTTCCTTCTCGGGTGTGCTGGCTCTCCTCGTGCTGGTCGTCGCTGGCGATGGTCGCCATTGCTGTTGCTCGTTCGTGGGGGTCAGAGAGAGAGAGGGAGATTCCTGGCTGCGCAGCACCCTTTATACCCCGTTGGGTTTCGTGCCCCTTTTGGCCATTGCCAATCAATCGATCAGGACTTGATCACCCCGATCGATAAAGTCCAATCAGGTGCTGCCACACTGATCTCTGGGTGTGTCCCCAACGGCCACGTTTGCAAGTGCTGGGGGCACGTAGGACACACACCTCCCTCCCAAGTAAGGGGTTATGGCACCCCTGTGTCTGGTAAACAACCCAGTTTGACCAGAAAGTTCTCTTTGTCCTGGAGATGGCCCATATCCTGTGGATATAGTCGTCTGAGCTACAGCCTGTTTATCTCTGTCTTTTAGGCTGCACCCGGCTGTTGTAGTTCTTGCCCAATTATCCCAGCATGCTCTGTAAATCGCTATTTTAGGTGGCCCGTTTGGCCACACTCCCTCCCGTTGATCCTGAACTCGAAGTGTGATGGATCACAAACTCAGGACCAATATCTGTCAGGAATTCCCCAGTCACTCATCAGTCATGCGAGGCCCAGCCATTGGCATGCACAGTAATAATAAATTCCTACAACATATTGACATTCTAGAAGCTACAGACAGCAACACTCTACAAATACAAACGACCACATATTCTAAACACCATCGTTACAAGAAGCCAATCACAAACCAAAACATTCAAATAAACATTACAATAAAGTATTTGCGAATCCGAGGAACATTTCAATACTAGGATTTCCAATGGTTCATTAGTGCAAATTGCAAAATGGCCGGTTTCCCGTAAAACATTGTGCTACTGAATTAGAGGGGACCATGGTTCAAGGGCGGACCCTACGTCCTGCCTCCGGGTGATCTTCTTTTTCCACCGGCTGAATTGGACTGTGAGGATGACGGGATATACCAGGGTGAACAAGATCAGTAATACCGCCAGGTGTGACATTATGCGGACGAATGGGTGGATTTGGATGTTTGAGCCCCAGTTCCAAAGATCATCCCACCATGACTTGACTTTAATTCCCCTTTTCACCTCTTGGGTCTGCTGTATTACTCTGGTGAAGGTTCTGTGGGCTGTAGCCAATTTTATCCGAATCTGATTCAAAGATTTACTAGGATGCTACCGGGACTTGATGGTTTGAGTTATAAGGAGAGGCTGGATAGACTGGGACTTTTTTCTCTGGAGCGTAGGAGGCTGAGGGGTGATCTTATAGAGGTCTATAAAATAATGAGGGGCACAGATCAGCTAGATAGTCAACATCTTTTCCCAAAGGCAGGGGAGTCTAAAACTAGAGGGCATAGGTTTAAGGTGAGAGGGGAGGGTTACAAAAGGGTCCAGAGGGGCAATTATTTCACACAGAGGGTGGTGAGTGTCTGGAACGAGCTGCCAGAGGTAGTAGTAGAGGCGGGTACAATTTTGTCTTTTAAAAAGCATTTAGACAGTTACATGGGTATAGAGGGATATGGGCCAAATGCGGGCAGTTGGGACTAGCTTCAGGGTTTAAAAAAAAGGATGGCATCGACAATTTGGGCCGAAGGGCCTGTTTCCATGCTGTGACTCTGCTACCAAATAAACCTGTTGGACTTTAACCTGGTGTTTGTTAAAACTCTTACTGTGTTTACCCCAGTCCAACGCCGGCATCTCCACATCATGTCTAACTCCTCCGGCAGGGGTTTTAGGCTTGTGTCATATTTCTCATGGTACTCCCCTCGGGTCTGTTGGAGCTCGCCAATGACTTTTAAATCTACCCTCTCCCTCTTATGAATGTCTATCAGTTGAATGAGGCCCACCCTGGCTGGTATGTCGGGTTTGATGCAGAATGTAGCGTGTTAGTAATGTTACAGTGTGTCGTGGCCATACTGATATTGTTTCAGGGAGGTGGTGAGACAGTATCTCCCTGCTCCCTTGTAAGCTACCCGAGTTATGTCCAGGCTACGAGCTTCTACTGAGCAATTTAGACGAGTGTTTGTTCTGAAGCCCCACAGTGCATGATCATTTAAGTAAACTGGGTACGGGCAGAGGTAGTAGTAGAGGCGGGTACAATTTTGTCTTTTAAAAAGCATTTAGACAGTTACATGGGTAAGATGGGTATAGAGGGATATGGGCCAAATGCGGGCAGTTGGGACTAGCTTCAGGGTTTAAAAAAAAGGATGGCATGGACAATTTGGGCCGAAGGGCCTGTTCTTTCTCCACTGCGTACGGTAAAGTGCCGTCGTGCCCTATCCAGATATCCTCATGGATAGTCCTTATATTTTCCACTTCAAAGACCTTCAGTCCGACCCGGTCGTCAGTGATTATGGGGAGCCCTAAGATCATTCCCAGGGCTTTCCCTGGAGCCTCTTTGCAGTCGTCATTGAACCAGACTTCGGTCAACTGTCGCATCTGGCAACCAGATAACTTTGGGTGTTTCTTACCCGTGTTCCATCTGCTTGTCCATGCCATCCTTTTTTTTAAACCCTGAAGCTAGTCGCAACTGCCCGCATTTGGCCCATATCTGCTTGTCACTAATCCAAGATGGAACCTGTCCACTGTGTATCTGCTCTAGGTTTCCCCTTAGTTGTTCTATCACCCACTGTCCGTATGCACTACATAAAATCCGGTTCTGCTGTCGGTCATCATCCTCCAATTTTTCCCGAATAATTTGATTGTCTTGGCGTGTCCTTCTAATACAGCTACCATGTGGCTGTGTTCCCAGTCAGTTCCCCTTCAGCATCTTGCTGATTGTTCTGATATCCTGACTTTATTGTCAAGGTCGGACTGGATGATAATGTGGTCAATTGGATCAGCAAGTTTGCTGATGATACAAAGATTGGAGGTGTAGTGGACAGTGAGGAAGGTTTTCAAAGCTTGCAGAGGGATTTGGACCAACTAGAAAAATGGGCTGAAAAATGGCAAATGGAATTTAACGCAGACAAGTGTGAGATATTGCACATTGGAAGGACAAACCAAAGAAGAACGTAAGGGCGGCACGGTAGCACAGTGGTTAGCACTGCTGCTTCACAGCTCCAGGGTCCCGGGTTCGATTCCCGGCTCGGGTCACTGTCTGTGTGGAGTTTGCACATTCTCCTCGTGTCTGCGTGGGTTTCCTCCGGGTGCTCCGGTTTCCTCCCACAGTCCAAAGATGTGCGGGTTAGGTTGATTGGCCAGGTTGAAAAATTGCCCCTTAGAGTCCTGGGATGTGTAGGTTAGAGGGATTAGCGGGTAAAATATGTGGGGGTAGGGTCTGGGTGGGATTGTGGTCGGTGCAGACTCGATGGGCCGAATGGCCTCCTTCTGCACTGTAGGGTTTCTATGATTCTATGATTTTCTACAGGGTAAATGGTAGGACTCTGAAGAGTGCAGTTGAACAGAGGGATCTGGGAATACAGGTACAGAATTCCCTAAAAGTGACGTCACAGGTGGATAGGGTCGTAAAGAGTGCCTTTGGTACATTGGCCTTTATAAATTGGAGTATCGAGTATAAAAGTTGGAGTGTTATGGTAAGGTTATATAAGGCATTGGTGAGGCCGAATTTGGAGTATTGTGTACAGTTTTGGTCACCTAGTTACAGGAAGGATGTAAATAAGGTTGAAAGAGTGCAGAGAAGGTTCACAAGGATGTTGCCGGGACTTGAGAAGCTGAGTTACAGAGAGAGATTGAATAGGTTGGGACTTTATTCCCTGGAGCGTAGAAGATTGAGGGGAGATTTGATAGAGGTGTATAAGATTTTGATGGGGATAGATAGAGTGAATGCAAGCAGGCTTTTTCCGCTGAGGCTAGGGGAGTAAAAAACCAGAGGGCATGGGTTAAGGGTGAAAGGAGAAAAGTTTAAAGGGAATATTAGGGGGGGCTTCTTCACACAGAGAGTGGTGGGAGTGTGGAATGAGCTGCCTGATAAAGTGGTAAATGCACTTTTAACATTTAAGAAAAACTTGGACGGGTTCATGGATGAGAGGGGTGTGGAGGGATATGGTCCAAGTGCAGGTCAGTGGGACTAGGCAAAAAATGGTTCGGCACAGACAGGAAGGGCCAAAAGGCCTGTTTCTGAGCTGTAATTTTCTATGGTTCTATGGTCGGCTAAATCAAGGGCGTTGATGGTTGCTACCCCTGCCCCATACGCTGTGGCCATGTCATTGACGAACTCCCTCTTGGATCTTTCCTGTCTCTCATCCATTCCTACCTTCCGTCCTAACAGTCTGCGAGTCAGGAGGGAGGTATAATCTCTTAAATTGGGGAGAGCACCACTCTTGGCAGTTGGGTCCCAGCTACATCCACCACCACAGGTACCAATTCATGGTGGATGTTGCCATACAGGGTTTTCCCTGTGTGTTTTAGTATCAATCCATTCTCTGGTCCGGGGGTGGCTTCAGGACACATTGAGTGAGATTGTTTTGGGGTTGGCTTTGGCCCAGTTCTTATTTCGTACAGTGCAAGGTTTCCCTCTATGAGCGTCCCGGGGCACCACTGCCCGAGCTCCAATCCTTTTTCTGGGCTGTTGACCAGACAACCAATTTATTTGAAAATCCCCACCAATCCCCTTCTACGGTGACACTCAGATGTTGTTTCTGTCACACAGTCTGTTTAAACCCTTATACGGTGGACAAAGAATCGCGAGTAGACTTCTTATTAGTACAACAATGTTTATTTACACACACAATTAATCACCCACCCAATCAACAATAAAATATCTAACTGAAATACTAAAGTTCAAGTCCAATACTAGACCTTGACTTAACTTTGCGTGACTGGCAAGTACCCGGGCAGATATTGGCCTTTATCTGTGCGCTGGTCTCGGTCGTGCTCTGCATAGTCTGGTCCTTTGGTCTGGTCTGGCATTCTGGCTCTGGTCTTCTTTCCTTCTCGGGTGTGGTGGCTCTCCTCGTGCTGGTTGTCGCTGGCGATGGTCACCATTGTTGTTGCTCGTTCATGGGGTCAGAGAGAGAGAGAGAGATTCCTGGTTGTGCAGCACCCTTTATACCCCGTTTGGTTTCACGCCCCTTTTGGCCATTGCCAATCAATCGATCAGGACTTGATCACCCTGATCGATAAAGTCCAATCGGGTGCTGCCACACTGATCTCTGGGTGTGTCCCCAACGGCCATGTCTGTAGGTGCTGGGGGCACGTAGGGTTCACACCTCCCTCCCAAATAAGGGGTTACGGCGCCCCTATGTCTGGTAAACAACCCAGTTTGACCAGAAAGTCCTCTTTGTCCTGGAGATGACCCATATCCTGTGTATTCAGTCGTCTGAGCTGCAGCCCGTTTATCTCTGTCTTTTAGGTTGCACCCTGCTGTTTTAGTGCTTGCCCAATTATCCCAGCATGCTCTGTAAATCGCCATTTTAGGTGGCCCGTTTGACCACAGGTCACCTAAGGAGCAATTCAGCATGGCCAATCCACCTAACCTGCACATGTTTGGATATTAAGGGGAAATGTACCATGGCCAATCCACCTAACTTACACATCTTTGGACACTAAGGAGCAATTCAGCATGGCCAATCCACCTAACCTACACATCGTTGGACACTAAGGGGCAATTTAGCATGGCCAATCATAGAAGAAATCATAGAAACCCTACAGTGCAGAAACAGGCCATTCGGCCCATCAAGTCTGCACCGACCACAATCCCACCCAGGCCCTACTCCCATATCCCTACATATATTACCCGCTAATCCCTCTAACCTACGCACCTCTGGACACTAAGGGGCAATTTTAGCATGGCCAATCAACCTAACCCGCACATCTTTGGACTGTGGGAGGAAACCGGAGCACCCGGAGGAAACCCACCTAACCTACACAGCTTTGGACACTAAGGGGCAATTTAGCATGGCCAATCCACCTAACCAGACCCCAACCACTTGCTGGGTGAAAAAGATTTTTCATCACATCGCATTTGCTTCTTTTGCAAATCGCTTTTAAACCTGTGCTCTCTTGTTCTCGATCCTTTTCCGAGTGGGAACAGTTTCTCCCTATCTACTCTGTCCAGCCCTCATCATGATCTTGACCATCTCTATCTAATCCCCTCTACGCTTTCTTCTCTCCAAGGCGAACAGTCCCACCCTCTCCATTCTATTCTTTCAACCAAAGTTGTGCTTGAGGAGGATGGTCACTGGTGTTTGAAATAAATGGGTGGCACAGTGGTTAGCACTGCTGCCTCACAGCTCCAGGGACCTGGGTTCGAATCCCAACTTGGGTCACTGTGCGGAGTTTGCACGTTCTCCCCGTGTCTGCGTGGGTTTCCTCCGGGTGCTCCGGTTTCCTCCTACACTCCAAAGATGGGTAGGTTAGGTGGATTGGCCATGCTAAATTGCCCCTTGGTGTCCAAAGATGTGCAGGTCAGGTGGATTGGCCATGCTAAATTGCCTCTTAGTATCCAAAGATGTGCAGGTTAAGTGGATTGGCCATGCTAAATTGCCCCTTCGTGTCCAAAGATGTGCAGGTTAGGTGGATTGGCCATGCTAAATTACCCCTTCGTGTCCAAAGATGTGCAGGTTAGGTGGATTGGCCATGCTAAATTGCCCCTTGGTATCCAAAGACATGCTGGTTAGGTGCGTTGGCCATGATAAATTGTCCCTCAGTGTACCCAAATGGAGTGTGGTGACTGGGATTTTCACAGTAACTTCATTGCGGTGTTAATGCAAGCCTGCTTATGACACTAATAAATAAACCTTTAAACTATTGGCACCAAAGTTCCTACAATTCATGTATATTAAATCGGTGAATATTCTTTGTGCCGACAATGTTGAGTGATTCTATGCCAAGAGTGACTGTACCTCCTTTCTGATGGGAGCGGGTCAGTATCCTTTGGTTGTGTTTTACAGGTGGCACCGGGTGGCGCTTAGCGTCGAAGGGAAGAACGTCACGATGATTGTCGACTGCAACAAGCAGGTGACTGAGCCTTTGGCTCGAAGTGACGACCCAGTTGTCAACACAAATGGAGTGACGGTCTTTGGCACGAGGATACTGGACGAGGAGGTGTTTGAGGTCAGTGAGTGAGCTCGTCAAGTCAATGCCGCCCATTTCTGGCTCCTTCTGTCCCCATCTCTGGTTCCTCTATGTTGTAAGAAGTTTAACAACACCAGGTTAAAGTCCAACAGGTTTATTTGGTAGCAAAAGCCACACAAGCTTTCGAAGCTCTAAGCCCCTTCTTCAGGTGAGTGGGAATTCTGTTCACAAACAGAGTTTATAAAGACACAGACTCAATTTACATGAATAATGGTTGGAATGCGAATACTTACAACTAATCAAGTCTTTAAGAAACAAAACAATGGGAGTGGAGAGAGCATCAAGACAGGCTAAAAAGATGTGTATTGTCTCCAGACAAGACAGCCAGTGAAACTCTGCAGGTCCACGCAACTGTGGGCGTTACAAATAGTGTGACATGAACCCAATATCCCGGTTGAGGCCGTCCTTGTGTGTGCGGAACTTGGCTATCAGTTTCTGCTCAGCGACTCTGCGCTGTCGTGTGTCGCGAAGGCCGCCTTGGAGAACGCTTACCCGAATATCAGAGGCCGAATGCCCGTGACCGCTGAAGTGCTCCCCAACAGGAAGAGAACAGTTCTCTTCCTGTTGGGGAGCACTTCAGCGGTCACGGGCATTCGGCCTCTGATATTCGGGTAAGCGTTCTCCAAGGTGGCCTTCGCGACACACGACAGCGCAGAGTCGCTGAGCAGAAACTGATAGCCAAGTTCCGCACACACGCGGACGGCCTCAACCGGGATATTGGGTTCATGTCACACTACTTGTAACGCCCACAGTTGCGTGGACCTGCAGAGTTTCACTGGCTGTCTTGTCTGGAGACAATACACATCTTTTTAGCCTGTCTTGATGCTCTCTCCACTCCCATTGTTTTGTTTCTTAAAGACTTGATTAGTTGTAAGTATTCGCATTCCAACCATTATTCATGTAAATTGAGTCTGTGTCTTTATAAACTCTGTTTGTGAACAGAATTCCCACTCACCTGAAGAAGGGGCTTAGAGCTTCGAAAGCTTGTGTGGCTTTTGCTACCAAATAAACCTGTTGGACTTTAACCTGGTGTTGTTAAACTTCTTACTGTGTTTACCCCAGTCCAACGCCGGCATCTCCACATCCTCTATGTTGGTCAGTTAGTAAAGGAATCTGCCTGGATTAGAAGGTCTGAGCTATAAGGGAACCTATATGAGGGAAGGCGATGGCCTATTGGTATTCGACTATTAACCAAGAAACCCAGCTGATGTTCTGGGGACCCGGGTTCGAATCCCGCCATGGCAGCTGCTGGAATTTGAATTTAATCAAAAAACCTGGAATTAAGAATCTACTGATGACCGTGAAACCATTGTCGGAAAAACCCATCTGGGTCACTAATGTCCCTTTCGGGAAGGAAATCTGCCGTCCTTACCCAGTCTGGCCTACATGTGACTCCAGAGCCACAGCAATGTAGTTGACTCTCAACTGGCCTCGGGCAACTAGGGATGGGCAATAAATGCTGGCCCAGCCAGCGACGCCCATGTCCCAAGAATGAATAAAGAAATAAGAAGAGGCTGGACAAACTAGGGTTGTTTTCTCTGGAGCGGCGGAGGCTGAGGGGAGTCTGATAGGAGTCTATAAAATTCTGAGAGGCAGAGATAGGGTTGACAGTCAGAATCTTTCTCCCCAGAATTGAAATGTCTAATACTAGGGCAAGTGAGAGGGGGGAAGTTCAAAGGAGACGTGAGGGGCAAGTTTTTTTACACAGAGTATTAGGTATCTGGAACGCACTGCCAGGGTGGTGGTGGAGGCGGATATGATAGGGGCGCTGAAGGGGCTTTTAGATAAGCGCGTGAATATGCAAGGGAGAGAGGGATATGGAGCAAGGACAGGCAGAAGGGATTAGTTTAATTTGACGTCATGTTCGGCACAACATTGTGGGCCAAAGGGCCTGTTCCTGTTCTATGTTCTAAAGGCACTGACCTGTGCTGAGCTGTTCCAGGCAGAGAAGGAAGTTCCCACATAATGGGATCCCTGCGCCACTTACTGATCTCAACTAGGCCTCGGGTCGAATTACTTCAAATTGACTTTGTCTCTGGGTTGAGGGAGGAAATATTTACTCTGAATTCCTGATCACATTTCTTTGGGTGCTGAATATGTTGCCTTTCATAGTTGAATAGTCTCACTCGCTTGTATGTTGAGCATCGGCTTTGCAACGAGATACTAATAGTTGCCGAGACGAAGCCCCGTCACACAAAACGGGTAGGAAACTGGAAGGAGGCAGCAGAAGGTGAGGGCAAGTGGAATATGTTCCTGTCTGAAGTCGCTGCGCATTGTCTGAAATTCTCCAGCCGTTCGTGACTCGCCGCTACAGAGAGGATGGACCAAATGCCCGTTCACTACAGCGGGACCAGAAAATCCCGTCCAGTAAAGAAGGCAAATGGTGTGTTGGCTTTCATAGCGAGAGGATTTGAGGATAGGGATGTGTCGCTGCAATTGTACAGGGCGTTGGTGAGGCCACACCTGGGGTATTGTGTGCAGTTTTGGTGTCCTTATCTGAGGAAGGATGTCCTTGCTATAGAGGGAGTACAGCGAAGGTTTACCAGGCCGATTCCTGGGATGGCAGGTCTGTCATATGAGGAGTGACTAAGTCGGTTAGGATTATATTCACTGGAGTTTAGAAGAGTGAGAGGGGATCTCATAGAAGCTTATAAAATTCTAACAGGGTTAGACAGGGTAGATTCAGAAAGAATGTTCCCGATGGTGGGGGTGTCCAGAACTAGGGGTCATAGTTTGAGGATAAGGGGTAAATCTTTTAGAACTGAGGTGAGGAGAAATTTCTTCACCCAGAGGGTGGTGAATGTGTGGAATTCACTCCCACAGAAAGTAGTTGAGGCCAGAACATTGTCTGATTTGAAGGAGAAATTAGATATCGCTCCTGGGGCTCAAGGGATTGAGGGATATGGGGGGAAGGGGGGGGATCAGGATATTGAATTCAATGATCAGCCATGATCAAAATGAATGGCGGAGCAGGCTCGAAGGGCCGAATGGCCTCCTCCTGCTTCTAGTTTCTGTGTTTCTATGTGTGTATGAAGCTGTGGGCAACTCACTCCTAAACACACACCTGATGACGGATTTTGGGCTGATTTCTACCTTGGCATCCGCCCGTGAGTGCTGTTAAAGTAAACCCTCTTCAGATTAATACAACGGTGTGACAGAACTGGCCTACGTTGGGCCAGTAGATTAGCGGGGGAAGGGATTTATGTTGCAGACACCGGCTGTGAAAAGGAGTGTGTGTTGGTGGACAGCGTTCTAGACGTCCTGCAGATGTTTTCCACACCTGGCCCGCACGCCCTTGATGTGATGTTTATCAGTTGTGCAGCATTTTATTTGATGTGCGGAGCAGGTGCCCCGTGTTGTTATCATACCCAGTGTGCAGAAACACGCTGCAGTCTCTCAGGTCTGCGCGTTGACTGCAGACATCAAACCAAAGCAGCTCTGGGACCTCGGCGCACCTCGGGCTTCTCATTCTGCTTGCTCAATCCACCCATGGTGCAGTCGCAAGTTCAAACAAGCTCCCCGACCCACTCGGCCATCTCAGACCCACTCGGCCATCTCAGATCCAGTCAGGGGCCATTAAATGTGCAACTACTTTGTAAACGGAATATGCATCAATTAGGAGCACGCTTGGATTAATTTGCAATAAGCTGCAGATGGAAATAACTCGTTGGCAGTTCCCTGCGACCAGTGCTTGCATGTTCATTCAATCAGAAACTAAATGATGAAGGCAGTATTTCAAAGAAATACAACTTCTGAAGGAGTGTTGGCAGTCAACTCGATCCATCTCTATCCCTTTCGTTCAATCTGCGCTGTTTTCTCTCGTGCTCTCTCTTTCGCTCTCTCTCTTTCGCTCTCTCTCTCTCTTTCGCTCTCTATTTCGCTCTCTCTCTCGCTCGCTCTCTCTCTCTCTCGCTCTCTCTCTCTCGCTCTCTCTCGCTCTCTCTCTCTCTCGCTCGCTCTCCCTCGCTCTCTCGCTCTCGCTCTCTCGCTCTCGCTCTCTCTCGGCGCTCTCTCTCTCGGCGCTCTCTCTCTCGGCGCTCTCTCTCTCGGCGCTCTCTCTCTCGGCGCTCTCTCTCTCGGCGCTCTCTCTCTCGGCGCTCTCTCTCTCGGCGCTCTCTCTCTCGGCGCTCTCTCTCTCGGCGCTCTCTCTCTCGGCGCTCTCTCTCTCGGCGCTCTCTCTCTCGGCGCTCTCTCTCTCGGCGCTCTCTCTCTCGGCGCTCTCTCTCTCGGCGCTCTCTCTCTCGGCGCTCTCTCTCTCGGCGCTCTCTCTCTCGGCGCTCTCTCTCTCGGCGCTCTCTCTCTCGGCGCTCTCTCTCTCGGCGCTCTCTCTCTCGGCGCTCTCTCTCTCGGCGCTCTCTCTCTCGGCGCTCTCTCTCTCGGCGCTCTCTCTCTCGGCGCTCTCTCTCTCGGCGCTCTCTCTCTCGGCGCTCTCTCTCTCGGCGCTCTCTCTCTCGGCGCTCTCTCTCTCGGCGCTCTCTCTCTCGGCGCTCTCTCTCTCGGCGCTCTCTCTCTCGGCGCTCTCTCTCTCGGCGCTCTCTCTCTCGGCGCTCTCTCTCTCGGCGCTCTCTCTCTCGGCGCTCTCTCTCTCGGCGCTCTCTCTCTCGGCGCTCTCTCTCTCGGCGCTCTCTCTCTCGGCGCTCTCTCTCTCGGCGCTCTCTCTCTCGGCGCTCTCTCTCTCGGCGCTCTCTCTCTCGGCGCTCTCTCTCTCGGCGCTCTCTCTCTCGGCGCTCTCTCTCTCGGCGCTCTCTCTCTCGGCGCTCTCTCTCTCGGCGCTCTCTCTCTCGGCGCTCTCTCTCTCGGCGCTCTCTCTCTCGGCGCTCTCTCTCTCGGCGCTCTCTCTCTCGGCGCTCTCTCTCTCGGCGCTCTCTCTCTCGGCGCTCTCTCTCTCGGCGCTCTCTCTCTCGGCGCTCTCTCTCTCGGCGCTCTCTCTCTCGGCGCTCTCTCTCTCGGCGCTCTCTCTCTCGGCGCTCTCTCTCTCGGCGCTCTCTCTCTCGGCGCTCTCTCTCTCGGCGCTCTCTCTCTCGGCGCTCTCTCTCTCGGCGCTCTCTCTCTCGGCGCTCTCTCTCTCGGCGCTCTCTCTCTCGGCGCTCTCTCTCTCGGCGCTCTCTCTCTCGGCGCTCTCTCTCTCGGCGCTCTCTCTCTCGGCGCTCTCTCTCTCGGCGCTCTCTCTCTCGGCGCTCTCTCTCTCGGCGCTCTCTCTCTCGGCGCTCTCTCTCTCGGCGCTCTCTCTCTCGGCGCTCTCTCTCTCGGCGCTCTCTCTCTCGGCGCTCTCTCTCTCGGCGCTCTCTCTCTCGGCGCTCTCTCTCTCGGCGCTCTCTCTCTCGGCGCTCTCTCTCTCGGCGCTCTCTCTCTCGGCGCTCTCTCTCTCGGCGCTCTCTCTCTCGGCGCTCTCTCTCTCGGCGCTCTCTCTCTCGGCGCTCTCTCTCTCGGCGCTCTCTCTCTCGGCGCTCTCTCTCTCGGCGCTCTCTCTCTCGGCGCTCTCTCTCCGGCCTCTCTCTCGGCGCTCTCTCTCTCGGCGCTCTCTCTCTCGGCGCTCTCTCTCTCGGCGCTCTCTCTCTCGGCGCTCTCTCTCTCGGCGCTCTCTCTCTCGGCGCTCTCTCTCTCGGCGCTCTCTCTCTCGGCGCTCTCTCTCTCGGCGCTCTCTCTCTCGGCGCTCTCTCTCTCGGCGCTCTCTCTCTCGGCGCTCTCTCTCTCGGCGCTCTCTCTCTCGGCGCTCTCTCTCTCGGCGCTCTCTCTCTCGGCGCTCTCTCTCTCGGCGCTCTCTCTCTCGGCGCTCTCTCTCTCGGCGCTCTCTCTCTCGGCGCTCTCTCTCTCGGCGCTCTCTCTCTCGGCGCTCTCTCTCTCGGCGCTCTCTCTCTCGGCGCTCTCTCTCTCGGCGCTCTCTCTCTCGGCGCTCTCTCTCTCGGCGCTCTCTCTCTCGGCGCTCTCTCTCTCGGCGCTCTCTCTCTCGGCGCTCTCTCTCTCGGCGCTCTCTCTCTCGGCGCTCTCTCTCTCGGCGCTCTCTCTCTCGGCGCTCTCTCTCTCGGCGCTCTCTCTCTCGGCGCTCTCTCTCTCGGCGCTCTCTCTCTCGGCGCTCTCTCTCTCGGCGCTCTCTCTCTCGGCGCTCTCTCTCTCGGCGCTCTCTCTCTCGGCGCTCTCTCTCTCGGCGCTCTCTCTCTCGGCGCTCTCTCTCTCGGCGCTCTCTCTCTCGGCGCTCTCTCTCTCGGCGCTCTCTCTCTCGGCGCTCTCTCTCTCGGCGCTCTCTCTCTCGGCGCTCTCTCTCTCGGCGCTCTCTCTCTCGGCGCTCTCTCTCTCGGCGCTCTCTCTCTCGGCGCTCTCTCTCTCGGCGCTCTCTCTCTCGGCGCTCTCTCTCTCGGCGCTCTCTCTCTCGGCGCTCTCTCTCTCGGCGCTCTCTCTCTCGGCGCTCTCTCTCTCGGCGCTCTCTCTCTCGGCGCTCTCTCTCTCGGCGCTCTCTCTCTCGGCGCTCTCTCTCTCGGCGCTCTCTCTCTCGGCGCTCTCTCTCTCGGCGCTCTCTCTCTCGGCGCTCTCTCTCTCGGCGCTCTCTCTCTCGGCGCTCTCTCTCTCGGCGCTCTCTCTCTCGGCGCTCTCTCTCTCGGCGCTCTCTCTCTCGGCGCTCTCTCTCTCGGCGCTCTCTCTCTCGGCGCTCTCTCTCTCGGCGCTCTCTCTCTCGGCGCTCTCTCTCTCGGCGCTCTCTCTCTCGGCGCTCTCTCTCTCGGCGCTCTCTCTCTCGGCGCTCTCTCTCTCGGCGCTCTCTCTCTCGGCGCTCTCTCTCTCGGCGCTCTCTCTCTCGGCGCTCTCTCTCTCGGCGCTCTCTCTCTCGGCGCTCTCTCTCTCGGCGCTCTCTCTCTCGGCGCTCTCTCTCTCGGCGCTCTCTCTCTCGGCGCTCTCTCTCTCGGCGCTCTCTCTCTCGGCGCTCTCTCTCTCGGCGCTCTCTCTCTCGGCGCTCTCTCTCTCGGCGCTCTCTCTCTCGGCGCTCTCTCTCTCGGCGCTCTCTCTCTCGGCGCTCTCTCTCTCGGCGCTCTCTCTCTCGGCGCTCTCTTCTCGGCGCTCTCTCTCTCGGCGCTCTCTCTCTCGGCGCTCTCTCTCTCGGCGCTCTCTCTCTCGGCGCTCTCTCTCTCGGCGCTCTCTCTCTCGGCGCTCTCTCTCTCGGCGCTCTCTCTCTCGGCGCTCTCTCTCTCGGCGCTCTCTCTCTCGGCGCTCTCTCTCTCGGCGCTCTCTCTCTCGGCGCTCTCTCTCTCGGCGCTCTCTCTCTCGGCGCTCTCTCTCTCGGCGCTCTCTCTCTCGGCGCTCTCTCTCTCGGCGCTCTCTCTCTCGGCGCTCTCTCTCTCGGCGCTCTCTCTCTCGGCGCTCTTTCTCTCGGCGCTCTTTCTCTCGGCGCTCTTTCTCTCGGCGCTCTTTCTCTCGGCGCTCTTTCTCTCGGCGCTCTTTCTCTCGGCGCTCTATCTGCACGCCTGGCGCTCTATCTGCACGCCTCGCCCTCAATCTCCCCCTCGCCCTCAATCTCCCCCCTCGCCCGCAATCTCCCCTCTCGCCCTCAATCTCCCCTCTCGCGCGCCCACTCTCTCGCGCTCTCTTGCTTTCACTATCACCTTCTCGAGGGCAATTCGGGAGGGCCAATGTATACTGCCTTAGCCAGAGACACCTACAACCTGCTTAAAAATCAATATACTTTTGAAGCGGAATTTATATAGACATCTCCCAGCTAATCCATAAATCCAGAGTTCTAAAAATAAATGCTGCTCTATATTTCAGATTGTTAGAACCATCAGAGAGAATAATAGTTACCCGAACGTCTGTACATTGCCTTGAATCAAATCCAATGGAGCGATTCCCAATACGGTTGCAGTTGGAAGTCTAGTATTTGAGGAACATTGAATATCCTGTTGGATCTTGTGCGTGGAATGGCGGTATCTTGTCCCTCGGGTGTTGGTGTATGCTCAGATCCAGTTCGGGGGCATTTGGACAGTTAACCTGGCTCTCCAATGCCCAAGGACCCCAGCGAGGGGGTCTTTACTCCTGTAGGAAACGTGAGCAGGTTGGCAGGTCCTGTGGTCAAATCACACGGTGTTTGGTGCAAGCCCTGATCCAGGTGCCAATCCTTTCCTGCGGCTTTGCCAACCCCCCCCCCCCCCCCCCCCCCCCCCCCCATCCTGACCTGGCGCACTCGGAGTTCAATAAGAGCAGGGGGAGAGAGGTTTGAGGGATGGGCTGCGTGGAGATGGGCAAAGCTCGATGGGCTGAATGGCCTTCAGTCTGCACAAATAACCTCAAGGAACGAGGGGGGGGCGGGCGCGAAATGAGTGACTGATTCAAGTGGGAAAGAATGCGGATAATTCTCAAATTCTAATACTGTGAAGATTTTTGCTGAATTGAATCCAGGAGTTGGTTTGCACAAGGGAGTCAAATCGGCATCTGGGACGGTTGGGAGCTTTGCACATTCCAACCATATGTTCACTTCTAACAAAATGTTTTCTTGGCATTGAATGCCAATTAGTGTTGGGTATCTTGAGGCTTTGGTGTAACTGGGCAGAATGGAATGGCGTAACAATGGGGAGAGCGGGGGAGTTGACATTGCGCCCACGAGTTAGTTCTGGGTTTGGATGATTGAATTCAGTCCAGACCAGAAGAATTTTTCATAGAATTTCATACAATTCCTAAAGTGCAGAAGGATCTGCACCAACTCTGACCCAGGCTTACCCTGTAACCCCACGTATTTACTCCACTAATCCCCCCAACCTATGTATCTTTGGACACTAAGGGGCAATTTAGCATGGCCAATCCACCTAACCTGCACATCTTTGGACATTAAGGGGCAATTTAGCATGGCCAATCCACCTAACCTGCACATCTTTGGACATTAAGGGGCAATTTAGCATGGCCAATCCACCTAACCTGCACATCTTTGGACATTAAGGGGCAATTTAGCATGGCCAATCCACCTAACCTACACATCTTTGGACATTAAGGGGCAATTTAGCATGGCCAATCCACCTAACCTACACATCTTTGGACACTAAGGGACAATTTAGCATGGCCAAATCACCTAACCTACACATCTTTGGACATTAAGGGGCAATTTAGCATGGCCAATCCACCTAACCTACACATCTTTGGACACTAAGGGACAATTTAGCATGGCCAATCCACCTAACCTGCACATCTTTGGACACTAAGGGGCAATTTAGCATGGCCAATCCACCTAACCTGCATGTCTTTCGGATTATGGGAAGAAACTCACGCAGACACGGGGAAAACATGCAGACTGCACACAGACAATGACCCAAGACTGAAATCAAACCCGGGTCCCTGGCACTATGAGGCAGCAGTGCTAATCACTGTGCCACCATGCCACCTTATGGATTCCAATGGATTTTTTGTAGAGTGGGTGATAGGTTGTGTGGGTGCATGGAGGGGGCATCAGGAAAGGTATAAAATGAATGAAGTAGGTCAGAGTGTGCTCATCCTGATCACAGATTCCCAACAATACAGGAGGAGGCCATTTGGCCCATTGAGTCTGTACCGACCACAATCCCACCCAGACTCTATTCCCGTAACCCCACACACATTTACCCTGGCTAGTCCCCCTGACAATAGGGTTAATTTAGCACGGCCAATCAACCTCATCAGCACGTCTTTCGGACTGTGGGAGGAAACCGGAGCACCCGGAGGAAACCCACGCAGACACGGGGAGAACGTGCAAACTCCCCACAGTCACCCGAGCCAGGAATTGAACCCGAGTCCCTGGCGTTGAGAGGCAGCAGTGCTAAACCACTCTGCCCCCATGCTGCCCTGGCACTTGCCGGAACTCCAATGTCGTGGCTGGTGATGTCTGTTTCCGATGGTGAACTGAGTCTCTCGGACGTTTGGAATCTTGGCAGGCAAGGCCATGCGAGAGGGTGAATCAGTTTATGAGATTGATTGATTGATTGACTGATTATTGTCACATGTATTAGCATACAGTGAAAAGTATTGTTTCTTGCGCGCCATACAGACAAAGCATACTGTTCATAGAGAAGGAAAGGAGAGAGTGCAGAATGTAGTGTTACAGTCTGTGCTAGGGTGTAGCGAAAGATCAACTTACTGCAAGGTAAGTCGATTCAAAAATCTGACAGCAGCAGGGAAGAAGCTGTTCTTCAGTCGGATGGCGGATGCCACAGTCTGGCTCCAGGGCGCTGGCCAGAATCCCGCTGTGTTGGCTGGGGTTATGTGGGAGACTTTTCACAAAACAGATGTCCGTATCGCACTGCATCTTACAACCTACATCTGTCTAGATATCTCCCCGTGGAAGCCGAGCGTTAAAAATCTTAAAGCTGTTTGAGGAGACAATATATAGTGGAATAAAAGCCAATTGCTGCGGACGCTGGAATCTGAAACCAAAAGGGAAAATGCTGGAAAATCTCAGCAGGTCTGGCAGCATCTGTCAGAAGAGGAAAGAGCTGACGTTTCGAGTCCAGATGACCCTTTGTCAAAGCTTTGACGAAGTATATAGTAGGAAGCAGTCAGTGCTCAGTGAGAGCAGGGAGTCAGAGATTTCTTGTCCAGTAAGAGTTGAGACTTGGGGGTAGGGCCTGGGTGGGATTGTGGTCGGTGCAGACTCGATGGGCCGAATGGCCTCTTTCTGTACTGTAGGGTTTCTATGATTTCTGTGATTTCTACTTGTTAGACAGTCGAATAGGATTTAAATCTCAAGTCTACGAGTCAAAAACTGAAATACCCTTGAGGGGAGCCAATGGCCTAGTGGTATTATTGCGAGACTATTAACCTAGAAATTCAGCTAATGTTCTGGGGACCACGGCAGATGGCGGAATTTGAATTCAATTTTTTAAAAATCTGGAATTAAGAATCTACTGATGACCATGAAACCATTGTCGGAAAAACCCATCTGGTTCACGACTGCGCTTTGGGGAAGGAAATCTGCCATCCTTACCTGGTCTGGCCTACATGTGACTCCAGAGCCACAGCAATGTGGTTGACTCTCATCAGCCAGCCAAGGGTACACTCAGAATGGGCAATAAATGCTAGCCAGTCAGCAATGCCCATATCCCAGGAATAATAAAAAGAGGAAGGGCTGGATTCAGCATCCCATTCCGGGACTGTCGGAAGAATTTGTCTTTATCTAGCCGTTGATCCAGCCTAAACTCATGGAATAATGCCAGGGGCTCTTAAAATTGGCCGGAGAGTGTAGATGTGGATTTGGTTTAATATTTTAGCACCTCTGACACAGCTTCATCCCTTGAAATGGCAGCCCCGATACTGGGGACTTTTGCTCCTAACCTTGGAGGTGAGAGGGTCATCCGCTGAATCAAAGAATCGAAGTAATTGAAGAAGAACAGGATAGTACTTCTGAAAGTAAGTGCGCAGGTACAGCAGGCAGTAAAGAAGGCAAAGAGTCTGTTGGCCTTTATAGCGAGAAGACTTGAGTATAGGGATAGGGATGTTTTGCTGCAATTGTACAGGGCGTTGGTGAGGCCACACCTGGAGTATTGTGTGCAGTTTTGGTGTCCTTATCTGAGGAAGGATGTCCTTGCTGTAGAGGGAGTGCAGCGAAGGTTTACCAGGCTGATTCCTGGGATGGCAGGTCTGTCTTATGAGGAGAGACTAAGTCGGTTAGGATTATATTCACTGGAGTTTAGAAGAGTGAGAGGGGATCGCATAGAAATTTATAAAATTCTAACAGGATTAGACAGGGTAGATTCAGAAAGAATGTTCCCGATGGTGGGGAAGTCCAGAACTAGGGGTCATAGTTTGAGGATAAGGGGTAAACCTTTTAGAACTGAGGTGAGGAGAAATTTCTTCACCCAGAGGGTGGTGAATGTGTGGAATTCACTCCCACAGAAAGTAGTTGAGGCCAAAATGTGTGATTTCAAGAAGAAATTAGATATAGCTCTTGGGGCTAAAGGGATTGAGGGGGAAGGGCGATCAGGATATTGAATTGGATGATCAGCCATGATCATAATGAATGGTGGGAGCAGGCTCGAAGGGCCGAATGGCCTCCTCCTGCTTCTAGTTTCTATGTTTCTATGTCTATCAATCAAGCTAACATCAACCGAAACAGGTTAAGTGGTCATGAGCCTCTTCCTTGCCGCATTGTTTAGAAACTGATCGGCGCGCATCATAGATTCACCGATTCATAGAATCAGAATCCTACAGTGCACAAGAGGCCCTTCGGCCCATCGAGCCTGCACCAGTGCATGAAGGGCCCTGACCTGGCCACCCAATCCCACTTGCCAACTGTTGGCCTATAAGCCTTGAATGTTTGGGATAACAGGAGTCACTCCCCCTCATAAAGACCTTCACCAGCTGCTATCAAACAGTCTCTGGGGGCATTGGCAAGTTTGCGAAAGGCGCTACGTTAATGCGGGCTCTTCTCTTTCCTCAATTCTTTCCCACATGGGTTTCCAAAGCGAAGACTGGAACTTGGCACCTCCTCATCAGGCACAGCTGCCGTGAACAAAAACATGGCTAACATCTGGCCTTGATGGATTTATGGGAACCGGGAGAGATTAGACGATGGGGGAGTTGTTTTCTTTTCAAAAGATGGATACGGAACAAAGGTAGTGCCCGATTATAAAATTCCCAATGCACCTCTTGATCTGCGATCCCATCATTAATCCTTATCTTCTCCGAAGCTGCAATACGTGGGCGCGATTCCTCCATTGGAGTGGGATATTCTAGGGGGAGCGGGGGGAGGAAGAGAGGCAGCGGGAGCAGCTAATCTTCTGATGTAGCTGCTATCGGGCAGCGAGCGTGCCAAGTTTTTGACCTGGCGTTGTAAACTCCTCCTTCAAGCGGGGAATGGGAGAGCTGGCTTTAAAACCAACAGCAGACGTGAATCAACCACAAACAGATGCACAAGTGACCAGGGTTTAACCTTGTTATAATGTAACATTTTACAATAATAGGAAATCTACTTGGCCAGAATCTTGAATTATCTCGATCGGTCCAGAGAACTTCCATTATCTGGATAATTCTGTTTGATTTGATTTATTATTGTCACATGTTTCGGGATACAAGTGAAAAGTATTGTTTCTTGCGCGCTTTACAGGCAAAGCATACCGTTCATAGAGTACTTAAGGGAGAAGGAAAGGAGGGAGTGCAGAATGTAGCGTTGCAGTCACAGCTAGGGTGTAGAGAAAGATTAACTTAATATAAGGTAGGTCCATTCAAAAGTCTGATGGCAGCAGGGAAGAAGCTGTTCTTGAGTCGGTCGGTACGCGACCTCAGACTTTTGTAACATTTTCCCGACAGAAGAAGGTGGAAGAGAGAATGTCCGGGGTGTGTGGGGTCCTTGATTATGCTGGCTGCTTTGCCGAGGCAGCGGGAAGTGTAGACTGAGTCAATGGATGGGAGGCTGGGTTTGCGTGAGGGACTGGGCTACATTCACGACCTTTTGTCGTTCCTTGCGGTCTTGGGCAGAGCAGGGGCCATACCAAGCTGTGATAAAACCAGAAAGAATGCTTTCTATGGTGCATCTGTAAAAGTTGGTGAGAGTCGTAGCTGACATGCCAAATTTCCTTAGTCTTCTAAGAAAGAGGAGGCGTTGGTGGGCTTTCTTAACTATAGTGTCGGCATGGGGAGACCAGGACTGGTTGTTGGTGATCTGGACACCTAAAAACTTTACAACAGCTGTGACAGCTTTTTATTTTTGTGTGTGTGTGTGTGTGTCCGTCTGTGTGTGTGTGTCCGTCTGTGTGTGTGTGTCCGTCTGTGTGTGTGTGTCCGTCTGTGTGTGTGTGTCCGTCTGTGTGTGTGTGTCCGTCTGTGTGTGTGTGTCCGTCTGTGTGTGTGTGTCCGTCTGTGTGTGTGTGTCCGTCTGTGTGTGTGTGTCCGTCTGTGTGTGTGTGTGTCCGTCTGTGTGTGTGTGTGTCCGTCTGTGTGTGTGTGTGTCCGTCTGTGTGTGTGTGTCCGTCTGTGTGTGTGTGTCCGTCTGTGTGTGTGTGTCCGTCTGTGTGTGTCCGTCTGTGTGTGTGTGTCCGTCTGTGTGTGTGTGTCCGTCTGTGTGTGTGTGTCCGTCTGTGTGTGTGTGTGTGTCCGTCTGTGTGTGTGTGTGTGTCCGTCTGTGTGTGTGTGTGTGTGTCCGTCTGTGTGTGTGTCCGTCTGTGTGTGTGTGTGTCTGTGTGTGTGTGTGTGTCCGTCTGTGTGTGTGTGTGTGTCCGTCTGTGTGTGTGTGTGTGTCCGTCTGTGTGTGTGTGTGTGTCCGTCTGTGTGTGTGTGTGTGTGTCCGTCTGTGTGTGTGTGTGTGTGTGTGTGTGTGTGTGTCCGTCTGTGTGTGTGTGTGTGTGTCCGTCTGTGTGTGTGTGTGTGTGTCCGTCTGTGTGTGTGTGTGTGTCCGTCTGTGTGTGTGTGTGTGTGTGTGTGTGTGTGTCCGTCTGTGTGTGTGTGTGTGTGTGTGTGTGTCCGTCTGTGTGTGTGTGTGTGTGTGTGTGTCCGTGTGTGTGTGTGTGTGTCCGTGTGTGTGTGTGTGTGTGTCCGTCTGTGTGTGTGTGTGTGTGTGTCCGTCTGTGTGTGTGTGTGTGTGTGTGTCCGTCTGTGTGTGTGTGTGTGTGTCCGTCTGTGTGTGTGTCTGTGTGTGTGTGTGTGTGTGTGTGTCCGTCTGTGTGTGTGTGTCCGTCTGTGTGTGTGTGTCCGTCTGTGTGTGTGTGTCCGTCTGTGTGTGTGTGTGTGTCCGTGTGTGTGTGTCCGTCCGTCCATGTGTGTGTGTGTCCGTCCGCGTGTGTGTGTCCGTCCGCGTGTGTGTCCGTCCGCGTGTGTGTCCGTCCGCGTGTGTGTCCGTCCGCGTGTGTGTGTCCGTCCGCGTGTGTGTGTCCGTCCGCGTGTGTGTGTCCGTCCGCGTGTGTGTGTCCGTCCGCGTGTGTGTGTCCGTCCGCGTGTGTGTGTCCGTCCGCGTGTGTGTGTCCGTCCGCGTGTGTGTGTCCGTCCGCGTGTGTGTGTCCGTCCGCGTGTGTGTGTCCGTCCGCGTGTGTGTGTCCGTCCGCGTGTGTCCGTCCGTCCGCGTGTGTCCGTCCGTCCGCGTGTGTCCGTCCGTCCGTGTGTGTCCGTCCGTCCGTGTGTGTCCGTCCGTCCGTGTGTGTGTGTGTCCGTCCGTGTGTGTGTGTCCGTCCGCGTGTGTGTGTCCGTGTGTGTATCGGTGTGTGTGTGTCTGTGTGTATGTGTCCACGAGCGGGCCACTGTGTGGGTGTGAGCTTGTTGCTAATGTTCCATTATCTCCAACCCCTGATATTGAGATGGGAATATGTTCATAGCTGGGCAGCGTCTGATTTATTTACTCTGTTAGTTCTCACCCGATACTTGGGCCCTTCTGATTAATGAAGACCTTGACGGAGCCAAGAACATCTCCAAACTCTCTATGGAGTCCTCCTCGTTTTCCAGCAACACCAGTGACCTTTCCTGCCACGTAACTCCATTTTCCTTATTAAAAAAAAAAGCATGTTCATTTTTTCTCACTTTCTCTCTCTTCATTTCTCTCCCAACCTTCTTGCGTTGTTCATCCAGTTTTAAATGTCCAACTCGTAAATCCCTTTTATTTAAGAACAGATGCCCTCCAAGTAATGTTTTGCCCTGGGTTTGCTTGAATCACGATGTGGAGATGCCGGCGTTGGACTGGGGTAAATACAGTAACAGTTTTAACAACAGGTTAAAGTCCAACAGGTTTATTTGGTAGCAAATACCATTAGCTTTCGGAGCGCTGCTCCTTCGTCAGATGGAGTGGAAATCTGCTCTCAAACAGGGCACAGAGACACAAAATCAAGAACTCTCCAAATGAGCATCATGACTTAGTACCATTCCCCTGCCTTTTCCCCATTTCCCTGCGCATTGTTTCTATTCAAATAATCATGTCATATCCTCATGAATGCCTCGATCAAACCTGACTCCACCACACTTCCAGGCAGTGCATTCCAGACCCCAACTACTCACTGGGTGAAAAAGTCTTCCTCACTTCACCTCTTTTGTAAATGACTTTAAATTTGTGCCCTCTCGTTCTCGCTCCTTGTACGAGGGGGAACAGTTTCTCCCTGTCTAATCCATCCAGCCCCTTCATTACTTTGAACATCTCTATTGAATCTCCTCTCAACCTTCTTCTCTCCAAGGCTGAAATCTCCTCCCAGCCCCTCCAATCTATCTTCATAACTGAAGTTTCTCATCCCTGGAACCATCCTTGTAAACCTCTTCTGCACTCCCTCCAAAGTGTTAGCGACTTAGTTAATGGGGCAGAAAGTCACATATTCACACTTGCTGAACATCATAGAATCCCGACAGTGCAGAAGGAGGCCATTCGGCCCATCGAGTCTGCACCCACCACAATCCCACCCAGGCCCTATCCCCGTAACCCCGCATATTTACCCTGCTTGTCCCTGTAACATATGCATCCCGGGACATGAAGGGGCAATTTAGCACGGCCAATCAACCTAACCCGCACATCTTTGGAGTGTGGGAGGAAACCGGAGCACCCGGAGGAAACCCACGCAGACATGGGGAGAAAGTGCAGTCTCCGCACAGACAGTGACCCAAGCCCAGAATTGGACCCAGGTCCCTGGAGCTGTGAGACGACAGTGCTAACCAGTGTGCCACCGTGCCGTCCAAATAGAAACAATTCAATTAGCCATGCATCAACCATGCTAAATTGCCCCTTAGTGTCCAAAGATGTGCAGGTTAGGTGGATTGGCCATGATAAATTGTCCCTTAGTGTCCAAAGATGTGCAGGTTAGATGGATTGGCCATGGTAAATGGGTGGGGTTACAGGGATAGGACCTGGATGAGATGCTCTATCAGAGACTCAGTGCAGACCCGATGGGCCGAATGGCTTCTTTTGCACTGTAGGGATTCTATGATACTCAGGATAGGTCAGTGCGAAGGAGAGAGTGACAAAGATTCCATGGACACAAGACAAAGGGTGTGTTAATGGTGGTGTTAAAGACTAAAGAAGGTGCTGATTGTGGCATAAAGGTAAGATGGCGGAATGTGTTAATAGGAGAATAAGGGTCCGTGTTCAGTGAAAGCAAAACTAATGAAGAAATGACAGATATTGCTTTATGTTTTAACATAGTGCAGTTGTTGCAGTAAAACATCCTCACGCACTTGACAGGAGTTGTAAAGTACGGCCGATATTGTCACTGTTCCAGTGTTTTATTCACAGGGTTATGAAGCTGTGTGAAGTAAGGTGTATTTTATTTTCACAGAAACGCAGAATTATTCCTGCACTGGCACAGGCTCTCCAAGTGATCAATTTGCTTAGTGCTCCCTCAGGAAGCCTGAGTGCCGTTTCTCCCCCACCTTCTCCCCGTAACCCTGCACATTCTTCCTTTTCACTGTGGGTTCGGTAAGATGTCCAGAGCAGATTACATCATTGTCAAATACTCTTACACTCGGATTGCTCTCCCCCCACCCCCCCCCCCCCCCCCCCTCCCAGAATGAAGACCGAAACGTAATTCAACACTGATTGACGTTTCTTCCAACTTCAGTTGGGCCTTGGTTTATTTGTATCCGCGTTAACCTTTGTGCTCTGGAGAAGCTCAGGACTTTACAGTGAGGTTGGTCTGGGTTCCTGACCGAAGGGTTCAAACTCAATCCAGCTTGAAACGGGCGACTGGGGAACCGGATGGCTAGCGGGGCCTGACGGCCTGGGGGCCTCACCACCATGCCTGCCAGGAAGGCAACGCCCGGTGGGGAGGAGGTGGGGGGCGGGGGGTGGGGGTGGGGGGGGAGGTGAGGGGTGGGGGAGAGGCGGATACTTGCAGCCCCGTCGAGGTACCGCCCTCGATCTCACCGGGAGTGATCAAAGCCAATTTAGGCGGGACAGAATTCAGCCTGGGAGTTTGCTGAGTAGCTGAAGATGGTGCTTGTGTAACATTAGATTGACTCTGCCGTGAAGGAAAAGCAATCTCTGGCCAAACACTGAGTAATAACCTGTCTGAAAGGATTTCCTTGCGATATGTGAGTGCTCCCTGTACCTCCAGTAACTGGGAAGCCTTCACAACCTCTTTCGTTTTATGCCAGAGTGTAAATACCTGTGTGGAGATAGCTGATAAGGTTCTCCCACATTATCGGGGGCTGCTTTTAAGATCTGTAAGATCTCAATTGACAATCCTTGTCACACCCTGAAGAATGTTTCTTCGCCTCAAGTAAGCAATTCATTTTATCGTATGTTTTGACTGGGGTGAGAGAAAACTTGTTTTTTTTTCTCCAAATAGCTTTGTTGCCGTTTTCTCTGCCTTTTTTCCACCTCTTTTTTTTGTTAAGGACGCTTAAGAGTCCCAGGTATCAGGCACAATGGTTGGCACTGCTGCCTCACAGCGCCAGGGACCCCAGGTTCAATTCCGGCCTCGGGTCACTGTCTGTGTGGAGTTTGCATGTTCTCCCCGTGTCTGCGTGGGTTTCCTCCAGGTGCTCCGGTTTCCTCCCACACTCCAAAGACGTGCAGGTTGGGGGGATTGGCCATGCTAAATTGACCCGAGTGTCAGGGGGATTAGCAGGGTAAATGTGTGGGGTTACGGGGATAGGACCTGGGTGGGATTGTTGCTGGTGCAGATTTGATGGGCCGAACGGCCTCCTTCTGCACAGTAGGGATTCTATGATTTATTATGTATCATAGCCAGTCTGGCACTCAACAAGAAGCGGCACGGTGGCACAGTGGTTAGCACTGCTGCCTCTCAGTGCCAGGGACCCGGGTTTGATTCCCGGCTTGGGTCACTGCCTGTGCGGAGTCTGCACATTCTCCCCATGTCTGCATGGGTTTCCCCCGGGTGCTCCGGTTTCCTCCCACAGCCCAAAGATGTGCGGGTTAGGTGGATTGGCCATGCCAAATTGACCCTAGTGTCAGGGGGACTATCGGGGTAATTGTGTGGGGTTGCGGGAGTAGGGCCTGCCGCCTGCCCTGGGAACAGAGTGTATGACTCAAACCCTTTGTCCTACACGCAGACGAGGCGGTTTTGCGCCTGCGTGTCAGTCATACGCCATCTTTGTCCTCTCTCGTTATTCGAGCAGTTTCTCCTGTGGTTCTGGGAAATGGGACAGAGGATGGCTCGGCAAGGTTGTCCTGACCTGCGTGAGGAACATGACTTCCGCTGATGACGGTGTTGCTCTTAAGTGTAACATGGTGAGGTGGAAACCTTTGTCTTGTTATTAGTGAGATATGCAACGCTACTGTGCCTTTGAGAAATGTATTTTAAGTTTGTTCTCTGCAGTTGTAAGCAGGACTTTATTTTGGCATGGAGCTGCCTGAACTGATGTCCTTTTATTGTTGCTGAAGATATATAATGGGCTTCTTGTTTATTTTTAAATTTGGCCTAATGCAGTGTCCTGGAGTTTATGACCCTTTGGGACTTGTTGATTTGCTACTGGTTGACAGGTCAGGTGGTACCTTTGGATAGGTTATTTTTCTCGCAGAGGAAATCCAAAAGATCTTGCAGTTTCTCAGAAGCTGTTTTGACTGCAGGCTGGATGCAGTGGTTTTGTCTCTCTCCCTGGTATTGGAAATGCTGCAGCTTAGTTAGACGCTCGAAGCAAAGAGTGTCTCTCTCGAAGTGTGCTGCAAGTTCCAGAGCTCTAGGCCTCAGAATTTTTAACTCAACATCCAAAGAAATAATCCACAGCAAGGAGTTGGAAAGCTGCATGATCCAGCATCTCGCGAGCATACTCGCTTTCTGTGCTAAGACTAGATTGGGGCGGCACGGTGGTACAGTGGTTAGCACTGCTGCTTCGCATGCGCAGGGGATCTGGGTTCAATTCCCGGCTTGGGTCGCCACTGGTAACTACTGTGCCAGCGCGCCACCCAGAAAGTTCTAGGGTTGCAGGGCTGGAGAAAGTTAAAGTTTATTTATTCGTCACAAGTAAGGCTTGCATTAACACTGCAATGAAGTTAGTGTGAAATTCCCCTGGTCGCCACACTCCGGCGCCTGTTCAGGTCAATGCACCCTAACCAGTTACAGAGGTTGTAAGGGTTGGCCGTGGGAGGGATTCGTAAGTAAGGATGAGAATATGAAAATGAGACTATGTTGCTGCATCAGGAACCCATGCAGCTTGCAAGGTGGCACAGTGGGTTAGCACTGCTGCCTCACAGCGCCAGGGACCTGGGTTCAATTCCCGGCTTGCGTCACTGTCTGTGTGGAGTCTGCACGTTCTCCCTGTGTCTGCGTGGGTTTCCTCCGGGTGCTCCGGTTTCCTCCCACAGTCCGAAAGACGTGCTGGTTAGGGGGCATTGGCCGTGCTAAATTCTCCCTCAGTGTAACCCGAACAGGTGCCAGAGTGTGTGGCGACTAGGGGATTTTCACAGTAACTTCATCGCAGTGTTAATGGAAGCCTACTTGTGACACTAATATATAACAACTTTGCTTTCAGTTAAGTTAGCAGCATGTGGTGTGAATAAGTTGCAGTTGCACTTCCCTGTTAACAATACCTGTTGAATCTTTATAGTAAAACTGTCTGCTGCGTAATCTTGTACGAAACCTTCAGATAAACGGGACCTAAGTTTAATTTACCAGTCTATTGTGAGATTGGCAAATTTGGATTAAGCAAGCATGGATGCAATGGCGGATGCAGTTATCTAATGAAAGGTTTGCTGGTGGCAAGGTTGAAGGGAATAGGTACAGCAAGAAATGAGAGATGGGTCCAGAGGGAAGCGCAAATGGTTACAGCAGAGGTGGAGGGACATGAATACTCTGGTCAAGGGAAGCAGTCTCCCATGGCCTGAGAAAGCAAGGTGGTAGACCCATGGGTGCAATGTAATCCACTGGGATTCCTCATCAATACATAGAATCCCTGCAGGGCAGAAGGAGGCCCATCGGGTCTGCACTGAGAACAGTCCCACCTAGGCCTTATCCCCGTAACCCCATGCATTTATTCCACTAATCCCTCTAACCTACATATCCCAGGATGTGTGTAAGGGGCAATTTACCATGGCCAATCCACCTAACCCGCACATCTTTGGAGTGTGGGAGGAAACCGGAGCACCCGGAGGAAACCCACGCAGACACGGGGAGAACGTGCAGACTCCGCACAGACAGTCACCCGAGGCCGGAATCGAACCCGTGTCCCTGGCGCAGTGCTAACCACTGTGCCATCGTGTCCCCCGTGGCCATGTGCCACAGTCCAAAGATGGGCGAGTTAGGTGGATTAGCCGTGCTAAATTAGTGTCAGGGGGATTAGCAGAATAAATCAATGGGGTTATGGAAATAGGGCCTGGGTGGGATTGTGGTCGGTGCAGACTCGATGGGTCGAATGGCCTCCTTCTGCACTGTAGGGATTCTATAAATTCTATTCTTTCTAACTAGGGATTTAATTGTCTTGGATTCATTGCCCCAGTTTGCACTTAGTCAGACGTCTCACAAGGGAGCGACCAATCAGTTAACTTGTACTTTAATGCACTCCAGGTAGCTTTGAACAGAACGATACGGCCTCACTGGTCCAAAACACGTTTCCCCGTTCCCAAAATTCCTCCTGTTCCATAAATTTATAAACCACATAACATTCCTTTTCAATGTTGGAATGTTTCAGTAATACTATTGCACTGTTTGAATCAGTTAGCCTGCTTGTGGTCACACACAGTTCAACATGTGGAATAAATATTTGGACTAACGACAAGCATACGTTTAATAGGAAAAGTTTAATTTGGCGTTCTGCTTGTTCAGTGTGCAGCGAGCGCGGATTATTTAAAAGCTCTATCCCCTGGTTAAGCACTGTTGGACGTTTCACTACCATTGGGGGCGCTATCTAAATGCAGGCCACTGCTTTGTTGGGGCGGGAAGATGAAATTCAGTCATAACTTGGGGCGGCACAATGGTTAGCACTGCTGTCTCACAGCGCCAGGGTTCGATTCCCGCCTCGGGTGACTGTCTGTGTGGAGTTTGCACGTTCTCCCCGTGTCTGCATGGATTTCAGTTAGGTGGATTGGCCATGCTAAATTGCCCCTTAGTATCCAAAGATGTGTAGGTTAGGTGGATTGGCCATGCTAAATTGGGCCTTAGTGTCCCAAGATGTGCAGGTTAGGTGGATTGGCCATGCTAAATTGCCCCTTAGTATCTAAAGATGTGTAGGTTAGGTGGATTGGCCATGCTAAATTGGGCCTTAGTGTCCCAAGATGTACAGGTTAGGGGGATTGGCCATGTCAAATTGGCTCTTACTGTCCAAAGATGTGTAGGTTAGATGGATTGGCCATGCTAAATTGCCCCTTAGTGTCCAAAGGGCACCACCTCAGTTGCCTCATCGAAAAACTCAGTCAAGCGAGTTAAACACAAATTTCCTTTAGCAAATCCATGCTGGCTTTTTTTGATTAATGTGACAATTTTGTCCTAGATTATCATTACTAAAAGCTTCCCCACCACTGATGTTAAACTGACTTACCAATAGTTGCCGAATTTATCCTCGCAGTGTGTAACATTTGCAATCCTCTGGCAACATCCCCTGAACTAAGCAGGATTGGAAGATTTAAATAAATTTATACTGGCGTGGTTAAAAGTAGCTTTAACCACCCCCAACGACCCTCTACAATCTTTTAAAACAGAGATGAGGAGGAATTTCTTCAGCCAGAGAGTGGTGAATCTGTGGAACTCTTTGCCGCAGAAGGCTGTGGAGGCCGGGTCATTGAGTGTCTTTAAGACAGAGATAGATAGGTTCTTGATTAATAAGGGGATCAGGGGTTATGGGGAAAAGGCAGGTGAATGGGGATGAGAAAAGTATCAGCCATGAATGAATGGTGGAGCAGAATCGATGGGCCGAGTGGCCTAATTCTGCTCCTATGTCTTATGGTCTAAGATATGTGGATTGGCCATGCTAAATATGTGGGGTTACAGGGATAGGACAGGGGAGAGAGCCTGGGTAAGACACTCTGTTTGAGACTGTCGGTGCAGATTTGATGGGCCAAATGGCCTCTTTCTGCACTGTAGGGATTCTATGGACTTTCCAAAGGGAATTGGATAAATAGTTGAAGGGAAAATGGTTCTCAGGGCTTCAGAATGCTGAGTCAGAGAGGGGGATCAATTGAATAGCTCAACCAAAGAGCCCGCAGATGAACAAATGGGCTGAATGGCCTCCTCCTGTCCTGTGATTCACCTATTATAGAAAGAATATTATTAAACCAGAAAGAGTGCAGAAAAGATTTGCTAGGATGCTACCGGGACTTGATGGTTTGAGTTATAAGGAGAGGCTGGATAGACTGGGACTTTTTTCTCTGGAACGTAGAAGGCTGAGGGGTGATCTTATAGAGGTCTATAAAATAATGAGGGGCACAGATCAGCTAGATAGTCAATATCTTTTCCCAAATGTAGGGGAGTCTAAAACTAGAGGCCATAGGTTTAAGGTGAGAGGGGAGAGATACAAAAGTGTCAAGGGGGCAATTTTTTCACACAGAGGGTGGTGAGTGTTTGGAACAAGCTGCCAGAGGTAGCAATAGAGGTGGGTACAATATTGTCTTTTGCAAAGCATTTAGACAGTTAACATGGGTAAGAAGGGTATAGAGGGATATGGGCCAAATGCGGGAAATTGGGACTCGCTTAAGGGTTTGAAAAAAGAAGTGGCATGGACAAGTTGGGCCGAAGGGCCTGTTTCCATGCTGTAAACCTGTATGACTCTATGATGATGTGGAGATGCCGGCGTTGGACTGGGGTAAACACAGTAAGGAGTCTAACAACACCAGGTTAAAGTCCAACAGGTTTATTTGGTAGCAAACGCCACTAGCTTTCGGAGCGCTGCTCCTTCGTCAGGTGAGTGGGAGTTCTGTGTACAAACAGGGCATATAAAGACACAAACTCAATTTACAGAATAATGATTGTAATGCGAGTCTTTACAGCTAATCAAGTCTTAAAGGCACAGACAATGTGAGTGGAGAGAGCATTAGCACAGGTTCAAGAGATGTGTATTGTCTCCAGACAGGACAGCCAGTGAGACTTTGCAAGTCCAGGCAAGTCGTGGGGGTTACAGATAGTGTGACATGAACCCAAGATCCCGGTTGAGGCCGTCCTCATGTGTGCGGAACCTGGCTATCAGTTTCTGCCCAGCGACTCTGCGCTGTCGTGTGTTGTGAAGGCCACCTTGGAGAATGCTTACCCGAATATCAGAGGCCGAATGCCCGTGACCGCTGAAGTGCTCCCCAACAGGAAGAGAACACTCTTGCCTGGTGATTGTCGAGCGGTATTCATTTATCTGTTGTCGTAGCGTCTGCATGGTTTCCCCAATGTACCATGCCTCGGGACATCCTTTCCTGCAACGTATTAGGTAGACAATGTTGGCCGAGTTGCAAGAGTATGTACCGTGTACCTGGTGGATGGTGTTCTCACGTGAGATGATGGCATCCGCGTCGATGATCTGGCATGTCTTGCAGGGGTTGCTGTGGCAGGGTTGTGTGGTTTCGTGGTCACTGTTCTCCTGAAGGCTTGGTAGTTTGCTCTGGAGGAGCCTCCTCCGGAGGCGTCAACATGTCATTGATGAAGACGAACATCTCGCCAAGGCCATCCCGACACTCCCACTTCTTGCCTTCAAACAACCGCACAACCTCAAACAGACCATTGTCCGCAGCAAACTACCCAGCCTTCAGGAGAACAGTGACCACGACACCACACAACCCTGCCACAGCAACCTCTGCAAGACGTGCCGGATCATCGACACGGATGCCATCATCTCACGTGAGAACACCATCCACCAGGTACATGGTACCTACTCTTGCATCTTGGCCAACGTTGTCTACCTGATACGCTGCAGGAAAGGATGTCCCGAGGCATGGTACATTGGGGAGACCATGCAGACGCTACAACAACGGATGAATGAACACCGCTCGACAATCACCAGGCAAGACTGTTCTCTTCCTGTTGGGGAGCACTTCAGCGGTCACGGGCATTCGGCCTCTGATATTCGGGTAAGCGTTCTCCAAGGCGGCCTTCACCAAACACGACAGCGCAGAGTCGCTGAGCAGAAACTGATAGCCAGGTTCCGCACACATGAGGACGGCCTCAACCGGGATCTTGGGTTCATGTCACACTATCTGTAACTCCCACAACTTGCCTGGACTTGCAAAGTCTCACTGGCTGTCCTGTCTGGAGACAATACACATCTCTTGAACCTGTGCTAATGCTCTCTCCACTCACATTATCTGTACCTTTAAGACTTGATTAGCTGTAAAGACTCGCATTACAATCATTATTCATTATTCTGTAAATTGAGTTTGTGTCTTTATATGCCCTGTTTGTAAACAGAACTCCCACTCACCTGACGAAGGAGCAGCGCTCCGAAAGCAAGTGGCGCTTGCTACCAAATAAACCTGTTGGACTTTAACCTGGTGTTGTGAGACTCCTTACTGACTCTATGATCCCAGTATGAGCGATCAGGAGCTTTGAACAACACTGTTCCTCAGTAGTCACTTCCCTAAGTTTGATGACCCGTTAGCCTGAAGGAGATTAAAAGAAAACATTTCAAGGCTGAAGATCCCTGAGTTCATTAGCCAACTGCTGGAATATTGTTTACGGAACAATCCGTTCCTCTCATGTGTTCCTTAAGCTTCTTAACCCCTCTTGGCTTGGCTGGCAGGGACACAAATGTGCAAGTTAGTGATGTCTGGCTGAAAGGCTGGGTCAGTTCTCTGCAGTGCCGCACTGTTTGTAATTAACTATGAAGGCTTTTTGCCGCGGCAATGCCAAGTATTTCCAACCAAACACTGTTGTGATTTGTAGTTTGTGGGAACTTGGCAGCGTTCCTCCTTTTTTTTTTGAGACGGAGATGTACCCCGGGGCAGGAGCGGATTGATCCGGCATTGCGCCATCTGGACACAATGGAAGGTCGTCTTGGTTTGCGCGGGGTTAATTCATTCCAACCTAACTGCAACCCGGCCTCCCCTGTCCCTCCCTCCCGTCATACCTTAGGAAGGATGTTCTCGAAAGGTTCCAGAGGAGGTTCACAAGAATGATCCCTGGAATGAAGAACTTGTCCTATGAGGAACGGCTGAGGACTCTGGGTCTGTACTCGTTGGAGTTTAGAAGGATGAGGGGGAATCTTATTGAAACTTACAGGATACTGCAAGGCCTGGATAGAGTGGACGTGGAGAGGATGTTTCCACTGGTGGGAAAAACTAGAACCAGAGGGAACAACCTCAGACTAAAGGGACGATCCTTTAAAACAGAGATGAGGAGGAATTTCTTCAGCCAGAGAGTGGTGAATCTGTGGAACTCTTTGCTGCAGAAGGCTGTGGAGGCCGGGTCATTGAGTGTCTTTAAGACCGAGATCGATAGGTTCTTGATTAATAAGGGGATCAGGGGTTATGGGGAAAAGGCAAGAGAATGGGGATGTGAAAAATATCAGCCATGATTGAATGGCGGAGCAGACTCGATGGGCTGAGTGGCCTAATTCTGCTGCTATGTCTTATGGTCTTATGGTCAGTGAGATCTCCATGTTCCTCCCGTTTTGGCTTCCAACACATCCCCTATTTTCATCGCTCCAACATTGGCGGCCACACCTTCAGTTTCTGGGACCTAAAGCTCTGGGGAGTCGGTGCCCGAGTGGTATTATCGCTGGACTATTAATCCAGAAACTCAGCTAATGTTCTGGGGACCCGGGTTCGAATCCCGCCACGGCAGATGGTGGAATTTGAATTTAATTTTTAAAAATCTGGAATTAAGAATCTATTGATGACCATGAAACCATTGTCGGAAAAACCCATCTGGTTCACTAATGTCCCTTTAGGGAAGGAAATCTGCCATCCTTGCCTGGTATTGTGAAGTTATAGAGTTCATGGAGGTTTACATGGAAACAGGCCTTTCGGCCCAACTTGTCCATGCCGCCTTTTTTTTTTTAAACCCCTAAGCGAGTCCCAATTGCCTACGTTTGGCCCATATCCCTCTATACCCATCTTACCCATGTAACTGTCTAAATGCTTTTTAAAAGACAACATTGTACCCGCCTCTACTACTACCTCTGGCAGCTTGTTCCAGACACTCACCACCTTCTGTGTGAAACAATTGCCCCTCTGGACACTTCTGTATCTCTCCTCTCTCACCTTAAACCTATGCCCTCTAGTTTTAGACTCCCCTACCTTTGGAAAAGATATTGACTATCTAGCTGATCAATGCCCCATCTTATAGACCTCTATAAGGTCACCCCTCAGCCTCCTACGCTCCAGAGAAAAAAGTCCCAGTCTATCCAGCCTCTCCTTATAACTCAAATCATCAAGCCCCGGTAGCATCCTAGTAAATCTTTTCTGCACTCTTTCTAGTTTAATAATATCCTTTCTATAATAGGGTGACCAGAACTGCACACGGTATTCCAAGTGTGGCCTTACCAATGTCTTGTACAACTTCAACAAGACGTCCCAACTCCTGTATTCAATGTTCTGACCAATGAAACCAAACTCATCCTATATTTTAACTATTCTGTAATACACCTCAATTTCACACCGGTTATCATTTTTCAAGCTTTTGGAACCCTAATGTTATCTAGTTGCACTTTAAGTTAATCAGCTCTAAAGGTTAATAACTCGGAGCCACTCTGTCCACCTGTGACTCCACTTTCAAGGAGCTATGAACCTGTACCCCTAGATCTCTTTGCTCTGTAACTCTCCCCAACGCCCTACCATTAACTGGTTCAATCTACCAAAATGCATCACCTCGCATTTATCTAAATTAAACTCCATCTGCCATTCGTCAGCCCACTGGCCCAATTGATCAAGCTCATTTGCCAAGTTGAGTTGGTAAAGATATAAAGAATGTTTATAAAGATGTAAAAGAATTGTAAAAAATGTTAGAGGGTAAGTAAACAGTGCGTGGTCCCTTTTAAAAGCTGTTTTTGAGTTCTGTTTAAAGTGCAGAGTACACACAGACTCTAAGTTACAACATTTGTTTCGAGGACCAGACAACAGGGTTGCCTTGGTAACCGGCTCTGCAGGTTTTTGTATTTTGTTAGCCTATGAGTTTAAGGAAAACACTCAGCTGATGGGAACCAATCAGATTTGAATTTGCTGTTGTTGTCAACCTCAGGCCAATCCAAGTACAGGAATGTTGGTAGGTCATTCGGATCATTAAAAAGGAACTCGACTGCCTTGAGTTCAGTTCCACCAGGGGTTGAGCCTGGAGTTCAACCAGAAGCAGGGCCCGATCAGCTGAAGCTTTTAAGGGCAGTTAGATCAACTGGAGCAGTTTGTTCTTAACTCTGCCAGCTTCAGATAGATCTTAAGATAACTTACCCTCTAACCAGCGAAAAGTACCAAATCAGACAGTGTTTACAGACAGCGGACAACTAGCAAAGAACCCCAAAACTTCCGAACACTATCAGACCTGGTTGTATATTTTCTTTTGAGAGTGACTCAAATTCTGTTATTACTATTTTGGTAATGAATGTTCCTTGTGTTATTCTGAACAGCACTTCAGTCGAACCGTACGTTAATTAATATGTTACTTGTTTAGTTAAATTTCCTGGTTATTTAAATAATTAATTATTCACTTAAAGCAAGTACCAGGCCTTTATATCAATGAACCTTGATATAATGAACAGTTACATGTATAAGATGGGTATAGAGGGTTATGGGCCAAATGCGGGCAATTGGGACAAGCTTAGGAGTTTAACAAAAAGGGCGGCATGGACAAGTTGGGCCGAACGGCCTGTCTCCATGCTGTAAACCTCTATGATTCTATGATTCTATGAACCTCTAACCGCTAATTAAGAACAGTTAACACCTACCCAAATAATTGTAGCAGATTACGACGCAAGGTAAAAGGGATTAACCTCTGTGTCGTAACACCTGGTCTGGCCTCCAGATTCTTAACTGCCCACTGAAATGGTCCAGAAAACCACTCCGTTCAAGGGACAGTTCGGGATGGGCACAAATGTTGGCCCTGCCAGCGATGCCCACATTCCATGAAAGAATTTTTTTTTTAAAGTGTCCACTCATTCAAGACTGAAACCTCTTTGTGAAACCCACTGGGAAGACAACGTACAACGCCACCAAATCATCGGAATTGGATGAATACTTAAAGGGATTAAACACTGGGGAAATGGCAAGGGGGGGCCAGCAGACCATAATGGGCTGAATGGCTTCCTTCTCTGCTGTAAGAATTAACTTCTATTTAAGTTTGTTTATTAGTGTCACAAGTAGGCTTACATTAACACTGCAATGAAGTTACTGTGAAAATCCCCTAGTCGCCACACTCCGGCGCCTATTCGGGTACACCGAGGGAGAACCCTAACTATGACTGTAACACTGCATTCTGCAATCTCTTGTTTCCTTCTCTATGAACAGTACGTTTTGTCTGTACAGCGCGCAAGAAACAATACTTTTCACTGTATACTGACAGATGTGACAATAATAAATCAAATCAAATTTAGCATGGCCAATGCAGCTAACCATAAGAACATAAGAAATAGGAGCAGGAGTAGGCCATCTAGCCCCTCGAGCCTGCCCCGCCATTCAATAAGATCATGGCTGATCTGAAGTGGATCAGTTCCACTTACCCGCCTGATCCCTATAACCCCTATTTCCCTTACCGATCAGGAATCCATCTATCCGTGATTTAAACATATTCAACGAGGTAGCCTCCACTACTTCAGTGGGCAGAGAATTCCAGAGATTCACCACCCTCTGAGAGAAGAAGTTCCTCCTCAACTCTGTCCTAAACTGACCCCCCTTTATTTTGAGGCTGTGCCCTCTAGTTCTAGTTTCCTTTCTAAGTGGAAAGAATCTCTCCACCTCTACCCTATCCAGCCCCTTCATTATCTTATAGGTCTCTATAAGATCCCCCCTCAGCCTTCTAAATTCCAACCAGCACGTCTTTTGGACTGTGGGAGGAAACCGGAGCACCCAGAGGAAACCCACGCAGACACGGGGAGAACGTCCAGACTCCACACAGACAGTGACCCGAGGCTGGGAATTGAACCCGGGTCCCTGGCGCTGTGAGGCAGCAGTGCTAACCACTGTGCCACCGTGCCGCCAGGTGAATGGGCTTGCAGGTCAGAGAGCTGTCCGGCAGGTGGGGGCGAGGGGTGGAGGGGAAAGAAGAGTGGAATTGAATGGAACCCGATGTCCGGATTTTTGAGGGGTGGTTGGGAAAAGGGCCGAGAATTGCTGGTCACGAGAGTTGCAAATCTTTACGATTCTGGGGTAAATGGGGCCCTGTGTTTTATACCTGGGGATATTCAATACAACAGCAATGACATTGCATCAAAACTTTCCAGTGAGCGTCGTTGGACTTTTGCGTGCATTTTTTTTCCCGGCACCCCAGTTCCGGAAAAATTGTTGGAAGGTGGTTAGGAACACTGCAAAGTGTTCACTCAGATGGGATCCCGAATGGCTGAAGTCGAAATTTTGGACTCCCCTACCCTGGGAAAAAACCTTGGCCATTCACCTTGTCTTTGCCCCTCATGATTTTATCGACCTCATCCTTCTACACTCCAGGGAAAAAAGGTCCCAGCCTCCTTGGTGGAGTTTTTTGAGGAAGTGACAAAAACAGTTGATGAAGGAAGGGCGTGGATGTCGTCTATATGGATTTCAGTAAGGCATTTGACAAAGTCCCACATGGCAGGTTGGTTAAGAAGGTTAAGGCTCATGGGTTACAAGGAGAAGTTGCTAGATGGGTGGAGAACTGGCTTGGCCATAGGAGACAGAGGGTAGTGGTCGAAGGGTCTTTTTCCGGCTGGAGGTCTGTGACCAGTGGTGTTCCGCAGGGCTCTGTACTGGGACCTCTGCTATTTGTGATATATATAAATGATTTGGAAGAAGGTGTAACTGGTGTAATCAGCAAGTTTGCGGATGACACGAAGATGGCTGGACTTGCGGATAGCGAAGAGCATTGTCGGGCAATACAGCAGGATATAGATAGGCTGGAAAATTGGGCGGAGAGGTGGCAGATGGAGTTTAATCCGGATAAATGTGAAGTGATGCATTTTGGAAGAAATAATATAGGGAGGAGTTATACAATAAGTGGCAGAGTCATCAGGAGTATAGAAACACAGAGGGACCTAGGTGTGCAAGTCCACAAATCCTTGAAGGTGGCAACACAGGTGGAGAAGGTGGTGAAGAAGGCATATGGTATGCTTGCCTTTATAGGATGGGGTATAGAGTATAAAAGCTGGAGTCTGATGATGCAGCTGTATAGAACGCTGGTTAGGCCACATTTGGAGTACTGCGTCCAGTTCTGGTCGCCGCACTACCAGAAGGACGTGGAGGCGTTAGAGAGAGTGCAGAGAAGGTTTACCAGGATGTTGCCTGGTATGGAGGGTCTTAGCTATGAGGAGAGATTGGGTAAACTGGGGTTGTTCTCCCTGGAAAGACGGAGAATGAGGGGAGATCTAATAGAGGTGTACAAGATTATGAAGGGGATAGATAGGGTGAACGGTGGGAAGCTTTTTCCCAGATCAGAAGTGACGTTCACGAGGGGTCACGGGCTCAAGGTGAGAGGGGCGAAGTATAACTCAGATATTAGAGGGATGTTTTTTACACAGAGGGTGGTGGGGGCCTGGAATGCGCTGCCACGTAGGGTGGTGGAGGCAGACACGCTGACATCGTTTAAGACTTACCTGGATAGTCACATGAGCAGCCTGGGAATGGAGGGATACAAACGATTGGTCTAGTTGGACCAAGGAGCGGCACAGGCTTGGAGGGCCGAAGGGCCTGTTTCCTGTGCTGTACTGTTCTTTGTTCTTTGTTCTTCTCCTTATAATTCAAAACTTCCAGTCCCGGTAACATCCTGGTAAATGTTTTTTGCATCCTTCCCAGTTTAATAACATCCTTCCTATAGCAGTGTGACCAGAATTGTACCCCAAATGTTGTCTTGTACAGTTGTAGCATAACGTCCCAACTCTCCCGCCCCCCCTCTCTCTCTCTCTCTCCCGCCCCCCTCTCTCTCTCTCTCTCTCCCGCCCCCCCTCTCTGTCTCTCTCTCCCGCCCCCCTCTCCCTCCCGCCCCCCCCCTCTGTCTCTCTCTCTCCCACCCCCCTCTCTCTCTCTCTCTCCCGCCCCCCTCTCTCTCTCTCTCTCTCCCGCCCCCCTCTCTCTCTCTCTCCTGCCCCCTCTCTCTCTCCCCCGCCCCCCGTCTCTCTCTCCCGCCCCCCTCTCTCTCTCTCCCGCCCCCCCCTCTGTCTCTCTCTCCCGCCCCCCCCCGTCCCTCTCTCCCGCTCCCCCCCCTCTCTCTCTCCCGCTCCCCCTCCCTCTCTCTCCCGCTCCCCCCCTCTCTCTCTCCCGCTTCCCCCCCTCTCTCTCTCCTGCCCCCTCTCTCTCTCTCTCTCCTGCCCCCCCTCTCTCTCTCTCCACCTCCCCCCATCCCCCCGCCACCCCCCCCCCCCCCCACCCCCTGTGGCTGACTCTGGGTGATGCATGGGACTATGTTCCTCTCTGGTATGTGAGCCAGGCTCTTGCTGATGGAGTTCAGTTCGAGATCTGGCAGCATCATTGATCATGTGTGTGTCCATACTGAGTCTAATCGCATTCTTCCCCGGGTCACTGGGTAGAAATCCCCCCTGTGGACTCTGAGTGGGGAAGGATATTTTCCTGATTTCCTCTTGGAGCCCAGCCCAGTGGGAGCAAGAAAACGACTAGAATCCTCTTAGATATGGGAATGTGGAGGTAGCCAGGTGCGCTGTGAGCCTCTCTCTCTCTCTCTCTCTCTCTGTGTGTGTCTCTCTCTCTGTGTGACTCTCTCTCTGTGACTCTCTCTCTCTCTCTCTCTCTCTCTGTGACACTCTCTGTGACACTCTCTCTCTGTGACACTCTCTCTCTGTGACACTCTCTCTCTGTGACACTCTCTCTCTGTGACACTCTCTCTCTGTGACTCTCTCTCTCTGTGACACTCTCTCTCTGTGACACTCTCTCTGTGACACTCTCTCTCTGTGACTCTTTCTCTCTGTGACTCTCTCTCTGTGACTCTCTCTCTCTGTGACTCTCTCTCTCTGTGACTCTCTCTCTCTGTGACTCTCTGTCTCCCTGCCTCTCTCTGTCTCCCTGCCTCTCTCTGTCTCCCTGCCTCTCTCTGTCTCCCTGCCTCTCTCTGTCTCCCTGCCTCTCTCTGTCTCCCTGCCTCTCTCTGTCTCCCTGCCTCTCTCTGTCTCCCTGCCTCTCTCTGTCTCCCTGCCTCTCTCTGTCTCCCTGCCTCTCTCTGTCTCCCTGCCTCTCTCTGTCTCCCTGCCTCTCTCTGTCTCCCTGCCTCTCTCTGTCTCCCTGCCTCTCTCTGTCTCCCTGCCTCTCTCTGTCTCCCTGCCTCTCTCTGTCTCCCTGCCTCTCTCTGTCTCCCTGCCTCTCTCTGTCTCCCTGCCTCTCTCTGTCTCCCTGCCTCTCTCTGTCTCCCTGCCTCTCTCTGTCTCCCTGCCTCTCTCTGTCTCCCTGCCTCTCTCTGTCTCCCTGCCTCTCTCTGTCTCCCTGCCTCTCTCTGTCTCCCTGCCTCTCTCTGTCTCCCTGCCTCTCTCTGTCTCCCTGCCTCTCTCTGTCTCCCTGCCTCTCTCTGTCTCCCTGCCTCTCTCTGTCTCCCTGCCTCTCTCTGTCTCCCTGCCTCTCTCTGTCTCCCTGCCTCTCTCTGTCTCCCTGCCTCTCTCTGTCTCCCTGCCTCTCTCTGTCTCCCTGCCTCTCTCTGTCTCCCTGCCTCTCTCTGTCTCCCTGCCTCTCTCTGTCTCCCTGCCTCTCTCTGTCTCCCTGCCTCTCTCTGTCTCCCTGCCTCTCTCTGTCTCCCTGCCTCTCTCTGTCTCCCTGCCTCTCTCTGTCTCCCTGCCTCTCTCTGTCTCCCTGCCTCTCTCTGTCTCCCTGCCTCTCTCTGTCTCCCTGCCTCTCTCTGTCTCCCTGCCTCTCTCTGTCTCCCTGCCTCTCTCTGTCTCCCTGCCTCTCTCTGTCTCCCTGCCTCTCTCTGTCTCCCTGCCTCTCTCTGTCTCCCTGCCTCTCTCTGTCTCCCTGCCTCTCTCTGTCTCCCTGCCTCTCTCTGTCTCCCTGCCTCTCTCTGTCTCCCTGCCTCTCTCTGTCTCCCTGCCTCTCTCTGTCTCCCTGCCTCTCTCTGTCTCCCTGCCTCTCTCTGTCTCCCCTGCCTCTCTCTGTCTCCCTGCCTCTCTCTGTCTCCCTGCCTCTCTCTGTCTCCCTGCCTCTCTCTGTCTCCCTGCCTCTCTCTGTCTCCCTGCCTCTCTCTGTCTCCCTGCCTCTCTCTGTCTCCCTGCCTCTCTCTGTCTCCCTGCCTCTCTCTGTCTCCCTGCCTCTCTCTGTCTCCCTGCCTCTCTCTGTCTCCCCTGCCGTCCTCTCTGTCTCCCTGCCTCTCTCTGTCTCCCTGCCTCTCTCTGTCTCCCTGCCTCTCTCTGTCTCCCTGCCTCTCTCTGTCTCCCTGCCTCTCTCTGTCTCCCTGCCTCTCTCTGTCTCCCTGCCTCTCTCTGTCTCCCTGCCTCTCTCTGTCTCCCTGCCTCTCTCTGTCTCCCTGCCTCTCTCTGTCTCCCTGCCTCTCTCTGTCTCCCTGCCTCTCTCTGTCTCCCTGCCTCTCTCTGTCTCCCTGCCTCTCTCTGTCTCCCTGCCTCTCTCTGTCTCCCTGCCTCTCTCTGTCTCCCTGCCTCTCTCTGTCTCCCTGCCTCTCTCTGTCTCCCTGCCTCTCTCTGTCTCCCTGCCTCTCTCTGTCTCCCTGCCTCTCTCTGTCTCCCTGCCTCTCTCTGTCTCCCTGCCTCTCTCTGTCTCCCTGCCTCTCTCTGTCTCCCTGCCTCTCTCTGTCTCCCTGCCTCTCTCTGTCTCCCTGCCTCTCTCTGTCTCCCTGCCTCTCTCTGTCTCCCTGCCTCTCTCTGTCTCCCTGCCTCTCTCTGTCTCCCTGCCTCTCTCTGTCTCCCTGCCTCTCTCTGTCTCCCTGCCTCTCTCTGTCTCCCTGCCTCTCTCTGTCTCCCTGGCCTCTCTCTGTCTCCCTGCCTCTCTCTTTGCCTCTCTCTCTCGCTCGCTCCCTCTTGTTCTATGTGTGAGCTGTGTTATCGTGTGAGGTTAGTATTTGTTGTGACTGACTGGGGTCCTGTCAGATTGTGCCAGGCCACATTACGTGCCTGCGCTGTGCCTATAACTTTCTCCGACTGATGGAAGCTGTGACTGGAGTGCAGTGTGTGTGAAAGTGGTCGATGCACGATCTGAATGTGTGTGTGGTCTCAGCAACACATCAACTGGGAATGTGCCGTACAGTTCACCACCACACACCCTGAATCTTCACCAACTGGAGGACAGAATATCTTCATCTCCCACATGCGTGTGTGTGTCTCTCTCTCCCTCTCTTGTCTGTCTCTCTCTGTCTCTCTCTCTCTCTCTCCCTCTCTCCCTGTTCTCTCTCTCTCTCCCTGTTCTCTCTCTCTCTCCCTGTTCTCTCTCTCTCTCCCTGTTCTCTCTCTCTCTCCCTGTTCTCTCTCTCTCTCCCTGTTCTCTCTCTCTCTCCCTGTTCTCTCTCTCTCTCCCTGTTCTCTCTCTCTCTCCCTGTTCTCTCTCTCTCTCCCTGTTCTCTCTCTCTCTCCCTGTTCTCTCTCTCTCTCCCTGTTCTCTCTCTCTCTCCCTGTTCTCTCTCTCTCTCTCCCTGTTCTCTCTCTCTCCCTGTTCTCTCTCTCTCTCCCTGTTCTCTCTCTCTCTCCCTGTTCTCTCTCTCTCTCCCTGTTCTCTCTCTCTCTCCCTGTTCTCTCTCTCTCTCCCTGTTCTCTCTCTCTCTCCCTGTTCTCTCTCTCTCTCCCTGTTCTCTCTCTCTCTCCCTGTTCTCTCTCTCTCTCCCTGTTCTCTCTCTCTCTCCCTGTTTTCTCTCTCTCCCTCTCCCTGTTTTCTCTCTCTCTCCCTGTTCTCTCTCTCTCTCCCTGTTCTCTCTCTCTCTCCCTGTTTTCTCTCTCTCCCTCTCCCTGTTTTCTCTCTCTCCCTCTCCCTGTTTTCTCTCTCTCCCTCTCCCTGTTTTCTCTCTCTCCCTCTCCCTGTTTTCTCTCTCTCCCTCTCCCTGTTTTCTCTCTCTCCCTCTCCCTGTTTTCTCTCTCTCCCTCTCCCTGTTTTCTCTCTCTCCCTCTCCCTGTTTCCTCTCTCTCCCTCTCCCTGTTTTCTCTCTCTCCCTCTCCCTGTTTTCTCTCTCTCCCTCTCCCTGTTTTCTCTCTCTCCCTCTCCCTGTTTTCTCTCTCTCCCTCTCCCTGTTTTCTCTCTCTCCCTCTCCCTGTTTTCTCTCTCTCCCTCTCCCTGTTTTCTCTCTCTCCCTCTCCCTGTTTTCTCTCTCTCCCTCTCCCTGTTTCTCTCTCTCCCTCTCCCTGTTTTCTCTCTCTCCCTCTCCCTGTTTTCTCTCTCTCCCTCTCCCTGTTTTCTCTCTCTCTCCCTGTTTTCTCTCTCTCTCCCTGTTTTCTCTCTCTCTCCCTGTTTTCTCTCTCTCTCCCTGTTTTCTCTCTCTCTCCCTGTTTTTTCTCTCTCTCCCTGTTTTCTCTCTCTCTCCCTGTTTTCTCTCTCTCTCCCTGTTTTCTCTCTCTCTCCCTGTTTTCTCTCTCTCTCCCTGTTTTCTCTCTCTCTCTCTCCCTGTTTCTCTCTCTCTCTCTCCCTGTTTTCTCTCTCTCTCTCTCCCTGTTTTCTCTCTCTCTCTCTCCCTGTTTTCTCTCTCTCTCTCTCCCTGTTTTCTCTCTCTCTCTCTCCCTGTTTTCTCTCTCTCTCTCTCCCTGTTTTCTCTCTCTCTCTCTCCCTGTTTTCTCTCTCTCTCTCTCCCTGTTTTCTCTCTCTCTCCCTGTTTTCTCTCTCTCTCTCTCCCTGTTTTCTCTCTCTCTCCCTGTTTTCTCTCTCTCTCTCTCCCTGTTTTCTCTCTCTCTCTCTCCCTGTTTTCTCTCTCTCTCTCTCCCTGTTTTCTCTCTCTCTCTCTCCCTGTTTTCTCTCTCTCTCTCTCCCTGTTTTCTCTCTCTCTCTCTCTCTCCCTGTTTTCTCTCTCTCTCTCTCTCTCCCTGTTTTCTCTCTCTCTCTCTCTCTCTCCCTGTTTTCTCTCTCTCTCTCTCTCTCCCTGTTTTCTCTCTCTCTCTCTTTCTCTCTCTCTCCCTGTTCTCTCTCTCTCTCTCCCTGTCCTCTCTCTCTCTCCCAGGGATAATCTCATTCTGCACCTCAGGCTATCTCAATGTTATCTCTTTTTCTTCCATTTTATCACTTTCTCCTCTTTATTTGTCTCTCTTTTGCATTCTCTCTCTCTCTCTCTCTCCGTATCTAGCACCTTTCCTGACTGGTGCAACTTTTGTGTTCAAACCTTAGCTGATGAATGTGTACACTCTGTTTCTCTCAGGGACAATGTGTGTCTCTCTCTTTCGCTGGGATTGTCTGTATCCCACTCTCTCTGTCTGTCTCTCTCTCCTTCCCTCTGATTGTCTCTCCTTCTCTTGCTCCCTTTCTCTGCGACTCTCTGTTTCCTGTATAAGTCTTCATCAGTGTCTTGTCTCAGTGAAGGGATTTATTGAACTTATCTCAAGATGTCTGCCCCCAGAGGCAGCCTCGTGGTATTGACACATGACTGCGGAGACCCAAATGTGTCAATCAGCCTGGTTACAAACCCAAATATCCCCCCTTTCATATCGAATAAAAGATACAACATCCCCCAGCAGACAGAATATTTGTGTGCGTGATTCTGTGTGACTCTGAGTTACCCAAGTTACCCACTCACCTTTCTATGCATGTGGATGACCCTATGGGCGGGGTTTTCAGGCTGTGTGCTCACCCCAAAACCGGAAAATCCCCCCAAGGTCAACGGACCTTTGCATGGTCCACCCCCCCCCCCCTCCCTTCCCCCAGGCCCGCTACACTTCCCGTGACGGGTGGGACAGGAAAATTCCCCCCTATATGGTTGAGATTTTCAATTCCTGCTTTGAATTGCCAACTGTGGAATTATGGGTCATTATTTCCTCGGCCTCTCTGAAATTTGCTCGTTCTGAATTTGCACAGCTTGCTTCGTTGACGACTTTGAAACCAGGGAGAGATCAGCCATGATCTGATTGAATGGCGGAACAGGCTCCAAGGGCTGAATTTGCCTCCTCCTGCTCCTAATTACTACATTCCTACGTTCCTATGATTTCAGTTCATTGTGAGTTTTCACCGGTATATACTCAGCTTGAATCTGGCCCTTCACATCTTCCCATTTAGCTCTGATGTGAGAGTTTTCCTGTGGGACTGAGTCATTTACCTTCAGCTCATGCGTTTTATTGCACTGAGGTGATCTGTAACATCTTGCGGTTTACTTGGATATTGCCTCCGGCTCTCTGCGGGGGGGGGGGGGGGGGGGGCAGGGGGCAGTTGAAGGTTGATCATCTCAGCTCCAGGACATCACTGTAGGATTCCTCAGGATAGTGTCCTGGGCCCAATCATCTTCAGCTGCTTCATCAATGACCTCCGTTCCATTATGAGGTCCGAAGTAGGGATGTTCCCTCATGATTGCGTAAGTACCATCCACGTACATGGATGGTGATGCAGTCCATGTACAAACGCAGCAAGACCTGACAATATCCGGGCTGGGCTGACAGGTGGCAAGTAATACTCAAGCCACACAAATGCCAGGCAATGATCTTCGCCAATTAGAGAGAATCTAACCATCACCCCTTGGCACTCAATGGCATTGACACCGCTGAACCCTCCACTCTCTACATTGACGAGAAACTGAACTGGATCAGGCTGTTAAATACCCTGACTATCAGAGTTGGTCAGAGGCTTGGAATTCTGTGGCGGGTAACTCTCTTCCTGACTCCCCCCAAAAGCCTGTCCACCATCGACAAGGCACAAGTCAGGAGTGTGGTGGAATACTCCCCACTTGCCTGGATGGGTGCGGCTCCAACAACACTCAAGAAGCTCAACACCATCCAGGACAAAGCAGCCCCGCTTGATTGGCACCACATCCACAAACATTCACTCCCTACATGATGCTCGGTGTGTACTATCTACAAGATGCACTGCAGCAACTCACCAAGGCTCCTTAGACATCACCTTCCAAACCCATGATCACTTCCATCTAGAAGGACAAGAGCAGCAGATACATGGGAACGCCACCACCTGCAAGTTCGCCTCCAAGCCACTCACCATCCTGACTTGGAAATATGTCATAAGTTTCTTTGCACTCGCTGGGTCAAAATCCTGCGATTCCCTCCCTCACAGCACTGTGGGTGTACCTACACCACAGGGACAGCAGCGGTTCAAGAAGGCAGCTCACCCATCACCTTCTCGAGGGGCAATTAGGGATGGGCAATAAATTTTTTCACAGAGGGTGGTGAGTGTCTGGAACAAACTGCCAGAGGCAGTCAGTAGTAGAGGCGGGTACAATTTTGTCTTTTAAAAAGCATTTAGACTGTTACGTGGGTAAGAAGAGTATAGAGGGATATGGGCCAAATGCGGGCAATTGGGACTAACTTAGTGACAAAAACTGGGAGGCATGGACAAGTTGGGCCGAAGGGCCTGTTTCCATGCTATGAACCTCTGACTCTGTATGGAATGAGCTGCCAGAGAAAGTGGTTGAGGCGGGTTCAATAGCAGCATTTAAAAGGCATTTGGATAAATACATGGATGGGAAAGGATGAGAGGGGTGTGGACCAAACGCGGGCAATTGGGACGAGCTGGTTGGCATGGACCTGTTGGGTGTAAGGGCCTGTTTCTATGCTCTGTTGCTCGAGGACTCTGTGCCCCTTGCTGTTCTGGGCTGGCTCGTGAAGGTTTGACAGCATTCTGGTTTGTTCACTCGCTTAGCTGCCAAAAGCAAAGCAGTTTTCCCCCTCCCGTCCCTCCCTCCCCGCCCCCGGCCCTTCGAGAGTTGGCCTTTATTTTATGGCTCCTGCTCTCTGCGCAGAGTGGAATTCCTCTCAGCTGGCCTCGCTCTTCCCCAGACACGCGGAGGATGCCAAGATCGGAATTTTTCTGGCAAAGATTTGACTGCTCTCGGGAGGGGCAGGGTGGGGGGCTGCCGTGCTGAGTGGTGCAGGTGCACGCACGGAATGGGGTCTCAGTCCCGGGTTGTTCCTGCGCGCCTCGTCTTTTGCCCCGACGTTTCCTCGCCGCTGGGATGAAGCGCAGGAGTCGGGAGGGGTGGGGTGGAGACGCATTGTACAATTTGGAGCTTGAAAAAACTCTTCAGTTCTTCCAATAAATAGTGTAACTTGATTGCGAGTGGGCCGAGAGGGAACAAAAGGGGCTTTCTGTGTAATGATCTTACGGCGCTAATTGAGTCAGTGAGTCCAAATGAAAATATTTGACCATGACCCTAATTCTTTCTCCGAATTTGAAAGAGCAAGGTTCAGGATTTTGTGTGTGTGTTTGTGTGTGTGTGTGATTTCTGATTTTTCTCTCGCTCTGTTCCTGATTTGCGTGTCTGTGTGTGATCTGTGTTTATCCACATTTGTTCATCATTGTAGGTGTCTCTCAGTACCTGTTTTTGTGTGTCTCTGTCAGTTCACCTTTGTGTGTGTGTGTCTCCGTGTGCATGTCTGTCTCTGTGCGTGTGTGACTGCGCGCGACCGACTCTGTGCGCGCGCGCGACCGACTCTGCGTGCGCGACCGACTCTGTGCGCGCCCGCGACCGACTGTGCGCGCCCGTGACCGACTCTGTGCGCGCCCGTGACCGACTCTGTGCGCGCGCGCGCGACCGACTCTGTGTGCGCGCGCGACCGACTCTGTGCGCGCGCGCGACCGACTCTGTGTGCGCGCGCGCGACCGACTCTGTGCGCGCGCGCGACCGACTCTGTGTGCGCGCGCGACCGACTCTGTGTGCGCGCGCGCGACCGACTCTGTGCGCGTGCGCGACCGACTCTGTGTGCGCGCGCGCGACCGACTCTGTGTGCGCACGCGCGACCGACTCTGTGTGCGCGCGCGCGACCGACTCTGTGTGCGCGCGCGCGACCGACTCTGTGTGCGCGCGCGCGACCGACTCTGTGTGCGCGCGCGCGACCGACTCTGTGCGCGCGCGCGACCGACTCTGTGTGCGCGCGCGCGACCGACTCTGTGTGCGCGCGCGCGACCGACTCTGTGTGTGCGCGCGCGCGACCGACTCTGTGTGCGCGCGCGCGACCGACTCTGTGTGCGCGCGCGCGACCGACTCTGTGCGCGCGCGCGACCGACTCTGTGCGCGCGACCGACTCTGTGCGCGCGCGCGACCGACTCTGTGCGCGCGCGCGATCGACTCTGTGTGCGCGCGCGCGACCGACTCTGTGCGCGCGCGCGACCGACTCTGTGTGCGCGCGCGCGACCGACTCTGTGTGCGCGCGCGCGACCGACTCTGTGTGCGCGCGCGCGACCGACTCTGTGTGCGCGCGCGCGACCGACTGTGTGCGCGCGCGCGACCGACTCTGTGTGCGCGCGCGCGACCGACTCTGTGTGCGCGCGCGCGACCGACTCTGTGTGCGCGCGCGCGACCGACTCTGTGCGCGCGCGCGATCGACTCTGTGTGCGCGCGCGCGACCGACTCTGTGTGCGCGCGCGCGACCGACTCTGTGTGCGCGCGCGCGACCGACTCTGTGTGCGCGCGCGCGACCGACTCTGTGTGCGCGCGCGCGACCGACTCTGTGTGCGCGCGCGCGACCGACTCTGTGTGCGCGCGCGCGACCGACTGTGTGCGCGCGCGCGACCGACTCTGTGTGCGCGCGCGCGACCGACTCTGTGTGCGCGCGCGCGACCGACTCTGTGTGCGCGCGCGCGACCGACTCTGTGTGCGCGCGCGCGACCGACTCTGTGTGCGCGCGCGCGACCGACTCTGTGTGCGCGCGCGCGACCGACTCTGTGTGCGCGCGCGCGACCGACTCTGTGTGCGCGCGACCGACTCTGTGTGCGCGCGCGCGACCGACTCTGTGTGCGCGCGCGCGACCGACTCTGTGTGCGCGCGCGCGACCGACTCTGTGTGCGCGCGCGCGACCGACTCTGTGCGCGCGCGCGACCGACTCTGTGCGCGCGCGCGACCGACATGTCTGTATGTGTGTGTGTAGGTGTTACTGTGTCTTTGTATATCTATGTCTACTTGTCATTGTGTGCGTCTATGTCTGATCATGTGTGTGCTTGTGGCTGCAATTGTTTTTGTGTGTGTGTATACACGTGCGTGTTGCAATGTTCCCCTCTGTCCATTTTTTGCGTGTGCTTGCAGCTGTATGTGTCTGTCTGTGTACACGTGTGGATGAGTCTGTGTCTGTCTGTGTCTGTCTGCGTGCGCACCTGTAGATTGTTCATTGATATCACAGCTGAATAACCTGTCAACCCCTGACAAACGGCCACCGCTCACATCTGTCGAAAGGTTTCCCTGGAGCGAGTTAACACCTTTCAGGAAAGGGAGTGGATTCCCTGTTGTCCTCATTGTGTATCTCAATAATGGCTAATTTCCGCATCTTTCATTCCCAGTTCTTTGGAATGTTCCAGAATGACAATCACTCAAAACCAAAGCCACTTTGAATAGAATCTGGGAATGGTCCTTGGGGAATTTCAGCAGGGATAGGGATAATGTGAGCCAGGAATGTTTACCATGAAATCTTTTATTAGATTGACGGAAAATGTTCATAAATAAAAGGCTAGATTAAATTGCAAAGTGTAAATAAATATGGATGCAGAATGGGAAGGTGGGTGCGTTTGATGGAACGTGTTGTATTTATGAAGCACCTCTCGGGGGCTGTGGGACATTGCGGAATATCTCACCGTGCACTGTTTTCCAGCGTTGCCACTGTTGCTATTGCAGCCACTCCATTTCCAACAAGTTCCCACGAGCTCTCGCTCAGATTTTTGGCAGGTTGCCCAGGACACAAGGAGGACTCCCCATTTCCCGACACAAATAATGCTGCGGGCATTGTCATTCTGAGCAAAGGGATTGTCCGCGGTTTCCAAGATGTTTAAATGGGTCATATCTGAGGGAAGGAGGGAGGAGGGAAAGAGGAAATGAGGGAGGAGGGGAGGAGCGAGGTGGGGAAAGGGGGAAGGAGGGAGGTGGGGAGAGGAGGGAGGGAGGCAGGTGGGGAGAGGAGGGAGGGAGGCAGGTGGGGAGAGGAGGGAGGGAGGCAGGTGGGGAGAGGAGGGAGGGAGGCAGGTGGGGAGAGAGGGAGGGAGGCAGGTGGGGAGAGAGAGAGGGAGGCAGGTGGGGAGAGAGAGAGGGAGGCAGGTGGGGAGAGGGAGAGGGAGGCAGGTGGGGAGAGGGAGAGGGAGGCAGGTGGGGAGAGAGAGAGGGAGGCAGGTGGGGAGAGAGAGAGGGAGGCAGGTGGGGAGAGAGAGAGGGAGGCAGGTGGGGAGAGAGAGAGGGAGGCAGGTGGGGAGAGAGAGAGGGAGGCAGGTGGGGAGAGAGAGAGGGAGGCAGGTGGGGAGAGAGAGAGGGAGGCAGGTGGGGAGAGAGAGAGGGAGGCAGGTGGGGAGAGAGAGAGGGAGGCAGGTGGGGAGAGAGAGAGGGAGGCAGGTGGGGAGAGAGAGAGGGAGGCAGGTGGGGAGAGAGAGAGGGAGGCAGGTGGGGAGAGAGAGAGGGAGGCAGGTGGGGAGAGAGAGAGGGAGGCAGGTGGGGAGAGAGAGAGGGAGGCAGGTGGGGAGAGAGAGAGGGAGGCAGGTGGGGAGAGAGAGAGGGAGGCAGGTGGGGAGAGAGAGAGGGAGGCAGGTGGGGAGAGAGAGAGGGAGGCAGGTGGGGAGAGAGAGAGGGAGGCAGGTGGGGAGAGAGAGAGGGAGGCAGGTGGGGAGAGAGAGAGGGAGGCAGGTGGGGAGAGAGAGAGGGAGGCAGGTGGGGAGAGAGAGAGGGAGGCAGGTGGGGAGAGAGAGAGGGAGGCAGGTGGGGAGAGAGAGAGGGAGGCAGGTGGGGAGAGAGAGAGGGAGGCAGGTGGGGAGAGAGAGAGGGAGGCAGGTGGGGAGAGAGAGAGGGAGGGTAGGGAGGTGGGGAGAGGGCGGGGAGGGGAGGAGGGAGATGGGGAGAGAAGGAGGGAGAGGAGGAGGGAGATGGGGAGAGAAGGAGGGAGATGGGGAGAGAAGGAGGGAGATGGGGAGAGAAGGAGGGAGATGGGGAGAGGGAAAGAAGGAGGGAGAGGGGGAGAGGGAGAGAAGGAGGGAGATGGGGGGAGGGAGATGGGGTGGGGGAGAGGGGAAAGAAGGGAGGCACTGTTAACTCACAGCGCCAGAGACCCGGGTTCAATTCCGGCCTCAGGTCACTGTGTGGAGTTTTTCCCTTTTTCCCGTGTGCTGTGTGGGTTTCCTCCGGCTGCTCCGGTTTCCTTCCACAGTCCAAAGGTTAGGTGGATTGGCCATGCTAAATTGCCCCTTAGTGTCAGGGGGGATTAGCAGGGTAAATATGTGAGATTACGGGGATAGGGCTTGGGTGGGATTGTTGTTGGTGCTGGCTTGATGGGCTGAATGGCCTCCTTCTGCGCTGTAGGGATTCTATGAAAGTAGCGTTGCTAACGCCGCCAGGATTGGTTTGGGGTCTCTTGGAATCAAAGGTAAATCTCCAGGATACTGCCCCTGGAGAAAAGTCACCCGGATATCCAAAAAGATAATTCCTTTGGACTTTCCTCTTTATCGGAATAACAAATATTGAAGGGGGGAGGGGGTTTGACATTCAAGCATCATCCAATTAGATAAGGAGTCTTCTTGCTTTCCGGTTGGCGTAGGAAGCAGACCGTCACGAGGATGGATGTGTTGTCCAACACAAACTCAAGTTTATTTATTCGTCACATGTAAGGCTTACATTAACACTGCAATGAAGTTACTGTGAAATTCCCCTCATGGCTAGAACGTGTGGGGGGAGGACACATCATGTGATGGAAACCCCCCAGGAATACATTTAACCGCAGTTGGCAACCCTCGTTGAGAGCTAGAGCGGGTTCCAAGTTCCCGTCTTCATGTGATCTCCACTGGGAACGACCCGGACTCCCCGCATCCTTTCTGCAACAACGCACCTTCCCAAATTGGCGGGGGGGGGGGGGGGGGTGGGGGAAGAGGAGGGGGGAAACATTACAGAAGTGGGGGAGGGGAAAGTTGGGTAGGGGGGGGGGGCGGGGGTTAAGGAGCGGAGAGATAGATGAGGGAAACTCCGTGGGAATAGATTCATAAACAGCCTGAGCCCAGTCAGGCCAGAAAACACATTCTGCTTCCTAATTCGAAGGAGAGTTGAATAGTTCATAAAACGGAGAATCTCAACAGACTCTGATTACTTCCCCATGTTGTAGAGTGAGACTGTAGAGGGGAGGAACCGAAGCTTTTAGTTCCTAACTGAAAGGCTGTGATATGTATCCTGAATGCTGGAACCTTCCTTCACTGGTGGTAATCTTTATTTTAATTTGTTTATGGGATGTGGGCGTCGCTGGCTGGCCAGCATTTATTGCCCATCCCTAATTGCCCCTTGAGAGAGTGGTGGTGAGCTGCCGCCTTGAACTGCCACAGTCCATTAAGACCATAAGACATAGGAGCAGAATTAGGCCACTCGGTCCATCGAGTCTACTCTGCCATTCAATCATGGCTGATATTTTTCTCATCCCCATTCTCCTGCCTTTTCCCCATAACCCCATTAGTTTATTTATTGGTATCACAGTCGGCGACACAATGAAGTTATTGTGAAAATCCCCCAGTCGCCACACTCCGCCACCTGTTCGGGTACACTGAGGGAGAATTTAGCACGGCCAATGCACCCTAACCAGCACGTCTTTCGGACTGTGGGAGGAAACTGGTACACCCGGAGGAAACCTACGTAGACATGAGGGAGAATGTGTTGACTCCACACAGACAGTGACCCAAGCTGGGAATCGAACCCGTGTCCCTGGTGCTGTGAGGCAGCAGTGCTAACCACTGTGCCACCGTGCAGGAGTCGAGAGTAGGAAAGGTGCCACACACCTGGAGATCACCACAAGGATGAAAGAGAGTTGTATAATGGAGGGTTAGTATGAAGTGTGTTGGAATATGACTTTAAGGGATTGCAACATGACACCAGCGGAAGGGAAGTGGGTCATGTGATCCAGTCTTAGTTTTACTCATGCTCTGAGCAGAGCACACACACACAGCTCTGATGCCTTCAAGGTTTCTCTCCATGTATACTGTTCTCATGTGGCTAGTTTGAATAAATAATCCCACAGCTTCTTTCCCCAAAGCCTTATGACCGATTGGTGCCATGTACAATAATTAACATCATGTCATAATCATTATAATAACATGATACACAGGAGAACCGTGTGGTTGTATCCAACAGGTAAAGGTCACCTTGTGTAAAGGAATCCTGCTCCAATTATAATAGTTTGTGATGAAAAGCTAAAACCTTCTGGCCACCCCCTACTGAGTGAGTGACGTTGAGTCTCGCATTGTCCACGTGCCTGAAATGTGTGGTACATTAGTAACTGCATGCGTTTTTGTGACACCATGACCTCTGGCCTCTGTTGTGACCTTTCTTGTTCTGCTCTCTCTCTCTCAGGGTGATATCCAGCAGCTGCTCATGTCCCCGGATCCGAAGGCAGCCTACAGCTACTGCGAGAGTTACATACCGGACTGCGACAGCCTTCTGCCGTACCCCCTGAAGTTTCCGGAACCCGTTTACGAGGAAGAGGTGCGTGCGCTCTGTATTTATTCCGTGCCTTGCGGCGCTCTTTGGGCTAATTCTCCCGTCCTGCTCAAATCTGGGGAAAAAATGGCACCAGGGAACCAATGGTGCCTTCACACTCTGGCAAAGCGGTGTCCAGCCAGTTGGAGACCTAAGCATGTCAGGAGAAGTTTCCACTGTTTCCAAAGATTAAGCAAACAGTTGATTCTCAATTGGAAACCCAACTGTCAAGGAATTACCTCTTGTGTGTGCTTCCTTTTTGTCCCCTCTGCTTGCTCCCAGCTTGGAAGTTCTTCTTTATGAGGAGGGATAGATGAGGGAGGAATCTCATACTTATAAAATTCTAACAGGACTAGACAAGATAGATGCAGGGAGGATGTTCCCGATGGTGGGGGAGTCCAGAACCAGGGGTCACAGTCTGAGGATTCGGGGTAGACCATTTAGGACGGAGGTGAGGAGACATTTCTTCACCCAAAGAGTGGTGAGTCTGTGGAATTCATTACCACAGGAAGTAGTTGATGCCAAAACATTGAACGTATTCAAGAGGCGGCTGGATATAGCACTTGGGGCGAATGGGATCAAAGGTTATGGGGAGAAAGCAGGATTAGGCTATTGAGTTGGATGATCAGCCATGATCGCGATGAATGGTGGCGCAGACTTGAAGGGCCGAATGGCCTCCTCCTGCTCCTATCTTCTAAGGTCCGATGTTTATTGAGTGCTTGGTCTCCCTGGACAAGCCCTCCCAGCCAGTCCCCACCCCCATGGTTGTTTATCTGTCAATAAGCCTTGAGAACTGTCCAAATTGTGCGTTGGTTACAATGGCCCCCATCTGTTGCTCCCAATAAATTAGGCGGTGGTACTTAGAGGGGTCATTGCAAGTTTAACAAATGAGTATTTGTATGGGGCAAACCTGCAATCTGTTGCCCCCGCGCTATTTGGACGGCTTGACTTTTGACCCAGCTGAGGAAAGAGGTTGTGTCACATGGTCAGCTTAGTGACTTGATGGTTAATAATCTCTCATGTGAGGGAGGGGAGGCAAGAGTGAGTTTTGAACCCTTTATTTGGGGAGAGTTACAGAACAAAGAGATCTAGGGGTACATGTTCATAGCTCCTTGAAAGTGGAGTCACAGGTGGACAGAGTGGTGAAGAAGGCATTCGGCATGCTTGGTTTCATTGGTCAGAACATTGAATACAGGATTAGGACATCTTGTTGAAGTTGTACAAGACATTGGTAAGGCCACACTTGGAATACTGTGTGCAATTCTGGTCACCCTATTATAGAAAGGATATTATTAAACTAGAAAGAGTGCAGAAAAGATTTACGAGGATGCTACCGGGACTTGATGGTTTGAGTTATAAGGAGAGGCTGGATAGACTGGGACTTTTTTCTCTGGAGCATAGAAGGCTGAGGGGTAACCTTATAGAGGTCTATAAAATAGTGAGGGGCATAGATCAGCTAGATAGTCAACATTTTTTCCCAAAGTTAGGGGAGTTTAAAACTAGAGGGCATAGGTTTAAGGTGAGAGGGGAGAGATACAAAAGGGTCCAGAGGGGCAATTTTTTCACACAGAGGGTGGTGAGTGTCTGGTACGAGCTGCCAGAGGCAGTAGTAGAGGCAGGTTCAATTTTGTCTTTTACATAGCATTTAGTTACATGGGTATGATGGGTATAGAGGGATATGGGCCAAATGCATTGACCACTTTATCCGGCAGCTCATTCCACACTCCCACCACTCTCTGCGTGAAGAAGCCCCCCCTAATATTCCCTTTAAACTTTTCTCCTTTCACCCTTAACCCATGCCCTCTGGTTTTTTTCTCCCCTAGCCTCAGCGGAAAAAGCCTGCTTGCATTCACTCTATCTATCCCCATCAAAATCTTATACACCTCTATCAAATCTCCCCTCAATCTTCTACGCTCCAGGGAATAAAGTCCCAACCTATTCAATCTCTCTCTGTAACTCAGCTTCTCAAGTCCCGGCAACATCCTTGTGAACCTTCTCTGCACTCTTTCAATCTTATTTACATCCTTCCTGTAACTAGGTGACCAAAACTGTACACAATACTCCAAATTCGGCCTCACCAATGCCTTATATAACCTTACCAGAGGGTTGTCAGAGGGTTGGCGATGGTGACCTAGAAAGAACACACGAACTAGAAGCAGGAGTTGGCCACCAGCCCCTTCAAGCCTGCCCCGCCATTCAATACCATCATGGCTGACCTGTGCCGGCCTCAACTCCTTTTCTGTGCCGTTTCCCCATCGCCCCCTCTCTATTCCTCCAGCTGTCAAATATTTATCCACTTTGAATACTTCCAGTGATCCAGCCTCCACTACCCTCTGAGGCCGAGAATTCCAGAGATTCACCACCCTCTGCGAGAAGAAATTCCGTCGCACCTCAGTTTTAAATGACCGACCCTTTATCTTGTAGCTACACGTCTCCTTCTCCGAGATTCTCTCACTGGTGAAAACATTTAGGATTTTCCCAGTTCTGGGTGACTTTTTTAAAATCAGATTGTTTCACACTGTGGAATTCTGCTCCTGTCTGCCACAAACAGAGAGCCGAAGGATTATCTGGATCTGTATCTCTGGGGGTCCACCGTGCAATTCCAGGCCAAAGGACGTTGCGGGGGGAGATGTGTGAGAAAGAGCATTGTTTTAGCGCAGCGAGGGTTACCGGCCTGCCACGCGCTGCCTACGAGGGTGATAGAAGCAGAGATGATCGTTGATTCCTCCAGGAAATCAGTTCAGCACTTGAAGGATATAAACTTGCAAAGCAAGAGTGATAGCACAGGGAAGTGCGGGTTAGGTGGATTGGCCATGCTAAATTGTCCCTTAGTGTCCAAAGATGTGCAGGTTAGGTGGATTGGCCATGCTAAATTGTCCCTTAGTGTCCAAAGATGTGTAGGTTAGGTGGATTGGCCATGTTAAATTGTCCCTTAGTGTCCAAAGATGTGGAGGTTAGGTGGATTGGCCGTGCTAAATTGCCCCTTAGTGTCCAAAGATGTGCAGGTTAGGTGGATTGGCCATGCTAAATTGCCCTTGGTGTCCAAAGATGTGGAGGTTAGGTGGATTGGCCATGCTAAATTGCCCCTTAGTGTCCAAGGATGTTCAGGTTAGGTGGATTGGCCATGCTAAATTGCCCCTTAGTGTCCAAAGATGTGTAGGTTAGGTGGATTGGCCATGCTAAATTGCCCCTTGGTGTCCAAAGATGTGCAGGTTAGGTGGATTGGCCATGCTAAGTTGCCCCTTAGTGTCCAAGGATGTTCAGGTTAGGTGGATTGGCCATGCTAAATTGCCCAGGTGAACTGGCCAATGTATGAGCCAGCTTGTCGGACCTGGGAGTGGAGTTTTAATTTTGGGAGTAACTCCGGCCTGAAGGGAAACTTGCCCGTGTATCCCATACGCGGGGTTTAATTGTTATTTCCGTGTGTGTGTGACATGCTTTTTATTTACAGGGTGAGACATTAAATGTGAAGCTTCAGTAATCCACCGTAACAGCAGCGAAGATGTACAAGGTCGAGGGGTCAAACACAGCCTGTCTGTGTCACCTTCTCATTCCTCAACCATCTCCACTCTGATGCTTTCTCTTGCTTTTTCAAGATTTCTCTCCGTAGGGCACTCATCTTACTTGAGTAACTTCGCTTCCCGTGACAACTCTTCCTTTCCTTGCTGACTGACCTCCGGCCAATCCCTCTCCTTATCAACTCATCTCCATTGGTGGTGGGAGGGGGGCAACCGTTATTGAACCTCTCCAGGACTCTCTGGGCTAACCTCCCACCTCTTGCACCGCCCCCCGCCTTCCCTGAGAACGTCAGCAGCACCTGCTGTGTATATTCCGATTCCCACTCGTCCCACTGCCCCGTGCGCTAACTGTCCTCGCTTGTCACCTGGCCCAGTTAACCTGCTTCAAGTTTAAAGTGACCACTCTTTCTCTTCCAACTTCTCCCGTCGGGAAAAACACACAAAAGCCTGAGGTCACGGACCAACCGACTCGAGAACAGCTTCTTCCCTGAGGGAGAATTTTAGCACGGCCAATGCATCCTAACCAGCACGTCTCTCAGACTGTGGGAGGAAACCGGAGCACCCGGAGGAAACCCACGCAGACACAGGGAGAACGTGCAGACTCCACACAGGCAGTGACCCAAGCCGGGAATCGAACCCGGGTCCCTGGTGCTGTGAGGCAGCAGTGCTAACCACTGTGCCACCCCAATACATACAATGCCCTGGATGGTAACCTCCAAGCCAGTGGTACAATGGAGGTTGACATTTCCCCCACAATTTAAGATCTGGGGTGGAATTTTCCGGCTCATACCGGTGGGATTCTCCAGTCCCGCTGCAGTGAACGGAGAACTGGCTGAGCGTCGAATTCTCCGTCCAAGCTTGGGGCGGGGGCGGGAGCGGCCGGTAAGATCGCGCCTCTGTCAGCCTTTTGCTTCCCCAACCACGGTGGCAGCACAGTGATTAGCCCTGCTGCCTCAGAAGACCAGGGACACGGGTTCGATTCCCGGCTTGGGTCACCGTCTGTGCGGAGTCTGCACGTGTTCTCCCCAATGTCTGCGTGGGTTTCCTCCGGGTGCTCCTGTTTCCCCCCACACTCCAAAGATGCGCAGGATCGGGGGATTGGCCGTGCTAAATTGCCCCTTAGCGTCCAAAGACGTGCTGGTGAGGTGGCTAAATTCTCCCTCAGTGTTACCTGAACAGGCGCCGGAGTGTGGCGAGTGGGGGATTTTCACAGTAACTTCATTGCGGTGTTAATGTAAGCCTTACTTGTGACACTAATAAATAAATTTAAACATGAACTTGAACATAAACTCTCTTCCCTCACCCCTGCACCGTTTCACCTCCACACGCCCCCCCCCTGCTTTCTTTCTCTTGGTGCGTCTCCCCCGCCTCAGTGTCTCTTTCTCGGTGCTTTTTACAGACTCGTCCCCGCCACAAAAACAGGAGGAAGGGTCGCAAGCGATCCAAACAGAAGGGCAAGGGCAAATCAAAGAAATCGAAAAAAAATCGCAGGAAGAAGAAGAAAGATCGTGCGGCCCGGCAAAAGATAGAAACTTTTGGGGTTGGGGAACAGGTAGACAACGACAAAACAACAAAAAAAAAATCACAAAACAAAATCCCACCAAAACAACCGATCGAGCTCCTTCTTAGGGCAATGTAGGAGGAGCTTTGCCATGTTATGATTCTGCTAACACGGACTAAAACAGGCTTGTCACACTCCGCAAAGCCCTGTTCATACTGCATTGCTGTCACCCACGTCCTTGCCCCATTACGTCCCCGTCTCTTCACAGGATGAGGGTTTGTGAAAGGAAAATGGGTGGGGGGAGAAGGGGGGGGGGGGGAGAAGGTGGGGGGGGAATGGTATCGAATGTGAATGCGACACTGGGGTCGTTGATTTGTTAACTCGGGACAGGCGATAGTCACCTAGTGGTTTCGGATTAATGACCTCCATTGTGTTTATTTTTCACCCCCCCGGTGCCTGGCCCAAATCATAGAATCCCCACGGTGCAGGAGGAGGCCATTCAGCCCATCGAGTCTGCACCAACCACAATCCCACCCAGGCCCCAATGCTGTCACCCAACTTATTTAACCTGCTACTCCCTCTGACACTAAGGTGTGGGCGATGCCAGTGTTGGATTGGGGTGGGCACAGTAAGAAGCCTCTGAAACCAGGTTAAAGTCCCACAGGTTTATTTGGAATCATGAGCTTTCAGAGCGCTGCTTCTTCATCAGGTGAGTGGAGAGGTAGAGAGGTGTCTTTGTCTATATATATGCCGTGTTTGTGAACCTACCTCTCCACTCACCTGATGAAGGAGCAGCGCTCCGAAAGCTCGCGATTCCAAATAAATCTGTCGGACTGACACTAAGGGGCAAATGAGCATGGCTAATCCACCTAACCTGCACGTCTTTCGGACTGTGGGAGGAAACTGGAGCACCCGGAGGAAACCCACGCAGGGGAGAACGTGCAGACTCCACACAGACAGTGACCCAAGCCGGGAATCGAACCCAGGTCCCTGGCGCTGTGAGGCAGCAGTGCTAACCACTGTGCCACCCCTTAGTGCAATGGACTTGGCAATGGGTTGTTTGGGCCCAGTTTTGTTAACTGAAAAAGTGGTACTGTAAGCCAAACACCTGAATGACCAAAAGACGCGCTGGTTAGGGTGCATTGGCCATGCTAAATTCTCCCTCAGTGTTACCCGAACAGGCGCCGGAGTGTGGCGACTAGGGGAGTTTCACAGTAACTTCACTGCAGTGTTAATGTAAGCCTTACTTGTGACACTAATAAATAAACCTGATAAACTAAAATATACAGTCTCATATATTGAGTCACTCATGAGGACTCCCCATCCCAAACATCTCAACGTGCCGGGAACCACAAGGAACAGGAGAGGCCATTCAGCCCCTCGGGCCGGTTCCACCTTTCATTGAGACCATGACGTCTTCTATCTTCTTTCCTTTACCCACCTTCCATTCACTTAATTCCCCCTGGCCAACAAATATCTCTCCATGTTAACCTGGAATGTTTCAACTCGCTCAACAGATTCTCGATGCAAGAGTTCCAGATTATCTAAGAAAAGATATATTCTTAATGGGGAGGGGGGGCGGGGACGGAGGCAGTGGCAGGGGGGGGCAGAGGATGCTTAGGAACAATTGGGAGTAAATTGGTGGACACGAAGATTGGCTGACATTGGAGCAGAGATCCGATAGCAACAGAAAACGGGGTTCAGATTTCACACACTGCCGTTCTGGTCACAAACAGATCCTGCAAAGGGCTTCCCTCCATGGGGAGGGGTTGGCGAGATAATGGCCACACTCCCCACCCTCTCCGATCCCCTGTCCACACCCCTACCCCATCCTCCCCAGCCTCCTCCCCCACCCTCTCCACCCCACCCTCCCCCACCCTCTCCACCCCACCCTCCCCCACTCTCTCCACCCCCCTCCCCCACCCTATTTACCCCTCCCCCACCCTCCCCCTCCCCCTCCCGGTGATTTGGATGCACTCTGAACGGGGTTTGAAGAGCGTTATATTTGTCGCAAATGAGTTAATGCGTCACAGCGATTGCTGGTAATTGGAATGTGCGCTTCACGACCGTAACCAAGAGCAATAATCCGGCTTTTTTTTTTACCACTCGAGTTGCTGGGCTTTTAACATCACGCACTGTCCGAAGCCTCACACCACGCGGCAATCACCAGCTTCTGTTAACCTCCGAGGTTATGATTTATCGCAGAATTACTGATTTTCTTTCAAGGTGCGTGTGACCAGGTGTGAACCAAACGCGGATCGACGTCGGACTGTCTTTGGAGGCTGGAGCAGGCTGGCTCTGGGGTTCATTGGAACAGGAGAACCAGGAGCGGGAGTAGGCCATCAGGCCCCTCGAGTCTGCTCCGCCATTCAATAAGATCATGGCTGATCTTTTCGTGGACTCAGCTCCACTTACCCGCCCGCTCACCGTAACCCTTAATTCCTTCACTGTTCAAAAATGTATCTATCCTTGCCTTAAAAACATTCAATGAGGTAGCCTCAACTGCTTCACTGGGCAGGGAATTCCACAGATTCACAACCCTTTGGGTGAAGAAGTTCCTCCTCAACTCAGTCCTAAATCTGCTCCCCCTTATTTTGAGGCCATGCCCCCTGGTTCGAGTGGCTTTTGCTACCAAATAAACCTGTTGGACTTTAACCTGGTGTTGTTAAACTTCTTACTGTGTTTACCCCAGTCCAATGCCGGCATCTCCACATCTAGTTTCACCCATCAGTGGAAACAACCTCCCTGCTTCTATCTTATCTATTCCCTTGATAATCTTATACGTTTCTATAAGATCTCCCCTCATTCTCCTGAATTCCAATGAGTATAGCCCCAGTCTACTCAGTCTCTCCTCATAAGCCAACCCTCTCAACTCCAGAATCAACCGAGTGAATCTCCTCTGCACCCCAGATTAGGCCGAATCACTTGGTGAGTTGGGAGGACTGCGTATGGAGCAGAGAAAGAATAATAAAGGTTAGAACCATAGAATCCCTACAGTGCAAAAGGAGGCTATTCGGCCCATCGAGTCTGCACCGACCACATCCCCACCCAGGCCTTATCCCCATAACCCCATGTATTTACCCTAGCTATTCCCCCTGGCACTAAGGGGCAATTTAGCATGTCCAACACGGTGGCACAGTGGTCAGCACTGCTGCCTCACTGTGCCAGGGACCCGGGTTCGATTCCTGACTTGGGTCACTGTGCGGAGTCTGCACATTTTCCCCGTGTCTGCGTGGGTTTCCTCCGGGTGCTCTGGTTTCCTCTCACAGCCCGAAAGACGTGCTGGTTAAGTGCATTGGCCATGCTAAATTCTCCCTCAGTGTACCCGAACAGGCGCCGGAGTGGCGACTAGGGGCTTTTCACAGTAACTTCTTTGCAGTGTTAATGTAAGCCTCCTTGTGACTAATAAATAAACTTTATCTTTGGAGTGTGGGAGGAAACCGGAGCACCCGGAGGAAACCCACACAGACACGGGGAGAACGTGCAGACTCCACACAGACAAGTGACCCGAGGCCGGAATTGAACCGGAGTGAGACAGAGAGAACTCCACCACCCCCTTTGCAACAGGAAAGAGAGATAATATTTTTCAAATGAATTCAAAATGATTTGAAGCTCCTTTGATTAAAATATTTGGTATATTGCCCCCCCGCCCCCCCACCCCATTGGCCACATTCCAGTCAGGAAGCTGGTAACTGGACAATTGGCGCAAGTAAGCAACATTGTCCTGTGCCTGTCTGGGAGGTGGTAAAAGATTCCCAAATTTCCTTTCTCCTCCTGAGACTAGATGCTGGGCTCTGGTCTGAGGCCTACCTCCCATGGTAGATCCAGAGTACGCCCCTCCTGTTTTCACTCATGGGGCATGGGCGTCGCTGGCTGGCCAGCATTTATTGCCCATCCCTAGTCGCCCTTGAGAAGGTGGTAGTGAGCCGCCGCCTTGAATCACTGCAGACCACGTGCTGTGGGGTTGGGTGGCGCATCGCACTGACGCTCTGACCCATTGCTTGATGAGTGAGGTACCTAGTCAGGTCTGGGAGGTATCATAGAGTAGAAGCATCATAGAATCCCTACAGTACAGAAGGAAATTTGGCCCATCGAGCCTGTACCGACAACAGTCCCACCCAGGCCTTATCCCCGTAACCCTACATATTTACCCTGCTAATCATCTCCGAACTAGGGTCGGTTTAGCACGGTCAATCCACCTAACCCGCACATCGTTGGACTGTGGGAGGAAACCGGAGCACCCGGAGGACACCCACGCAGACACGGGAGAACGTGCAGACTCCACACGGACAGTGACCCGAGGCAGGAATCGAACCCGGGACCCTGGCGCAGTGAGGCAGCAGTGCTAACCACTGTGCCGCCGTGCCGCCCTGTGACCACCATTCTCTTCAGATCAGCTGAAGTCACCAGGAGGGTTGGTCGACTGGCCAGGTTCCTCTCGAGTTGCTGAGGCCTAACGCACCCTTTTTTGCTTTTTCCTCCCTTGTGTAGGGTAAGGAGCTGACCCCACCTGAGGAAGTCGGGAATGCCTATGACTATTTCCTTGGCGCGGAGTATTACACAGATTTGGAGTCAGCTATCCACAATGCCTCCGTCCACACGGAATTTGTTGGTGGAAATGTAACAGATCATGAGGTAAGCCCACCCTCCCCCGTTGCTTCAACTCATCTATCAACACCTTGACAGCCAAGCAGCATGGCGGCCATTAAGCTTCATGGACTATCAGGATACCTGTGCCTCATGCTTAGAGAGGTGAAAACCAGTGAGCAGTGCTTCCAGAGAGATTCATGTCCAGGTCCCGCGTTGACACAAGTTCTATTCTCGTTTGAAATCCATAATGACTCCAAAATCATTCTCCTTAACCCCCCCTAGAAGGAACAATACAGTAAAATGTGGAGATAAGAATGCTGGTTTGAACTGCGGCGCAGAAGAGGCCATTCGGCCCATTGAGTCTGCACGGACTCTCTGACAAAGGATCTTACCCAGGCCCCCTTCATCCACCCTATCCCCATATCCACAGATACTTACTCCACTAATCCACCAAACATCTTTGGACATGAAGGGGCAATTTAGCATGGCCAATCTACCCAGCCTGCACATCTTTGGACACTAAAGGGGCAATTTAGCATAGCCAATCTACCCAGCCTGCACATCTTTGGACACTAAAGGGCAATTTAGCATGGCCAATCCCCCTAACCCACACATCTTTGGACACTAAAGGGCAATTTAGCATGGCCAATCCACCTAACCTGCACATCTTTGGACACTAAGGGGCAATTTAGCATGGCCAATCCCCCTAACCCACACATCTTTGGACACTAAGGGGCAATTTAGCATGGCTAATCCACCCTAACCTGCACATCTTTGGAGTGTGGGAGGAAACCGGAGCACCCGGAGGAAACCCACGTAGACACGGGGAGAACGTGCAGACTCCACACACACTGACCCAAACTGGAAATCGAACCCAGGTCCCCGGCGCTGTGAGGCGGCAGTGCTAACCACTGTGCCATCTGTTGGAGCAAAGAGGCCATTCAGTCCCTTGCAGTCATGCCAGCTCTTTGACAGAGTAGCCCAATGAAATGCAGGTTCTCAATCACGTTTCGATTTGAATCTGGTATTTCGCTCTTTAAAGAACCGATTCACTCGTTTATCTCAAGATATTAACAACATCAGCAAGTGGTTCGGGGCTAGATTCCGGGTTTGTGTCCCTGGGACAAGTTGGGCCAAAGTGCCTGTTTCCATTGCTGTAAACCTCTATGCTCTATGACCAGTTAGGGTGAAGCTTAGTAGTATTTACAGGATGCATCAACAAGTGACTCAGAGCCGGACCCATTGTACGTACGAGTCCATTCCTGTTACATGAATCATCACTTCTCCAATGGAATATTATTCCCTTATCAGGAATGTTCTGCTTTCAGGAATTTGCAATGAATGTTGATTTTGATTTGACTTGGTTTATTATTGTCATGTGTACTGGTATACAATGAAAAGTATTAAAAGCAATTTACTGTGGGTGCTGGAAGCTGAAAGCAAAAGAGGAAATGCTGGAAAATCTCAGCAGGTCTGGCAGCATCTGTGAGGAGATAAAAGAGCATCGAGTCCAGACGACCCTTTGTCAAAGCTGAAAAGTATTGTTTCTTGCGCGCTATCCAGACAAAGCATACCATTCATAGAGAAGGAAAGGAGAGAGTGCAGAATGTAGTGTTACAGTCATAGCTAGGGTGTGGGGAAGGATCAACTTAATGCAAGGTTGGTTCATTCAAAGGTCTGATGGCAGCAGGGAAGAAGCTGTTCTTGAGTACGTGACCTCGGACTTTTGCATCTTTTTCCCATCAGAAGAAGGTGGAAGAGAGAATGTCCGGGGTCCGTGGGGTCCTTAATTATGCTGGCTGCTTTGCCGAGGCTGCGGGAAGTGTAGACAGAGTCAATGGATGGGAGGCCGGTTTGCGTGATGGATTGGGCTACATTCATGACCTTTTGTAGCTCCTTGCAGTCTTGGGCAGAGCAGGAGCCCATACCAAGCTGTGATACAACCAGAAAGAATGCTTTCTATGGTGCATCTGTAAAGGTTGGTGAGAGCCGTAGTGGACATGCTGAATTTCCTTGGCTGTCCGGTTGCCGTGGGTTCCTTCCTGTGTTTGAGGCTTTTAATACCACTGGTAATCGTATCAGAAAATGTCCTGGGTGCCTGTAAAGGAGGAAATCTTCTCTTCACACACATGCAGATTTTACCCATGTAAAGACAGGCGTGGAGGTGAGGAGTTGAGTCCCATTTTGAGATTTGATATAACAAAGAATTTCCGTCTACTGCCCAAGTTCACTCGAGGTGGGGTTGAGAGATATTTTATCTCGCTCAAAAAGGCAGCTAAAGTGGCCAAAAGATGGGATAGACGGGCTGGTCAGATGGCCAGAACTGTGGTGGATAGAATTTAACCCTGAAAAGTGTAAGGTGATGTCGTGAGGGGCGGCACAGTGGTTAGCACTGCTGTCTCACAGCACCAGAAGGAACTCTTCAAAATGCAGCTAATGAAAGTACAACAACATTTACTCCAACTTACAGAGGAGATGTCAGGGGTAAGTTTTTCACTCAGAGGGAGAGGGTGGTGGGTGAGTGGAATTGGCTGCCGTCAATGGTGGTGGAGGCAAACTCGATAGGTCTTTTAAGAGACTTCTGGATGAGTACATGGGACTTAATAGGATTGAGGGTTATAGGTAAGCCTATATATAGGCTTAGGTAGGTAGGGACATAACCGGCGCAACTTGTGGGCCGAAGGGCCTGTTTTAGCTGTAGTTTTTCTATGCTCTTATAAATCAAAGAAAGGGTTTAATAAAGAAACGTCATCACTCCAAACTTGGGGCCTCACCCTGGGCCAATCCAAGCTCCCCACAATTCCACGTAGTTCCTAATTTATAGTGAGTCAGCTGACTATTACATCACTCTGTGATTGGTTCCACGGTTTACTGGGTCAGCTGACCCTTGCATCTTGTTCCCATTGGTCACATTACATCCAATACAAAGTTGTCACTGGTGACATTTTAACACGGCTTGGGGTCACTGTCTGCGCGGAGTCTGCACGTTCTCCCTGTGTCCGTCTGGGTTTCCTCCGGGTGCTCCGGTTTCCTCCCACAGTCCGAAAGATGTGTCGCAAAAACAGAAAATGCTGGAAAATCTCAGTGGGTCTGACAGCATCTGTGGAGAGAGAATAGAGCCAAGGTTGTGAGTCTGGGTGACCCTTCGTCCGAACTAAGGGCAAAGAAAATCAGAAGAGATTAATACCATGAGGGTTGGGGTGGGGTGTAATTGGACAAAGAGAATGTAAATGAGGGTGAAGAAGACTGAGAGAGGTGCTTAAAAGCAATTACTTAATGGCCATTTTTAACACCTTTCTCAGCCGCCTTCATCCTTATTTACATTCCCTTTGTCCAATTACAGACCACACCCGCCCCCCCCCCTCCCCCCCCCTCCCCCCCATAGTATTAATCTCTTCTGATTTTCTTTGCTCTTAGATTTGACAAAGGGTCATCCAGACTCGAAACGTTGGCTCCGTTCTCTCTCCACAGAGGTTGTCAGACCTGCTGAGATTTTCCAGCATTTTCTGTTTTTGTTTCAGATTCCAGCATCCGCAGTATTTTGCTTTCAGCAAAGATGTGTAGGTTAGGTGGATTGGCCATGCTAAATTGTTCCTTAGTGTCCAAAGGTGTGTAGGTTAGGTGGATTGGCCATGCTAAATTGTTCCTTAGTGTCCAAAGGTGTGTAGGTTAGGTGGATTGGCCATATTAAATTGCCCCTTAATGTCCAAAGATGGGTAGGTTACATGGATTGGCCATGCTAAATTGCCCCTTAGTGTCCAAAGATGGGTAGGTTAGAGGATTAGTAAATACGTGGGGTGACAGGAATGGGCCTGGGTGGGATACTCTGTCGGAGAGTCGGTGTAGACTCGATGGGCTGAATGGCCCCCTTCTCCAATGTAAGGATTCTATGATTCTGAAGCACTCATTCCTGCGGTACATCAATATCACATCGGAGCTTTGGTCTTGCTGCTAAGTTGCTCTTTGGATCTGGCCCCGAACCACTTGCTGATATTGTTAACACCTTGAAATGAACGAGTGAATCGGTCCTTTAAAGAGTGAAATAGCTCGAAAGTGTGCTAATCGATAAAGGAATTGACTGAGAGCCGGACACTGGAGGTATTGACAAAACGGCTCAAGGGATGAAGGAAATTCTCGTGACAGTTTGTAACTGGGCGACGGGGGAGGTGGGGAAACAGCTGGATATTGGACCAAGGACAAGTCCAAATGGGCTGAAGGGTCATTGAACCCATCTTTGTTAAGGTAAGGTAAGGCTGGGAGGCGTTGGTGCTTCAGTAACCTTTCTGCTGCCTTGCAGACCATGGAGGAGGAGCTGATTGAAGAATCGGAGGGTCCCTTCACAAACGAGGACGAATTTCGGGAGTACGATCAGAATATGTACGATTACCTGGACAGAGATTACGAGTGGAACAGGAGGTTTGGACCGGCTGAGAGGGAGGAGTCCGACACGCACGACACACGGGTAAGGCATCACGTCCGCTTCCTTCAGTCAGGCTGTCGATTTCAAATGTGGAGACGCTACAAAGGCACCGTTATCAGGAAGGGAAGGGGCTGGTGTAACACGCACTTGGAGCAGTCCGTAAAGCTGGGATTGCCCACTCTGGTTGCGTACATCCAGCCACTGTCCAGACAGCCCACCCACCCCCCCCCCCCCCCGCCACACACTCCCCCTCCCCCCCCGACACACCCTCCCCTCCCGCCCCCACACACCCTCCCCTACCCCCCCCACACACCCTCCCCTCCCCCCCCCCCCACACACCCTCCCCTCCCCCCCCCACACCCCTCCCCTCCCCCCCCACACACCCTCCCGTCCCCCCCCCACACACCCTCCCCTCCCCCCCCCCACACACCCTCCCCTCCCCCCCCACACACCCTCCCTCCCCCCCCCACACACCCTCCCCTCCCCCCCCCACACACCCTCCCCTCCCCCCCCCCCACACACCCTCCCCTCCCCCCCCCCACACACCCTCCCCTCCCCCCCCCCACACCCTCCCCTCCCCCCCCACACACCCTCCCTTCCCCCCCCCCACACCCTTCCCTCCCCGCCCCACACCCTCCCCTCCCCCCCCCACACCCTCCCCTCCCTCCCCCACACCCTCCCCTCCCTCCCCCACACCCTCAACTCCCCCCCCACACCCACCCCTCCCCCCACCACACACCCTCCCCTCCCCCCACCACACACCCTCCCCTCCCCCCACCACACACCCTCCCCTCCCCCCACCACACACCCTCCCCTCCCCCCACCACACACCCTCCCCTCCCCCCACCACACACCCTCCCCCCACCACACACCCTCCCCTCACCACACACCCTCCCCTCACCACACACCCTCCCCTCACCACACACCCTCCCCCCACCACCCACCACACACCCTCCCCCACCACACACCCTCCCCCCACCACACACCCTCCCCCCACCACACACCCTCCCCCCAACACACACCCTCCCCTCCCCCCCACACACCCTCCCTCCCCCCCACACACCCTCCCCTCCCCCCCACACACCCTCCCCTCCCCCCCACACACCCTCCCCTCCCCCCCACACCCTCCCCTCCCCCCCACACCCTCCCCTCCCCTCCACACCCTCCCCTCCCTCCCCTCCCCTCCCCCCAACACCCTCCCCCACACCCTCCCCCTCCACCCCACACCCTCCCCTCCCCTCCCCTCCCCACCCTCCCCTCCCCCCCCACCCTCCCCTCCCCCCCCCACCCTCCCCTCCCCCCCCCACCCTCCCCTCCCCCCCCCCCCCACCCTCCCCTCCCCCCCCACCCTCCCCTCCCCCCCCACCCTCCCCTCCCCCCCCACCCTCCCCTCCCCCCACCACCCTCCCCTCCCCCCACCACCCTCCCCTCCCCCCACCACCCTCCCCTCCCCCCACCACCCTCCCCTCCCCCCACCACCCTCCCCTCCCCCCACCACCCTCCCCTCCCCCCCCCCACCCTCCCCTCCCCCCCCACCCTCCCCTCCCCCCACCACTCACCCTCCCCTCCCCCCCCCCACACACCCTCCCCTCCCCCCCACACAGCCTCCCCTCCCCCCACACAGCCTCCCCTCCCCCCCACACACCCTCCCAACCCCTCCCCCCCACACCCCTCCCCTCCCCCCCACACACCCTCCCCTCCCCCCACACACCCTCCCCTCCCCCCCACACACCCTCCCCTCCCCCCCACACACCCTCCCCGTCCCCCCACACACCCTCCCCTCCCCCCCACACACCCTCCCCTCCCCCCCACACACCCTCCCCTCCCCCCCACACACCCTCCCCTCCCCCCCCACACACACCCCCTCCCCCCCCACACACTCACTCCCCCCCCACACACACTCTCCCCCCCAACACACACCCTCCCCTCCCCCCCACAAACCCTCCCCTCCCCCCCACACCCTCCCCTCCCCCCCCACACCCTCCCCTCCCCCCCACACCCTCCCCTCCCCCCCCACCCTCCCCTCCCCCCCCCCACCCTCCCCTCCCCCCCCACCCTCCCCTCCCCCCCACACCCTCCCATCCCCCCCCCACACCCTCCCCTCCCCCCCCCCACACCCTCCCCTCCCCCCACACCCTCCCCTCCCCCCCACACCCTCCCCTCCCCCCCACACCCTCCCCTCCCCCCCACACCCTCCCCTCCCCCCACACCCTCCCATCCACCCCACACCCTCCCATCCCCCCACACCCTCCCATCCCCCCCCTCCACACCCTCCCATCCAGCCCCCACACCCTCCCATCCAGCCCCCACACCCTCCCATCCAGCCCCCACACCCTCTCCATCCCCCCCCACACCTCCCATCCCCCCCCCACACCCTCCCATCCCCCCCCACACCCTCCCCCCCACACCCTCCCCTCCCCCCCCACACCCTCCCCTCACCCCCCACACCCTCCCCTCCCCCCCACACACTCCCCTCCCCCCCCACACACTCCCCTCCCCCCCCACACCCTCCCCTCCCCCCCACACCCTCCCCTCCCCACCCACACCCTCCCCTCCCCCCCCACACCCTCCCCTCCCCCCCCACACCCTCCCCTTCCCCCCCACACCCTCCCCTTCCCCCCCACACCCTCCCCTTCCCCCCCACACCCTCCCCTTCCCCCCCACACCCTCCCCTCCCCCCCCACACCCTCCCCTCCCCCCCCCCACCCTCCCCTCCCCCCCCCCCACACCCTCCCCTCCCCCCCCCACACCCTCCCCTCCCCCCCCCACACCCTCCCCTCCCCCCCACACCCTCCCCTACCCCCCCACACCCTCCCCTCCCCCCCCACACCCTCCCCTCCCCCCCCACACCCTCCCCTCCCCCCCCACACACTCCCCTCCCCCCACCACACACCCTCCCCTCCCCCCACCACACACCCTCCCCTCCCCCCACCACACACCCTCCCCTCCCCCCCCCCACACCGCCCCTCCCCCCCCCCCACACCCTCCCTCCCCCCCACACCCTCCCCTCCCCCCACACCCTCCCCTCCCCCCCACACCCTCCCCTCCCCCCCACACCCTCCCCCCCCACACCCTCCCCCCCCACACCCTCCCCTCCCCCCCCACACCCTCCCCTCCCCCCCCACACCCTCCCCTCCCCCCCCCACACCCTCCCCTCCCCCCCCACACCCTCCCCTCCCCCCCCCACACCCTCCCCTCCCCCCCCCACACCCCCCCCTCCCCCCCCACACCCCCCCCCTCCCCCCCCCACACCCCCCCCTCCCCCCCCCACACCCCCCCCTCCCCCCCCCACACCCTCCCCTCCCCCCCCCACACCCTCCCCTCCCCCCCCCACACCCTCCCCTCCCCCCCCCACACCCTCCCCTCCCCCCCCCACACCCTCCCCTCCCCCCCCACACCCTCCCCTCCCCCCCCACACCCTCCCCTCCCCCCCCCACACCCTCCCCTCCCCCCCCCACACCCTCCCCTCCCCCCCCCACACCCTCCCCTCCCCCCCCCACACCCTCCCCTCCCCCCCCACACCCTCCCCTCCCCCCCCACACCCTCCCCTCCCCCCCACACCCTCCCCTCCCCCCCCACACCCTCCCCTCCCCCCCCCACACCCTCCCCTCCCCCCCCCACACCCTCCCCTCCCCGCCCCACACCCTCCCCTCCCCCCCCCACACCCTCACCTCCCCCCCCCACACCCTCACCTCCCCCCCCCCCACACCCTCACCTCCCCCCCCCCACACACCCTCCCCTCCCCCCCCCCACACACCCTCCCCTCCCCCCCCACACCCTCCCCTCCCCCCCCCCACACCCTCCCCTCCCCCCCCCCACACCCTCCCCTCCCCCCCCACACCCTCCCCTCCCCCCCCCACACCCTCCCCTCCCCCCCCCACACCCTCCCCTCCCCCCCCACACCCTCCCCTCCCCCCCCACACCCTCCCCTCCCCCCCCCCACACCCTCCCTCCCCCCCCCCACACCCTCCCCTCCCCCCCCCCACACCCTCCCCTCCCCCCCCCCACACCCTCCCCTCCCCCCCCCCACACCCTCCCCTCCCCCCCCCACACCCTCCCCTCCCCCCCCCCCACACCCTCCCCTCCCCCCCCACACACACCCTCCCCTCCCCCCCCACACACACCCTCCCCTCCCCCCCCCACACCCTCCCCTCCCCCCCCACACCTCCCCTCCCCCCCCCACACCCCTCCCCCCTCACACCCTCCCCTCCCCCCCACACCCTCCCCTCCCCCCCACACCCTCCCCTTACCCCCCCACACCCTCCCCTCCCCCCCCACACCCTCCCCTCCCCCCCCACACCCTCCCCTCCCCCCCCACACCCTCCCCTCCCCCCCCACACCCTCCCCTCCCCCCCCCACACCCTCCCCTCCCCCCCCACACCCTCCCCTCCCCCCCCACACCCTCCCCTCCCCCCCCACACCCTCCCCTCCCCCCCCACACCCTCCCCTCCCCCCCCACACCCTCCCCTCCCCCCCACACCCTCCCCTCCCCCCCACACCCTCCCCTCCCCCCCCACACCCTCCCCTCCCCCCCCACACCCTCCCCTCCCCCCCCACACACTCCCCTCCCCCCCCACACCCTCCCCTCCACCCCCACACCCTCCCCTCCACCCCACACCCTCCCCTCCCTCCACCCCACACCCTCCCCTCCCCCCCCCCCACACCCTCCCCTCCCCCCCCCACACCCTCCCCTCCCCCCCCCCACACCCTCCCCTCCCCCCCCACACCCTCCCCTCCCCCCCCCCACACCCTCCCCTCCCCCTCCACACACCCTCCCCTCCCCCTCCACTCACCCTCCCCTCCCCCTCCACACACCCTCCCCTCCACCCCCACACACCCTCCCGTCCACCCCCACACACCCTCCCGTCCACCCCACACACCCTCCCCTCCCCTCCCCCCCCCTCACACCCTCCCCCTCCCCCCCCCTCACACCCTCCCCCTCCCCCCCCGCACACCCTCCCCTCCCCCCCCCCGCACAACCTCCCCTCCCCCCCCCGCACAACCTCCCCTCCCCCCCCCGCACACCCTCCCCTCCCCCCCGCACACCCTCCCCTCCCCCCCCCGCACACCCTCCCCTCCCCCCCCCGCACACCCTCCCCTCCCCCCCCCCCGCACACCCTCCCCTCCCCCCCCCCCGCACACCCTCCCCTCCCCCCCCCCGCACACCCTCCCCTCCCCCCCCCGCACACCCTCCCCTCCCCCCCCCCGCACACCCTCCCCTCCCCCCCCCGCACACCCTCCCCTCCCCCCCCCGCACACCCTCCCCTCCCCCCCCCCCGCACACCCTCCCCTCCCCCCCCCGCACACCCTCCCCTACCCCCCCCCCCCCGCACACCCTCCCCTCCCCCCCCCGCACACCCTCCCCTCCCCCCCCCGCACACCCTCCCCTCCCCCCCCCGCACACCCTCCCCTCCCCCCCCCGCACACCCTCCCCTCCCCCCCCCCGCACACCCTCCCCTCCCCCCCCCCGCACACCCTCCCCTCCCCCCCCCGCACACCCTCCCCTCTCCCCCCCGCACACCCTCCCCTCTCCCCCCCGCACACCCTCCCCTCCCCCCCGCACACCCTCCCCTCCCCCCCGCACACCCCCCCCCACACACCCTCCCCTCCCCCCCCACACACCCTCCCCTCCCCCCCACACACCCTCCCCTCCCCCCCCACACACCCTCCCCTCCCCCCCCACACACCCTCCCCTCCCCCCCCCACCCCCCCCCCCACACCCTCCCCCATACACCCTCCCCTCCCCCCCCACACACCCTCCCCTCCCCCCCCACACACCCTCCCCTCCCCCCCCACACACCCTCCCCTCCCCCCCCACACACCCTCCCCCCCCACACACCCTCCCCCCCCCCACACACCCTCCCCTCCCCCCCCACACACCCTCCCCTTCCCCCCCCACACACCCTCCCCTTCCCCCCCCACACACCCTCCCCTTCCCCCCCCACACACCCTCCCCTCCCCCCCCCACACACCCTCCCTCCCCACCCCAGAGGAGAAGGGGGGAGAACGTGCAAACTCCACACAGACAGTGACCCGAGCCGGGAATCGAACCCGGATCCCTGGCGCTGTGAGGCAGCAGTGCTAGCCCCCGTTGGGGGGTGGGGGGCACTGTATTGAAAAAAAAGGAAACTTAATAAAATCAATAAAAGTTACTCCCGGGAGGGAGTGATGTATCACTCCAGCGCCGCCGCTCCCCCCCGCACGCGCCCCCTCCTCCCCCAACACCAGGCCCACAAGGGAGATCCTCCCAACTCTGTCTCTCTCTTCCTCTCTCTCTCTCTCTCTTCCCCTGTTGACCCAGAAGGAACTCTTCCAGTGTAGGCAATAAAAATCGAACAAAACTTCCTCCAACTTATAAATCAAAGACCGGGTTTAATAAAGAAACTTCATCTCCAAACTTGAGGCCTCGCCCTGGGCCACTCCAAGTTCCCAACAATTCCCAACAGGTTCTTATTTAGACTGAGTCAGCTGACCATCACATCATTCCGTCATTGGTTACAGGGTTTACTGGGTCAGCTGACCCTTACAGCTTGGTCCCATTGGTCACATTACAACAGATACAATGTTATCATCGGTTACATTCCAACATCCCCCATCTCCTCCCTGGACTGGCTGCAGTCCCTGTTTATATATGACCAAGATACTTAATTGGTATCTTCCACCTTTTTATCCTTAACAATACAATCAACACAATATTTACAGGGAACACCTCGAGCCTTTTATTTTCACTGTGCAAATACATTTTGATTTGATTTATTATTGTCACATGTATTGGGATACAGTGAGTAGTATTGTTTCTTGCGTGCTAGACAGACAAAGCATACCGTTCTTAGAGTACGCAGGGAAGAGGGAAAGGAGAGGGTGCAGAATATAGTTTTACAGTCTTTGATTTGATTTATTATTGTCACATGTATTGGGATACCGTGAAAAGCATTGTTTCTTGCACGCTATACAGACAAAGTATACCATTCATAGAGTACATAGGGGAGAGGGAAAGTGCAGAAAGTAGTGTTACAGTCATAACTAGGGTGTAGAGAAAGATCAACTTAATATGAGGTCGGTCCATTCAGAAGTCTGACGGCAGCAGGGAAGAAGCTGTTCTTGAGTCGGTTGGTACGTGACCTCAGACTTTTGTATCTTTATCCCGATGGAAGAAGGTGGAAGAGAGAATGTCCGGGGTGCGTGGGGTCCTTGATTATGCTGGCTGCTTTTTCCCAGGCAGTGGGAAGTGTAGGTGGAGTCGATGGATGGGAGGCTGGTTTGCGTGATGTGACTGTTGATGAAACTTGTTGCGACGGGAAGCAGGTTTGGAAAATGTTATTTTTTTCCTGTGAATGGTTGTGTTCACTGACCCGCCTTGTGTTGTGCTGTTTCCAGATGGAGAACCTAAAAGGTGACAAGGGAGAGAAGGGGGAGCCGGCTGTCTTCGAGCCTGTGAGTATGGAAGGCCCAGTTTCCGAGCGTACCATCTTTCCTTCCGCTCCCTGGTCATTTTCTCACCTGCTAATGGGGTCCAAGCTGGTTGGTGAAGTCGAAATTAAGGCTTCCTTTATTGAGAGAGTTCATCGACCTGTTCAGTCTCTCAGCCCAGTGCCCCAGTCGTCCCCGTATCTAAGGAAGGATGTGCTGGCCTTGGAGGGGGTCCAGAGGAAGTTCGCAAGAATGATCCCGGAATGAAAAGGTTGTTGTATGAGAAGCGGTTGAGGATTCTGGACCTGTCCTCGATGGAGATTAGAAGGAAGAGGGGGGGATCTCATTGAAACACAGATACTGAAAGGCCTGGATAGAGTGGACGTGGGGAAGATGTCTCCATTCGTCAGAGTGACTAGGATTAGTCAGATGTTTCCATTAGTCAGAGTTCACTAGGAGTGAATGTGAGGTTATCCACTTTGGAAGAAATAATAGTAAATTGGAATATTATTTAAATGGAGAAAAATCACATCATGCTACTGTGCTGAGGGACCTGGGGGTCCTTGTGCACGAATCGCAAAAGCTCAGTCTGCAGGTGCAGCAGGTGATCAAGAAGGCGAATGGAATGTTGGCCTTTATCGCGAGGAGGTTAGAATATAAAAGCAGGGAGGTCTTGCTGCAACTATATAAGGCACTGGTGAGGCCGCAACTGGAGTACTGTGTGCAGTTTTGGTCCCCTTATTTGCAAAAGGATATATTGGCCTTGGAGGGAGTGCAGAGAAGGTTCACCAGGTTGATACCGGAGATGAGGGGTGTAGCTCATGAGGAGAGATTGAACAGATTGGGTCTGTACTCGTTGGAGTTCAGAAGGCTGAGGGGTGATCTTATAGAGACATATAAGATAATGAAGGGGCTGGATAGGGTAGAGGTAGAGAGATTCTTTCCACTGAGAAGGGAAACCAGAACTAGAGGGCACAGCCTCAAAATAAGTGGGGGCCGGTTCAGAACAGAGTTGAGGGGGAACTTCTTCTCTCAGAGGGTAGTGAATCTCTGGAATTCTCTGCCCATTGAAGTGGTGGAGGCTACCTCGTTGAATATGTTTAAATCACGGGTAGATAGATTTCTGATCGCTAAGGGAATTAAGGGATATGGGGAGCAGGCGGGTAAGTGGAACTGATGCGCTTCAGATCAGCCATGATCTTGTTGAATGGCGGGGCAGGCTTGAGGGGCTAGATGGCCTACCCCTGCTCCTATTTCTTATGTTCTTATGGATCCGAGGGCACAGCCTCAGAATAAAGGGACGACCCTTTAGAACCGAGATGAGGAGGAATTTCTTCAGCCAGAGGGTGGTGAATCTGTGGAATTCATTGCCACAGAGGAGGCCGGGTCATTGAATGCATTTGAGACAGAGATAGATAGGTAAGGGGATCAAAGGTTACGGGGAAAAGGCGGGAGAATGGGGTTGAGATACCTATCAGCCATGATCGAATGGCGGAACAGACTTGATGGGCTGAATGGCCTAATTCTGTTCCTACATCTTGCATGTGCTCAACGATGGTCAATACCGACTACCTGTTTGTCTGAACCTTGATAGTGTCATTGATTAGACATTGATGGCACGAACCTGGCAGCGTTAACCCCTCCTGCCCCAACGACACCTCCTTGGGCATAGTCCTTATCCTCCTGTAGTATCTTGCCCACGTTGCCACTCTTCCTGCGAGGACCAGCTTGATGAGCGTTAGTTGCCTATTCTCCCACCCCCTTACCCTGGCCTCACCTTTTGCTGACATATGGGACTGTGTCAGTAAGAGTTATTGGGTTGCAGTCAGGAATATGAGCTGTGGCTCACCTCTCCCTTTCTCTCACACACCCATGTACTGTCGAAGTCAGTTGCAATCCCAAAGGAATCATCACACGTGGAGAAGGGGCTGATCCAGCCTCAATTCACGCAGAAGGTGTTGCCTTTACTCAGCGGGAAGGCAGAGTTCTGAGTCCTCCCCGCAGACACTTGTAAACGATCTGCTCACAGTGTAGTGAATGAGGGCTCCTTGACTGCTCCACCCGAGATAGCAAACTGCAAAAGGGAACTGCAGCCAACTTGGGATATTCCGTTTCGTTCTTTGTGTTATTGGAAAGAGTACAGTTGAGAGCTGGCTTGTGATATCAGTTCATTTGGCTGATCTGACACAGTGTTTAAGACGCTGAGCTCACCCACCAGAACAGCAGACGGAAAAGTGTCAGTGGTGCGTGTTAAGGTCTTCATTCACGAATGTTACACTCGTTCCAGCTGATGAATTCTTCCTTGGAGACCATTAGCATTGTTGGACAGCGCAGTACGACAGATTACTTGTGCGGCTACTGCTAAAACCATTGGATGTCCAATTCCTGCCTCGGGTCACTGTCTGTGTGGAGTTTGCACATTCTCCCCATGTCTGCGTGGGCTTCCTCCGAGTGCCCAGGTTTCCTCCCACACTCCAAAGGATTAGCCATGCTAAATTGTCCCTTAGTGTCCGAAGGTATGCAGGTTAGGGGGCTCAGCAAGGTAAATACATGGGATTACAGGGAGAGGGCCTGGGTGGGATGCTCCGTCAGAGAGTCGGTGCAGACTTGATGGGCCGAATGGCCTCCCTCTGCCCTGTAGGGGTTCTATGCTTCTTTGATTCATCATTGACCAAGGAGCCATTCAGCTCCACCGACACACTGGCAGGTGATGGCCTAGTGGTATTATCACTAGACTCAATCCAGAAACTCAGCTAATGTCCTGGGGGACTCAGGTTCGAATCCCGACACGGACAGATGGTGGAATTTGAATTCAATGAAAAATATCTAGAATTAAGAATCTACCGATGACCATGAAACCATTGTCGATTGTCAGAAAAACCTATCTGGTTCACTAATGTCCTTTAGGGAAGGAAATCTGCCATCCTTACCCGGTCTGGCCTACGTGTGACTCCAGAGCCACAGCAATGTGGTTGACTCTCAACTGCCCTCCAAGGGCAACTAGGAATGGGTAATAAATGCTGGCCCAGCCAGCGATGCCCATGTCCCATGAATGAATAAAAAAATGAATCCCAACTTCTTCCTTTATAGAATCCCCACAGAACAGAAGGAGGCCATTCGGCCCATCGAGTCTGCACCGACCACAATCCCACCCAGGCCCCACTCCCACTCACTCTGCTAATCCTCCTTGCCAATCCACCTAACCCGCACATCTTTGGAGTGTGGGAGGAAACCGGAGCACCCGGAGGAAACCCACGCAGACACGGGGAGAATGTGCAAACTCCACACAGACAGTGACCTGCGGCCGGAATCGAACCTGGGACCCTGGCGCTGTGAGGCAGCAGTGCGAACCACTGTGCCACCCTAAAATCTCCCTTGGCAGATCTTTCTTGTTATAATGCCATGGCCGGGATTCTCTGACCTTTCCTGCTGGGACTCCCTGCTCTCATTGCAGTGGATGAAGACTTGGCTGAGCGCCAAATTCTCCATCCTTACTGGGGGCGGGGGGAGTGTGTTTGTGCGGGGGGGGGAGGGGGGGGCGCGAGCGGTTTTGGAGAATCCTGGCCCATAATAATATTCATCAACGCACCGTTCACACCAAGAGCAGGGAAATCATTAAACAGGGATAAAAGTTGAAATTAAATATTGACATGATTTGTTCTTCTGTTTGCTTTGAAGGGAATGCTGCTGCCTGGACCTCCTGGACCTCAAGGATCTCAGGTAAATGTTCCTACGTGAAGGCAAGCTTCTTCCTGGGCTTGAATACGCCTTAAAATTAAAATTGCTTGTCCCGTGAGCCATTCACCTCCAGACTGGGATCTGGAGCAAACACCTCATGTGGCGTCAGAGATCCCCCCCACAATCGATGGCGTTGAAATGTTTGGGCTCACTGGTTAATCAAGTTTATTGTAGTTCATAGAATCCCAGTGCACAAGGAGGTCATTCGGCCCATCGAGTCCGCACCAACCACAATCCCACCCAGGCCCTATCCCCATAACCCCATGCGTTTACCCTAGCTAGTCCCCCTGACACTAAGGGGCAATTTAGCACGGCCAATCCACCTAACCCGCACATCTTCGGACTGTGGGAGGAAACCGGAGCACCCGGAGGAAACCCACGCAGACACGGGGAGAATGTGCAGACTCCGCACAGACAGCGACCCAAGCCGGGAATCGAACCCGGGTCCCTGGTGCTGTGAGGCAGCAGTGCTCACCACTGTGCCACCGTGCTGCCCTATGGGTTATGGATCTCTGGGCTACAGCTTGATCCAGTTTGAGGGATGGATAGGTCTCCACGCTTGGTCAAGTGAAACATCCAGAGGTGCATGCATAGATAATGGAAACAGAAGGAGGCCATTCGGCTCTTCGAGCCTACTCCGCCATTCATTTTGATCATGGCTGATCATCGAATTCAATATCCTGATCCCCCCTTCTCCCCCATATCCCTTCATTCCTTTAGCCCCAGAGTTATATCTAATTTCTTCTTGAAATCACAAATAATTTGATTTGATTTGATTTATTGTCACATGTATTGGCATACAGTGAAAAGTATTGTTCCTTGCGCGCTATACAGACAAAGCATACCGTTCATAGAGAAGGAAAGGAGAGGGTGCAGAATGTAGTGTTCCAGTCTTTTTGATTTGATTTATTATTGCCACATGTATTAACATACAGTGAAAAGTATTGTTTCTTGCGCGCTATACAGACAAGCATACCGTTCATAGAGAAGGAAAGGAGAGGGTGCAGAATGTAGTGTTACAGTCATAGCTAGGGTGTAGAGAAAGATCAACTTAATGCGAGGTAGGTCCATTCAAAAGTCTGACAGCAGCAGGGAAGAAGTTGTTCTTGAGTTGGTTGGTGCGCGACCTGAGACTTTTTCCCGACGGAAGAAGGTGGAAGAGAGAATGTCCGGGGTGCGTGGGGTCCTTAATTATGCTGGCTGCTTTGCCGAGGCGGCGGGAAGTGTAGACAGAGTCAATGGATGGGAGGCTGGTTTGCGTGATGGATTGGGGTACACTCTCAACCTTTTGTAGTTCCTTGCGGTCTTGGGCAGAGCAGGAGCCTCTATTGATGTAACTCCACTTGTTTCAATGGACCACTGCCTTTAAGTATATCCGCTGTGCACACTTTGGATGCAGAGATCGTCTTTGGCCTCCGACGTTTGGGTTTGGGTCCAGCTGAGACTGACGGGATGGAATTCCCCCCACTAAGTGGTGGTCTTCAAACCCCTCTCGATGACAGCAATCACCCTTGTTGTTGCTCATAGAAAATCTGAAGTTTATGCCGAAACGCAGTAGTAATCCCCTCCTGGACACTCTTTATGGCGAGTGGGACAATTGGTGGGTGAGGATTCTTTCTATGGCCAGTCTTTGGGCGCAGGCAGCACAGTGGCACAACGGTTAGCACTGCTGTCTCACAGCGCCGGGGACCCGGATTCGATCCCCGGCTTGGGTCACTGCCTGTGCGGAGTCTGCACGTTCTCCCCGTGTCTGCGTGGGTTTCCTCTGGGTGCTCCCGTTTCGTCCCGCAGTCCAAAAGACGTGCTGGTTAGGGTGGATCGGCCGTGCTAAATTCTCCCTCGGTGTACCCGAACAGGCGCTGGAGCGTGGGTATTTTCACAGTAACTTCATTGCGGTGTTAATGTAAGCCGACTGGTGACACTAATAAATTAACTTTAAACTAAAAGCTTTTTAAACAACTCATGATTTTAAACATGTCTATCAAATTTCCACTGAGCTTTTGGACGCAACGGTTGAAGGTGTTTCATCACCACCTTCTCAAGGGGCAATTAGGGATGGGCAATAAATAATGATGAATAAACTTAAGTCAATAATAAACTTAAATAGTTTGGCCAGTGCCCAGAAAATACTTGTTTTTACTGCAAATCTTTGTTCAGCTCCTCATTTTGGCGGGCGAGATATGGATCTGAGCTGCAGGGCCAGAGTCCGTACTCGAACATTGTCCTCCGAGTGGGTGTTCAGAGATGAGATTCGATGTTAGAAAGAACCAAGAGGAAATTAAAAAGAAATTGCCCTCCTGTTCTTTGCAGCGAGATCCAATGAGTAACATTGTTTTTGGCTGGACCTCGGGCCCCACTGTTTGTTTTGCTCTCTCACTGGGAAGAGGGACAAGTTTCCCACTGTTATCGAAAAGGATCTTGTTTTTGGCTCCCGTTGCCTGCCTCAGATGATTGTAGCCCTTCTGGGTATCAAACCCTGGTTCGGTTTCTCTTTCAGAGAGCACCAGCTTCACTTGGCGGTTAACTCTCTCCGAATCCCGAGTCGGGAAGCAAAAAGAAATGCTTGCATTTGTATAGCGCCTTTCACATCCCTGAGGGGTTTTACAATCCATCGAATCCCGACGGTGCAGAAGGAGGCCGTTCGGCCCATCGAGTTAGGTTAGGTGGATTGGCCATGCTAAATTGCCCCTCAGTGTCCAAAGATGTGCAGGTTAGGTGGATTGGCCATTCTAAATTGCCCCTCAGTGTCCAAAGATGTGCAGGTTAGGTGGATTGGCCATGCTAAATTGCCCCTCAGTGTCCAAAGATGTGCAGGTTAGGTGAATTGGCCATGTTAAATTGCCCCTCAGTGTCCAAAGATGTGTAGGTTAGGTGGATTGGCCATGCTAAATTGCCCCTCAGTGTCCAAAGATGTGCAGGTTAGGTGAATTGGCCATGTTAAATTGCCCCTCAGTGTCCAAAGATGTGTAGGTTAGGTGGATTGGCCATGCTAAATTGCCCCTTTGTCTTCAACGATGTGCAGGTTAGGTGGATTGGCCATGCTAAATTGTCCCTTAGTGTCTAAAGATGTGCGGGCCAGGTGAATTGGCCATGCTAAATGTGTGGGGTTATAGAGATAGGACCTGGGTAAGTGGCTCTGTCAGAGTGTTGGTGTAGACTCGATGGCCAAATAGCCTCTTCTGCACTGTATGGAATCGATGAGTTTGCACCGACTCTCTGACAGAGCATTTTATCCAGGACCTGACCCGTAACCCCACATATTTACCCCACTGATCTCCCTAACCTACACCTCTTGGGTCAATTTAGCACGGCCAATCCCTCTAACCTGCACATCTTTTGGACTATGGGAAGAAACCGGAGCACCCAGAGGAAACGCACATTGACACTGGGAGAATGTGCAAACTCCACGCAGACAGTGACCCGAGGCTGGAAGTGAACCCTGGGGACCCTGGTGCTGTCTGTGCCACCGTGCTGGCGCAAGACGTAGGTCATGCCAGGGCTTGAGCTGGTAAGCTTGGCCGCGGATCCAGTGCAGTGCTGAGGGAGTGCTGCATTCTTGGCTCAAGTGGTGAAGAGGGTATTTGAAAGCACGTCGCTATGATGTGAGGCGGAGAGGTCTCTCTGGCACGGTGGCCAGCATTCCTCCCAAATCAACACCACAAAATGCAAACAAATGAAACGCTCCTTTATCCCGGCCGGTATTTTTAGCACAAGCCGCTTGCTGTATTTGCTGCCGTGGCAACAGCCAAACCATTGTGTTTGAAGTGCTTTGAGACATCTTCATTAGGTATCCGATCTTTCATAAGTGCAAATCTATCTCTCAAGGAGGACTGTTTGTTATTGGATGAAATTCTGGAGTGATTGTCGAGTGTAATTTTGGAAGTTTAACCTGGAAGCGAATGCAAACTTGCAGACCTTAAAACCTCTTAGTTTCTGGGTAAATAAAAGCAAAACGCTGGAAAAACTCAGCAAGTCAGGCAGCATCTGTGGGAGAGAAAATAGAGCTGATATTCTGAGTCCAATAAACCTTCTTTCAATAAAAGCAAATTACTGCGGATGCTGGAATCTGAAACAAAAAACAGGAAATGTTGGAAAATCTCAGCAGGTCTGTTATGGCTCCTGCTCTGCCCAAGACCGCAAGAAACTACAAAAGGTTGTGAATGTAGCCCAGTCCATCACGCAAGCCAGCTTCCCATCCATTGACTCTGTCTACACTTCCCGCTGCCTCGGCAAAGCAGCCAGCATAATTAAGGACCCCACGTACCCTGGACAATTCTCTCTTCCACCTTCTTCCGTCGGGAAAAAGATACAAAAGTCTGAGGACATGTACCAACCGATTCAAGAACAGCTTCTTCCCTGCTGCTGTCAGACTTTTGAATGGACCTACCTCGCACTAAGTTGGCCTTTCTCTACACCCTAGCTATGACTGTAACCCTACATTCTGCACTCTCTCGTTTCCTTCTCTATGAACAGTATGCTCTGTATAGTGTGCAAGAAACAATACTTTTCACTGTATACTAATACATGTGACAATAATAAATCAAATCAGGTCTGACAGCATGTATGGAGAGAGAATGGAATAAGAAGTCACACAACACCAGGTTTAAAGTCCAACAGGTTTATTTGGAATCACGAGCTTCCATCACTCACCTGATGAAGGAGCAGTGCTCTGAAAGCTCGTGATTCCAAATAAACCTGTTGGACTTTAACCCGGTGTTGTGAGACTTCTTACTGTGCCCACCCCAGTCCAACACCGGCATCTCCACATCAGAGAGAGAATAGTACCAACGTTTCGAGTCTGGATGACCCTTCGTGAGAGCTAAGTGCAAAGAGAATCAGAAAAGATGATCAGAAGTAGCACAGTATAAATCTTTCCTGAGTTTATTTTGCCCTTAGCTCTGACGAAGGGTCATCCAGACTCAAAATGTTGGCTCTGTTTTCTCTCCACAGATGCTTTGAGACCTGCCGATGACCTTCTTTAGAGCTTGTTCTCTAGAAATACCCATTGGAAAAGTTCAGTGTTCTGGGAATGTTCTGGGAAATGGGAAGTGAAGGATTTCTGCTGTTCAGATACTTCGTTGTAGATCGTTGAGGCAGCCATTTTGGATGCCATTGCATCACAGAGCCCCCTTCTGAGGCGTTTGCGTGGTGAAGTAGAGAAAGGGCGCTATTACACTCTTGTGAAGGAGTGAGCATCATTTGAAGGTGCTTTTCTTCCCCGAGGACCCAGAGAGAATGTCGCCGTCAAACTTTCTATTGTAGTTTCCCCTTCCCGATTGGCCCTTGGGATCCGAATGACGTAGTTAAGGCCCCTTTCTTGATTGCCCATTGTTAACCCCACCGAGAGGAGTCTTCTTGAACCGCTGCGACACTGATGGTGATAGTACACCCAAAATCTGAGAGCCAGTAGCACAGTGGTTAGCACTGCTGTCTCTCAGCACCAGGAACAAAGAACAAAGAACAGTACAGCACAGGAAACAGGCCCTTCGGCCCTCCAAGCCTGTGCTTGGAGAATCTGGGTTCGATTCCCGGCTCGGGTCACTGTCTGTGCAGAGTCCGCACATTCTCCCCGTGTCTGCGTGGGTTTCTTCCGGGTGCTCCAGTTTCCCCCCACAGTCCGAAAGACGTGCTGGTTCGGGCGCATTGGCCATGCTAAATTCTCCCTCAGTGTTACCCGTACAGGCGCCGGAGTGGGACGACTAGGGGATTTTCACAGTAACTTCATTGCAGTGTTAATGTAAGTCTACTTGTGACACTAATAAATAAACAGCAGTGATGAAGGGCGGATGGATGGGCATTCCCAAGAACACGAGATAGGAACAGGAATGGGTCATCGGATCCATCGAGGCAGCTCCGCCATTCAGTATGATTATGGCTGACCTTTGACTTTAACTCTGTGCTCCCGCCTGCTTTCCATTTCCCTCGGAGACAAAGATTCTATCCCAACCTTTAACTGTATTTGACGATGGAGTGTCCACAATGAGCTGGGGTAAAGAATTCCAAAGATTCACAACCCTTCGAGTGAAGTGATTCCTCCACATCTCAGTCCGGAGTGATCAACCCCCTTATCCTGGTGATTCCGATTTCCCCAATCTCTCGGCGTCCACCCAACCAAACCCCCTTCGGAATCTGGAGTCTCTCGACGAGATTCTCACTCTCCTTAACTCCAGGCAGTATTGGGCCCAATTCACTCAGCCTCCCGTCATTGGAAAAGCCACGCATCCCAGTGGCCAATCCAGTGAACCGTTGCTGTAACCACCTCCAGTGCGAGTGCAGACCTAAATGTGAATTGGCGTTCCCTGAGGGGCAATTTAGCACGGTCAATCCACCCAACCTGCACACTCCAAATGGGTTTGGTGGATTGGTCGTGGTAAAGGCATGGAGTTACGCGGATGGGGCGGAGGGGAGGGCCTGGGTGGGAGGCCCTTTTGGAGTGCCTGTGCAGACTCAATGGGCCGAATGGCCTCTTCCTGCACTGTCGGGATTCCATGGTGAGCGTCAAATATCATTGCAGTCAGGCGATGTGTGATTCCCGGCAAAGACTTTGACCTTTCTTTGAACTCTTTCTTACAGGGCCCCCCAGGATTCCCGGGTTTGATAGGACTGCGTGGACAGCCTGGTGACCCTGGACTGATGGTAAGCAACGTTATTTATCCCTTACCCTAGTCGCGCGTGGATTGAATGCTTGGCTGGGCTGTTGAACTCTCTTGAGGGAGGGAGGCAGATGGTGATGATGATGAGTTGAGGCATGTTATTTTTAACCTCCCCCTGGTTGCTAGGCCGGTCACCGTGGATACAGCGGGATTCTCGCATGGATAGGGAGTTGGAGATCAACAGATCTGAGGCAGGTGTTGTGGAGTGGCTCTTGAGGGCAGCAGAGGTCATTGAGAACCCCTGAGAGGAATGAGGTGGCAGAACATCTTCCCCCAGGACCAAGGAACTTCCGTGTGTTCTCCAATGCTCTTCCCTCTGCCTTGCACCACAGATACCATATGCTGGACAGCTCTGTGTTACTGCCCCTCAGCGTTGAGAATGGCGACCATTCCAGACAGATGACTTTGAGCTGATGGATGGTTTGAGACACATACAGGCACCTTCCCCTCCAAAGCGCAGTGCAGAATGCCACGTACTGCAATGGCAAAGCAACAAAGCCAGCGATTTGAGACAGAATGATGTGTCTTTGAGGTAAGTATCAGGGGCCGACGGGAGGCCAGCGTAGACACCCTGGACAGATCCCCCAAACCCCGTGTAACTCACCACTCACTCTCAGCAGCATTTTGGGACATCTGAGATGGTTCACGCCAGGATGTGTCAGGCAATTAGTGTATCTGATCGAATTATTGAATTTTAAAAATATAAACAAATCCTGATGATTGAATTATTCTCCCTCAGTCCGTCCCGATCAATCTTGTTCTTTCTATTTGTGTTGGTTTCTCTCTTTATTCTCACCATCAATTTCCCCTTTATTTCTCCATCTTTTTCATTCCCTTTATTTCTTTCTCTTCTCTTTCTCTCTCACTGTGTGTATGTCTCTGTGCACGTGTCTCTGTGTGTGTGTCTCTCTCTCTGTCTCTCTCTCTGTCTCTCTCTCTGTCTCTCTCTCTGTCTCTCTCTCTGTCTCTCTCTCTGTCTCTCTCTCTGTCTCTCTCTCTGTCTCTCTCTCTGTCTCTCTCTCTGTCTCTCTCTCTGTCTCTCTCTCTGTCTCTCTCTCTGTCTCTCTCTCTGTCTCTCTCTCTGTTTCTCTCTCTGTTTCTCTCTCTGTCTCTGTCTCTGTCTCTGTCTCTGTCTCTCTCTCTGTCTCTGTCTCTCCCTCCGTCTCTCTCCCTCCGTCTCTCTCCCTCCGTCTCTCTCCCTCCGTCTCTCTCCCTCCGTCTCTCTCCCTCCGTCTCTCTCCCTCCGTCTCTCTCCCTCCGTCTCTCTCCCTCCGTCTCTCTCCCTCCGTCTCTCTCCCTCCGTCTCTCTCCCTCCGTCTCTCTCCCTCCGTCTCTCTCCCTCCGTCTCTCTCCCTCCGTCTCTCTCCCTCCGTCTCTCTCCCTCCGTCTCTCTCCCTCCGTCTCTCTCCCTCCGTCTCTCTCCCTCCGTCTCTCTCCCTCCGTCTCTCTCCCTCCGTCTCTCTCCCTCCGTCTCTCTCCCTCCGTCTCTCTCCCTCCGTCTCTCTCCCTCCGTCTCTCTCCCTCCGTCTCTCTCCCTCCGTCTCTCTCCCTCCGTCTCTCTCCCTCCGTCTCTCTCCCTCCGTCTCTCTCCCTCCGTCTCTCTCCCTCCGTCTCTCTCCCTCCGTCTCTCTCCCTCCGTCTCTCTCCCTCCGTCTCTCTCCCTCCGTCTCTCTCCCTCCGTCTCTCTCCCTCCGTCTCTCTCCCTCCGTCTCTCTCCCTCCGTCTCTCTCCCTCCGTCTCTCTCCCTCCGTCTCTCTCCCTCCGTCTCTCTCCCTCCGTCTCTCTCCCTCCGTCTCTCTCCCTCCGTCTCTCTCCCTCCGTCTCTCTCCCTCCGTCTCTCTCCCTCCGTCTCTCTCCCTCCGTCTCTCTCCCTCCGTCTCTCTCCCTCCGTCTCTCTCCCTCCGTCTCTCTCCCTCCGTCTCTCTCCCTCCGTCTCTCTCCCTCCGTCTCTCTCCCTCCGTCTCTCTCCCTCCGTCTCTCTCCCTCCGTCTCTCTCCCTCCGTCTCTCTCCCTCCGTCTCTCTCCCTCCGTCTCTCTCCCTCCGTCTCTCTCCCTCCGTCTCTCTCCCTCCGTCTCTCTCCCTCCGTCTCTGTCTCTGTGTGTCTCTCTCTCTCTCTCTGTCTCTGTGCCTCTGTGTGTCTGTGTGTCTCTCTCTGTGTGTCTCTCTCTGTGTGTCTCTCTCTGTGTGTCTCTCTCTGTGTGTCTCTCTCTGTGTGTCTCTCTCTGTGTGTCTCTCTCTGTGTGTCTCTCTCTGTGTGTCTCTCTCTGTGTGTCTCTCTCTGTGTGTCTCTCTCTGTGTGTCTCTCTCTGTGTGTCTCTCTCTGTGTGTCCCTCTCTGTGTGTCCCTCTCTGTGTGTCCCTCTCTGTGTGTCCCTCTCTGTGTGTCCCTCTCTGTGTGTCCCTCTCTGTGTGTCCCTCTCTGTGTGTCCCTCTCTGTGTGTCCCTCTCTGTGTGTCCCTCTCTCTCCGCGTCTCTCTCTCTGCGCGTCTCTCTCTCTGCGCGTCTCTCTCTCTGCGCGTCTCTCTCTCTGCGCGTCTCTCTCTCTGCGCGTCTCTCTCTCTGCGCGTCTCTCTCTCTGCGCGTCTCTCTCTCTGCGCGTCTCTCTCTCTGCGCGTCTCTCTCTCTGTGTCTCTCTCTCTGTGTCTCTCTCTCTGTGTCTCTCTCTCTGTGTCTCTCTCTCTGTGTCTCTCTCTCTGTGTCTCTCTCTCTGTGTCTCCCTGCCTCTCTCTGCCTCTCTCTGTGATAAGCAGAGCCATCTCACTGACAGCTGCCTGAAGATATGTTCTGAGGGATGAAGCCAGACCCTCTCCACACAAGGGGAACATGTGTAACCCCCTGTGGGACGTCTGTGGCTGGGAGCTTTAAATGTTCAACTCATTATTTAGAGTTTAATTTAGATGTAAGTGTCTCTCAGCCTATTGTGTTTATCTCACCAGTCCTTGCTCACTTCTGAAAAATGCCCACGTTTGACAAATGTCGCCCGAACAGTGTAACTATATATAGAAATGTAACAAGACTGCATCGTTCTCGGATTAAGAGCTGATCTGCAGGTTCCGAAGCACCCTCAGGCTTTGTTTATTCTTACATTTCTGTTGCATGGACACTCTTGAGGAAATTACGGCTCACAAACAGGCCATTCGGCCCAACTGAACCGTAGCAGCTCCTCGTGAATCTCCTCCCATCTTGCCCCGTGCAGTAATTCGGGAGGCGTCCCGTACCTGTTTCTTCTTGGCTTCGACAATCACTCTCCTTCCCCTCTAACTGCGATCTCCTTACGACTTGGTTTATCCTCGTCGCCAGTGTAATAAATTGGGAGGTGGCTTATTCTGGCTTCAGTGAGAAACAGTTTATTAACTAATTTAATACATGTAAAGCTGCTATGGTCCCAGATGACCGCAGGCTGCTGTCCCCTTTGAGGGGGAGAGCTGACTGGTGGTGGATTTAACCTGAGGATCACCACACCTTGCACGCGAAAGGGCAAGGTTAATGAAGACGGGGCCTTCGTGGATAACCTCAGCCGGTACGGGAATTGACCCCACGCTTTTGGCGCTGCCCTGTGTCACTAACCAGCCAACTGAGTTGACGTACAAGATAGGAGTCTGACAGAACTAGTGCACACCTCCGCTCTCTTCCCCTCACCAACTGAGGATTCTCCCCTTGCACCCGATTGGCCCTTCTTCCCGTGTGGCCTCTTCATGGGGGTCCGGCCTGATCACGTGACCCTCAAAGGATTGTCCCATTCAAGGGTTACCACCCTTTATCTCGTCCTACCGGCCTAACCTTCCATTCCTTTCTCCCTCATGCGTTTATCTACCTTGCCCTTAAATGTAGCTACACCATTCACCTCATCCACTCTCTGTGGGAGCAAGTTTCACATTCTCCGCACTCTCTGTGTAAAGATGTCCCTACTGAATTCCCCGTCTGCATTTATGGGTGACTCTCTAATATTGATGGTCCCTAGTTTTGGATTGGTAACTCCAACTGAAACGCCACCCCCCCCCCCAATTCCCATCTTTATGATGTGAGCACCTTGGCATGTTAAAAACCTACGGGCTATAATCCAAAAAGTGTTTTAAGAGTCATCTGGTTTAGATCAGACTGATCCGTGCTCTGGTGTGTACACTATCACTACCACTTCCTTACCCAAGTCAGTTGCAAGCAAGTCACTCCCACGTCTGATTGGGGTATCGAAACTGTCCCATCGCTAAAAGGCCAGGTTATTTGGTGAGAATGCTGTAGGATTCTTTCTTAGACTCGGTCCCGTCATCCCGACACCTTAGAATCTTCAAATTCCTGCAGTGTAGAAGGAGGCCATTCGTCCCATCGCTTCTGCACCAACTCTCCGAGAGAGCATCTTACCCAGGCCTGCCATCCCTGTAACCTCATGTATTTACCCCACTAATCCCCCTGACCTACACATCTTGGGACACGAAGGGGCAATTTAGCATGGCCAATCCACCTACCCTGCACATCTTTGGACATTAAGGGGCAATTTAGCATGGCCAATCCACCTAACCTGCACATCTTTGGACAGTAAGGGGCAATTTAGCATAGCCAATCCACCTAACCTGCACATCTTTGGACTGTGGGAGGAAACTGGAGCACCCGGAGGAAACCCACACAGACACGGGGAGAATGTGTAAACTCCACACAGACAGCGACCCGAGGCTGGAATTGAACCCGGATCTCTGGCGCTGTGAGGCAGCAGTGCTAACCACTGTGCCGCCTTGGTGCGTACACAAACTTAGAAATCATAGAACCCCTACGGTGCAGAAGGAGGCCATTCGGCCCATCGAGTCTGCACCAACATCAATCCCACCCAGCCCCTATCCCCGCTTAGTTACCCTGCTAATCCCTCTAACCTATCAACCTATTAATTTAGTATGTACAAACAACCTGACCTGCACATCTTTGGACTGTGGGAGGAAACCGGAGCACCTGGAGGAAACCCACGCAGACACGGGGAGAATGTGCAAACTCCACACAGACAGTGACCCAAGCCGGGAATCGAACCCAGGTCCCTGGAGCTGTGAGGCAGCAGTGCTCACCACTGTGCCACCGTGCCGCCCACTTCTCAGAACCTTCCATTCAGAAGAGCATCCATTTTCTCAGCATGCGAACCATAAGTCTTCATGAGTAACTCGCTGGACTTGTAACACGTTTTGGAGAATTCCGAGGATGTGAAAAGCCCAATATTTATTCCATATCGAATCCATGTCATTGGCAATATTCCGCGCGCCCCCTCCCTCCCCCCGGCAACACGGCCTCAGGTGAAGTAACTCTGGAGACGACCTTGCCAAATAGATTCTAAGTGCCGAGCGAGCATAAAAGGGGGAGAGAATCGCGCCCTCTTTTTTGGGCGAGTTATAATTCCAACCTTGCCTCACTCTGAGGAATAAAATGAAGCAACATCTGTTTCCCACCAGCAGAGGGAGGGGTAGGGCCTAATCTCATCCAAAAAGCCGCAGATTGCAGCAGAGAGCACCATTGTGCATGCACGCAAACCCAATTTTCCGGCTCTCATGATCCTACCAGCACGCCCCACCCATCGAGCAGTGGGGGCGAGAAGATATGATCGCTCCCGCCCATCTGCCTTTAACTCCTCTTTTGTCTCTGCCTGGTGTCGCCTTAGCACTGACCCTACCATCAGGGCAAAGGAGTTCCAGTGTTGGTTTATCCCTTTCCCGGTGTGTAGTTGTGGGCCGGACGTCAATGTCTCCAGCCGAACTTCAGGAGACAAAGGACGACCTTTTTTTTTTGGGGTGGGTGAAAGTTACGGAGACCCTCACCACGCGGAGTTGCCTGCTAATTGTTGCCGAACTTCGGACAAAGGTTCCATTGAAATTGCCCAGGGTACGAACGCAGAGACAATGGCCGCCCCATCGCCCAGGGAACAAACGCAAAGACATGGCTGGCCCATCACCCAGGGAATGAATGCAGAGACAATGGCCGCCCCATCGCCCAGGGAGTGAACGCAGAGACAATGGCCGCCCCATCACCCAGGGAGTGAACGCAGAGACAATGGCCGCCCCATCACCCAGGGAGTGAACGCAGAGACAATGGCCTCCCCATCACCCAGGGAATGAACGCAGAGACAATGGCCTCCCCATCGCCCAGGGAGTGAACGCAGAGACAATGGCCGCCCCATCACCCAGGGAGTGAACGCAGAGACAATGGCCTCCCCATCACCCAGGGAGTGAACGCAGAGACAATGGCCTCCCCATCACCCAGGGAGTGAACGCAGAGACAATGGCCTCCCCATCACCCAGGGAGTGAACGCAGAGACAATGGCCGCCCCATCACCCAGGGAATGAACGCAGAGACAATGGCCTCCCCATCACCCAGGGAGTGAACGCAGAGACAATGGCCTCCCCATCACCCAGGGAATGAACGCAGAGACAATGGCCTCCCCATCTCCCAGGGAATGAACGCAGAGACAATGGCCTCCCTATACGAATTAAATTGCATGCTGCAAACTGCTCAGTTTGTTGACTGTTTTCCAGACCCACACACCCCGACCATGTGAACGTACCGACGAACAGATTGTCCCCTTTTGTCATTAAGTGCGGATGCAAGTTCTCAGATGTTTCCGATCAGTGGCAGCTTGCCTCCGGGGGGCCTTTTATTCTTAATTGGAAAAGGAAATCTTAGCTCCTGTAGCCATTGATGGAAACTCAATCACATCTGGGCTGCCCACCAGCTGTCCAGCCGTTTCCCCCCAACCCGCCCCCCCGATTCCTTCTCTGGGTATGTTTCTCATTTGCATTACAACTTCCAGTCAGAATTATTATTTTTTTTGCGGGTAGTGGGTGGTTTTCCTCGGTTGAAACTATCTGGGGCCTTCACAGGAAATCGAAGCCTGCCTTGATTAGATCTTCCCACCTAGCCTTTCGAGAGAAGAAGAGAGAGCGAGTGAGAATGAGAGAGAGCGTAAAAGGACAGATGAGTTTTGTCAGGTTTGCTTTATTTCCTTTGAGAGAGGGATGTGGAAAATTGCCTCGGCAGTTCGGCGGGGGAGGCCTTTGCTCTCGTGCGTCAATGACGGGCCTTCCTGGATTTGTGACATGTGGTTTGCACTGTTGTGACCCCTGGGCACTGGATATCGAGCTGCCAATTCCAGCGGACGGAGGGAAAATGAGTCTAAATGCAGGAGCCTTTGGGAAACAGCTTCTGAGCGCCACAAAACATTGTGAATCTCTGTACGGAAACAGTGACAATCGGAGTGAACTCAGCTTGTGATACTCGTAACATCCCTTCACTCTTTTATCCTCACTGCTTATTTGTCAGACTTTCTCATTCTGGATTTAGTGTCTGTATTTTTTATTTTGTACCGAGTTTCTCAGTCTTCCTGACGTTGGTGCCTCCGTCCAGTCAAACCCCAACCCTGGGGTGTTTACACATTCCCGTTGACACCTGACCCTGGGGTATTTACACATTCCCGTTGACACCTGACCCTGGGGTATTTACACATTCCCGTTGACCCCTGACCCTGGGGGGTATTTACACATTCCCATTGACCCCTGACCCTGGGGTATTTACACATTCCCATTAACCTCTGACCCTAGAGTACTTACACATTCTTAACCCCTGACCCTGGGGTATTTACACATTCCCGTTGACACCTGACTCTGGATATTTACACATTCCCATTGACCCCTGACCCTGGGGGGGTATTTACACATTCCCATTGACCCCTGACCCTGGGGTATTTACACATTCCCATTAACCTCTGACCCTAGAGTACTTACACATTCTTAACCCCTAACCCTGGGGTATTTACACATTCCCATTAACCTCTGACCCTAGAGTACTTACACTTTCTTAACCTCTGACCCTGGGGTGTTTACACATTCCCATTGCCCTCTGACCCTGGGGTGTTTACACGTTCTTAACCCCTGACCCTTGGGTATTAATTCATGCCCCCTGCCTTTCTAAGGTCCTGGTTGGCCAAACTGTTATGTGTTCTGTATCTTAGCCGCTGAATCGAACTGTCACATGAAAGAACTCACTGGGCCTATGTGCCTCTGGGGTGAGACACCCTTATCGCCACTCATGCAGGGTGAGGAGTTGTACACGCACACACACTCACACTTGCTCTCACTCTTAAACACACACTCTCTCTCTCTCTCTCTCTCTCTCACTCGCACACTCACTCTCACACTCTCTCTCACACTCTCTCACTATCACACACACACTCACACTCTCAGACTCTCACTCTCTCACGCCCTCTCTCACACACACTCTCTCTCTCACACACTCTCTCTCTCATACACTCTCTCTCTCATACACTCTCTCTCTCACACACTCTCTCTCTCACACACTCTCTCTCTCTCTCACTCTCTCTCTCTCTCTCACACTCTCTCTCTCTCTCACACTCTCTCTCTCACACACTCTCTCTCTCTCTCTCACACTCACTCACTCACTCTCTCTCACACTCACTCACTATCTCTCTTGCACACTCACACACACACTCTCACATTCACTCTCTCTCATGCACACTCACTCTCTCTCGCGCACACACTCTCTCTCGCGCACACACACTCTCTCTCGCGCACACACACTCTCTCTCGCGCGCACTCGCTCCCTCTCGCGCGCACTCGCTCCCTCTCGCGCGCACTCGCTCCCTCTCGCGCGCACTCGCTCCCTCTCGCGCGCACTCGCTCCCTCTCGCGCGCACTCGCTCCCTCTCGCGCGCACTCGCTCCCTCTCGCGCGCACTCGCTCCCTCTCGCGCGCACTCGCTCCCTCTCGCGCGCACTCGCTCCCTCTCGCGCGCACTCGCTCCCTCTCGCGCGCACTCGCTCCCGCTCGCGCGCACTCGCTCCCTCTCGCGCGCACTCGCTCCCTCTCGCGCGCACTCTCGCTCCCTCTCGCGCGCACTCGCTCCTCTCGCGCGCACTCGCTCCCTCTCGCGCGCACTCGCTCCCTCTCGCGCGCACTCGCTCCTCTCGCGCGCACTCGCTCCCTCTCGCGCGCACTCGCTCCCTCTCGCGCGCACTCGCTCCCTCTCGCGCGCACTCGCTCCCTCTCGCGCGCACTCGCTCCCTCTCGCGCGCACTCGCTCCCTCTCGCGCGCACTCGCTCCCTCTCGCGCGCACTCGCTCCCTCTCGCGCGCACTCGCTCCCTCTCGCGCGCACTCGCTCCCTCTCGCGCGCACTCGCTCCCTCTCGCGCGCACTCGCTCCCTCTCGCGCGCACTCGATCCCTCTCGCGCGCACTCGCTCCCTCTCGCGCGCACTCGCTCCCTCTCGCGCGCACTCGCTCCCTCTCGCGCGCACTCGCTCCCTCTCGCGCGCACTCGCTCCCTCTCGCGCGCACTCGCTCCCTCTCGCGCGCACTCGCTCCCTCTCGCGCGCACTCGCTCCCTCTCGCGCGCACTCGCTCCCTCTCGCGCGCACTCGCTCCCTCTCGCGCGCACTCGCTCCCTCTCGCGCGCACTCGCTCCCTCTCGCGCGCACTCGCTCCCTCTCGCGCGCACTCGCTCCCTCTCGCGCGCACTCGCTCCCTCTCGCGCGCACTCGCTCCCTCTCGCGCGCACTCGCTCCCTCTCGCGCGCACTCGCTCCCTCTCGCGCGCACTCGCTCCCTCTCGCGCGCACTCGCTCCCTCTCGCGCGCACTCGCTCCCTCTCGCGCGCACTCGCTCCCGCTCGCGCGCACTCGCTCCCTCTCGCGCGCACTCGCTCCCTCTCGCGCGCACTCGCTCCCTCTCGCGCGCACTCGCTCCCTCTCGCGCGCACTCGCTCCCTCTCGCGCGCACTCGCTCCCTCTCGCGCGCACTCGCTCCCTCTCGCGCGCACTCGCTCCCTCTCGCGCGCACTCGCTCCCTCTCGCGCGCACTCGCTCCCTCTCGCGCGCACTCGCTCCCTCTCGCGCGCACTCGCTCCCTCTCGCGCGCACTCGCTCCCTCTCGCGCGCACTCGCTCCCTCTCGCGCGCACTCGCTCCCTCTCGCGCGCACTCGCTCCCTCTCGCGCGCACTCGCTCCCGCTCGCGCGCACTCGCTCCCTCTCGCGCGCACTCGCTCCCTCTCGCGCGCACTCGCTCCCGCTCGCGCGCACTCGCTCCCGCTCGCGCGCACTCGCTCCCTCTCGCGCGCACTCGCTCCCGCTCGCGCGCACTCGCTCCCGCTCGCGCGCACTCGCTCCCGCTCGCGCGCACTCGCTCCCTCTCGCGCGCACTCGCTCCCGCTCGCGCGCACTCGCTCCCTCTCGCGCGCACTCGCTCCCTCTCGCGCGCACTCGCTCCCTCTCGCGCGCACTCGCTCCCTCTCGCGCGCACTCGCTCCCTCTCGCGCGCACTCGCTCCCTCTCGCGCGCACTCGCTCCCTCTCGCGCGCACTCGCTCCCTCTCGCGCGCACTCGCTCCCTCTCGCGCGCACTCGCTCCCTCTCGCGCGCACTCGCTCCCTCTCGCGCGCACTCGCTCCCTCTCGCGCGCACTCGCTCCCTCTCGCGCGCACTCGCTCCCTCTCGCGCGCACTCGCTCCCTCTCGCGCGCACTCGCTCCCTCTCGCGCGCACTCGCTCCCTCTCGCGCGCACTCGCTCCCTCTCGCGCGCACTCGCTCCCTCTCGCGCGCACTCGCTCCCTCTCGCGCGCACTCGCTCCCTCTCGCGCGCACTCGCTCCCTCTCGCGCGCACTCGCTCCCTCTCGCGCGCACTCGCTCCCTCTCGCGCGCACTCGCTCCCTCTCGCGCGCACTCGCTCCCTCTCGCGCGCACTCGCTCCCTCTCGCGCGCACTCTCTCCCTCTCGCGCGCACTCGCTCCCTCTCGCGCGCACTCGCTCCCTCTCGCGCGCACTCGCTCCCTCTCGCGCGCACTCGCTCCCTCTCGCGCGCACTCGCTCCCTCTCGCGCGCACTCGCTCCCTCTCGCGCGCACTCGCTCCCTCTCGCGCGCACTCGCTCCCTCTCGCGCGCACTCGCTCCCTCTCGCGCGCACTCGCTCCCTCTCGCGCGCACTCGCTCCCTCTCGCGCGCACTCGCTCCCTCCCGCGCGCACTCGCTCCCTCCCGCGCGCACTCGCTCCCTCCCGCGCGCACTCGCTCCCTCCCGCGCGCACTCGCTCCCTCTCCCGCGCACTCGCACCCTCTCGCGCGCACTCGCTCCCTCTCGCGCGCACTCGCTCCCTCTCGCGCGCACTCGCTCCCTCCCGCGCGCACTCGCTCCCTCCCGCGCGCACTCGCTCCCTCCCGCGCGCACTCGCTCCCTCCCGCGCGCACTCGCTCCCTCCCGCGCGCACTCGCTCCCTCTCGCGCGCACTCGCACCCTCTCCCGCGCACTCGCACTCTCTCCCGCGCACTCGCACTCTCTCCCGCGCGCACTCACTCTCTCTCGCGCGCACTCACTCTCTCTCTCGCGCACACTCACTCTCTCTCCCGCACACTCACTCTCTCTCTCCCGCACACTCACTCTCTCTCTCCCGCACACTCACTCTCTCTCTCCCGCACACTCACTCTCTCTCCCGCACACTCACTCTCACACACTCCTTGTCAGTGGGCAGACTCACACTCTGCACAGCGATATACACACACCTCAACTCCGCTTTCTGAATTCAGGCAGTGCTGCCTGTTGGGGCAACACGCACACCCTGATTTATTTCTTGTGACTGAACCTCGGTGGAAATGTTGTCATACAGCTCTGAAATGTGTCGAAGGCAAAGCCGCTTGGCATGTCTGACTGACGTGAGGTAAAATATTAATCATTCCACTGACAGATAGTGAAGCGTGTGGAACATGACTGCGGTATCAGCCAGCCTGTCCTCCGGGCATTTATATGTTTCTTATGCTGTTAGCGTGTCTCTACCTGACCTCCGTTACTTGTAACATGGCATCTCATTTATGAAAAATGTCTCACTATGTTTCTCTCTCTCTCTTTCCCAAACGCTGTTTGAACACAGGGTCCCCCAGGACGTCCTGGACTCCCAGGTGTTGACGGTTTACAAGGCCCCCCTGGGACCATGTTGATGTTACCGGTGAGTTTTGCGAACCGTGCCCGGGTCTTAACGGGGCAGCGATCTCCGTGCTCCTGCGCCGTGACGCAACTTCCCCGCACGCACTGCGGCGGTTCGAGGGGGCGACTTACCGCCAACTATCTCGAGCGACGGGCGGTGAATGATAATCTTGCCAGCGATGCTCGTGTCCCGGGTATGAGTGAAAAGGCAAATCATTGTTCACGTGTGATTTTTAAAGGGAATGTAGAATGGTACGGAAGAGAAGGAGGCCACTCGGCCCACAGCGCCAGTGCTGGCCGTTTGGAAACAGCTATCCAATTAGTCCCACTTTCCTTTGCTTTCCCTCCGTAGCCCCGCAATTTTTTTCTCTCTCCTTTATCAATTCCCTTTTGACAGTCACAATTAAATCTGCATCCTGGAATCCCCTCCCTAGAATCCTACAGTACGGAAGGAGGCCATTCGGCCCATCGAGTCTGCACCGACCACTTTCCCACCCAGGCCCCATCCCCATAACCCCATGCATTGACTCTCGCTAGTCCCCCTGACACTAAGGGGCAATTTAGCACGGCCAATCCACCTAACCCACGCATCTTTGGAGTGTGGGAGGAAACCGGAGCACCCGGAGGAAACCCACGCAGACACGGGGGAGAACGTGCAAACTCCACACAGACAGTGACCCAAGCCGGGAATCGAACCCGGGTCTCTGGCGCTGTGAGGCAGCAGTGCTAACCGCTGTGCCACCGTACCTTCCAAATCCTAATCATTTTTGTTAGTTATGCTTTGGAGATGCCGGTGTTGGACTGGGGTGGGGCACAGTAAGAAGTCTCACGACACCAGGTTAAAGTCCAACAAGTTTATTTGGAATCACGAGCTTTTGGAACACTGCTCCTTCATCAGGTGAGTGATAGTTAGTTAAAAAGCCCATCTGGTTCACTAATGTCTCTTTAGGGAAGGAAATCTGCCGTCCTTACCCGGTCTGGCCAACGTGACTCCAGAGTCACACCAATTTTCTTTTATTCATTCGTGGGACGTGGGTGTCGCTGGCTGGGCCAGCACTTATTACCCATCCCTAGTTGCCCTTGAGAAGGTGGGGGTGGGCTGCCTTCTTGAATCGCTGCAGTCCACGTGCTGTGGGTTGACCATTTAGGGAGGGAATTCCAGGATTTTTCCGGATTGACTCTTATATATCCTCTGGAATGGTCGAGCAAGCAACTCCGTTCAAGGACAATTAGGGATGGGTGTACAATGCTATTTGCTACCAAATAAACCTGTTGGACTTTAACCTGGCGTTGTTAAAACTCTTACTGTGTTTACCCCAGTCCAACGCCGGCATCTCCACATCATGTATAATGCCGCCCAGCCAGTGACGCCCACATCCATTAAAAGAATAATCATTAAAATAAACTTACCAAGTTTAAAAAAGGCTCTCCTCGTTTTGCTCCCACCTCCTCCTTACCCAATAATTTGATATCAGAGCCCCCTGCCCGCAGACCTTCCCGCTTCCAGAGGCAGTTTTGCCCTGTACACTGTATCAAAAAAAACTTTCATGATGTTCAAAGCTTCAGTTGAGTTTCCCCTTGTACTTCTCTGCTCCAAGGAGAACAACCCCACCCACTCCACCCTCTCCAGCCTCACCAGCCTCAATTGGAAATCCCCTCGCTGCTGGTAGCATTTGAGCAAAACTCCTCACGACCCTCGCATCGAATCCCTACAGTGCATAAGAAGGCTGTTCGGCCCATCGAGTCTGCACTGATTCTACAAAAGAGCATTTTACCCAGATCCACCCCACCCCACCCCCATAACCCTGTGCATTTAGCATGGCCAATCCCCCTAACCTGCACATCTTTGGACACTAAGGGGCAATTTAGCATGGCCAATCCACCTAACCTGCACATCTTTGGACACTAAGGGGCAATTTAGCATGGCCAATCCACCTAACCTGCACATCTTTGGACACTAAGGGGCAATTTAGCACGGCCAATCCACCTAACCTGCACATCTTTGGACACTAAGGGGCAATTTAGCATGGCCAATCTGCCTAACCTACACATCTTTGGACTGTGGGAGGAAACCAGAGAACGTGGAGGAAACCCACGCAGACACGGGGAGAACGTGCAGACTCCGCACAGACAGTCTTAAAGTTTGATTATTAGTCTCACAAGTAGGCTTATATTAACACTGCAATGAAGCTTGTGTGAAAATCCCTTAGTTACCACTCTCTGGCACCTGTTCGGGTACACTGAGGGAGAGTTTAGCATGGCCAATGCGCCTAACCAACACGAGGGAGAACGTGCAGACTCCGCACAGACAGTGACCCAAGCTGGGAATTGAACCCGGGCCCCTGGCACTGTGAGGCAGCACCATTAACCACTGTGCCACCATGCTGCCCTTAACCAAAGCCCAGGGGGCATAGGTTTAAGGTGCGAGGAGCAAGGTTTAAAGGAGATGTACGAGGCAAGTTTTTTATACAGAGGGTGGTGGGTGCCTGGAACTCGCTGCCAGAGGAGGTGGTGGAAGCAGATACGATAGTGACTTTTAAGGGGCATCTGGACAAATACATGAATAGAATGGGAATAGAGGGATAGGGTCCCCGGAAGGGTAGGGGGGTTTTAGTTCAGTCGGGCAGCATGGTCGGTGCAGGCTTGGAGGGCCGAAGGGCCTGTTCCTGTGCTGTAATTTTCTTTGTTCTTTGTCTTTTGGAGTGTGGGAGGAAACCGGAGCACTGGGAGGAAACCCACGCAGACATGGGTAGAATGTGCAAACTCCACACAGGCAGTGACCCAATGCCGGGAATCGAACCCAGGTCCCTGGCACTGCGAGTCAGCAGTGCTAACCACTGTGCCACCGCGCCGCCCTTGATGTGTTTCCCCTCTTCCCCCCCCACCCCTCCATTCCATAATAATCAAGACATCATTATTTCTCCTCTTGTCTCGGAGCTAAGTAGAATGTAACCTAGATGAAATAGTGAGAGATCACTTTTTGACAGCTGAAAATTGAATTTAGGCCGCCCAGCTTATCGAGCCCGGAATTATTCTTCCTGCCGACTTCAAAATGAATTACCTCAGAGAAGCACTAAACACTTCTCTTCAGCTCAAAACACATTAAAAAAAAATCAGCCACAGACGTCGTAGCTCAATTCTTGACGGGGAGAATTTCTGTTCTTCTTCTTTTGCTGCTGTGAATGTGTACCTTGATTGACAGGAAAAAAAATTGGTTCCAGGTCCTCAGAGTCGGGACTCTCCCGAGGCTCCGAAAGTCAGGAGACTGGGGCAGTCTGCGTCTGTTCTGAAGTTGTGATTGGGGGGGGGGGTCCAGGTTGCCATAGATTGGAGAGCGGGGGGGGGCGGCTGCCCTCGATTGGGCCACACTTGTCGTTGGGTCACCAAGAAAGCAAGAGTGTTATTTCACCTTCCGTGACCCTCTTTGCTTTCCAGCGTGGAGATTGACAGCTTGTTATCTGGCGGAGTGTTATTACCTCCGGTAGAATTTCAAGAGATGTTACAATTTAATTACAGGCGTCTCCAGAGGCTCTGTGCAATAAAGGACCCTCGGTTTAGTACCTTCTTTCTATTTTCCATTTCGATTCGCTTATTGAGGTGAGTCATGTGACTCACACTGATCTGGAAATAGTCTCCTGTCAGATGAAGCTCTGATCCAACGACGTGCCTTTTCAAGTTTTAAGTTTGGAGTCTATTTATTAGTGTCACAAGTCGGCTTATATTAACACTGCTATGAAGTTACTGTGAAAATCCCCCAGTCGCCACACTCCCGGCGCCTGTTCGGGTACACTGAGGGAGAATTTAGCACGGCTAATGCACCCTAACCGGCACATCTTTCAGACTGTGGGAGGAAACCGGAGCACCCAGAGGAAACCCACGCAGACACGGGGAGAACGTGCAGACCCCACATAGACAATCACCCAAGCCGGGAATTGAACCCGGGCCCCTGGCACTGTGAGGCAGCAGGGTAAACGTAGGGTTATGAGGATAGGGTCTGGGTGGGATTGTTGTTGGTTCAGTCGCGATGGGCCAAATGGCCTCCTTCTGCACTGTAGGGATTCTATGATCCTGGCCAATGTTACTTCCTCAACTGCTTGTTCTTACAAAAAAAAAGATGGACTGCTTATGTTTCTGTTCATTGGTTGTGGATGATGTGTTGGGCGGAAGTTCCCGTGTGCAACAAACTCGCCGTTCCAGAAATTACCTCCCTGTGATTCAATAATCCGTCACATGAGCTTTCCCTCAGGATTCCTCCGTTGGCATGGCGATCGCTGCCTCCCCTCGCCTGACTAATACCTACCCGGTTACGCTAAACCTCCAACTTAACTGGATAATGTGCAGCCTTTAGGCCTTCATGAAGTGAAGTAGATAATGCCACGATGTGATGGTTGTTCAGATAAATGGCCATCAGAGACACTGGCTCCAGGCTGTTCAAACACACACACACACAGTCCCTGTTAGAAATGGGTTGCGTTGACGTGAGGGTATGATTGATGGAGATTGAGAAAACCACGAGTGCTGGAAATCTGAAACAAAAAATAAGCAGGCAAACACAGCGCCGAACCACGGGGAGGCTGGTTCGTGTTTTATGTGGCGATCTCTTAACCAGGGTTAACTCCAAAGGATCCGAAAGAAAGACTTGTGTTTATATCAAGTCCTTTGTGACCATTAGACATCCTGGAGTGCTTTATATCCAGTTAAACACCTTTAGTCACTGACATAATATCGAAAACATCCATACACAGCAAGATCCCACAGACAGCTGAGTGATAAGGACCAGGCAATCTATTATAGCCACGCTCTTGAGGAGTCAGAACTCACCAGTGCAGTGGGGAGGACTCCTGCCTCCCTCCAAAGGGTTAATCGTCTTCTCCTGTCAGATTCTAAAAGACATTTGTCTTTTTTCTTTCTTGAACTTAGAACAGCACGGCTTCTGAAAATTGTAGGGATGGGCTTGAGTATGAGTAGTATATCGCTGGGGAGAGAGAGCTAAACTGAGTAACAGATACTGCACTGACTAACGGGCACCGGGGAGAGAGTTACACTGACTAACAGGCACCAGGGAGAGAGTTACACTGAGTAACAGGCACCAGGGAGAGAGTTACACTGACTAACAGGCACCGGGGAGAGAGTTACACTGACTAACAGGCACCAGGGAGAGAGTTACACTGACTAACAGGCACCAGGGAGAGAGTTACACTGACTAACAGGCACCAGGGAGAGAGTTACACTGAGTAACAGGCACCGGGTCAGAGAGTTACACTGACTAACAGGCACCAGGGAGAGAGTTGAACTGAGTAACAGGCACCAGGGAGAGAGTTACACTGAGTAACGGGCACCAGGGAGAGAGTTACACTGACTAACGGGCACCGGGGAGAGAGTTACACTGACTAACAGGCACCAGGGAGAGAATTACACTGAGTAACAGGCACCGGGGAGAGAGTTACACTGACTAACAGGCACCAGGGAGAGAGTTACACTGAGTAACAGGCACCGGGGAGAGAGTTACACTGAGTAACAGGCACCAGGGAGAGAGTTACACTGAGTAACAGGCACCAGGGAGAGAGTTGCACTGAGTAACAGGCACCAGGGAGAGAGTTACACTGAGTAACAGGCACCAGGGAGAGAGTTACACTGACTAACGGGCACCGGGGAGAGAGTTACACTGACTAACAGGCACCAGGGAGAGAATTACACTGAGTAACAGGCACCGGGGAGAGAGTTACACTGACTAACAGGCACCAGGGAGAGAGTTACACTGAGTAACAGGCACCGGGGAGAGAGTTACACTGACTAACAGGCACCAGGGAGAGAGTTACACTGAGTAACAGGCACCGGGGAGAGAGTTACACTGACTAACAGGCACCAGGGAGAGAGTTACACTGAGTAACAGGCACCGGGTCAGAGAGTTACACTGACTAACAGGCACCAGGGAGAGAGTTGAACTGAGTAACAGGCACCAGGGAGAGAGTTACACTGAGTAACAGGCACCAGGGAGAGAGTTGCACTGAGTAACAGGCACCAGGGAGAGAGTTACACTGAGTAACAGGGACCAGGGAGAGAGTTGCACTGAGTAACAGGCACCAGGGAGAGAGTTACACTGACTAACGGGCACCGGGGAGAGAGTTACACTGAGTAACAGGCACCAGGGAGAGAGTTACACTGACTAACGGGCACCAGGGAGAGAGTTACACTGAGTAACAGGCACCAGGGAGAGAGTTACACTGAGTAACAGGCACCAGGGAGAGAGTTACACTGAGTAACAGGCACTGGGGAGAGAGTTACACTGAGTAACAGGCACCAGGGAGAGAGTTACACTGACTAACGGGCACCAGGGAGAGAGTTACACTGAGTAACAGGCACTGGGGAGAGAGTTACACTGAGTAACAGGCACCAGGGAGAGAGTTGCACTGAGTAACAGGCACCAGGGAGAGAGTTACACTGACTAACGGGCACCGGGGAGAGAGTTACACTGAGTAACAGGCACCAGGGAGAGAGTTACACTGACTAACGGGCACCAGGGAGAGAGTTACACTGAGTAACAGGCACCAGGGAGAGAGTTACACTGAGTAATAGGCACTGGGGAGAGAGTTACACTGAGTAACAGGCACCAGGGAGAGAGTTACACTGACTAACGGGCACCGGGGAGAGAGTTACACTGAGTAACAGGCACCAGGGAGAGAGTTGCACTGAGTAACAGGCACCAGGGAGAGAATTACACTGACTAACGGGCACCGGGGAGAGAGTTACACTGACTATCGGGCACTGGGAGAGAGTTACACTGACTATCGGGCACCGGGGAGAGAGTTACACTGAATTACAGACACTGGGGGGAGAGTCGTACACGGGATAATATTTACTTGAACACGAGACATAACTATTGAAGGAAGATGAGAATGATGTAGATATCAGGATAGCAAGCTATATGGGGGCTTTACCATGGAATCCTGACAGTGCAGGCGGAGGCCATTCAACCCATCACAGCTGCACCAACTCCCTTGCCCAGCTACACCCTTCCCCTGTAACAATTCTGTGATTCAGTGACGGTGGAATTGTATCAAGCAAAGGTGGCACAGTGGTTAGCACTGTTGCCTCACAGCACCAGGGACCTGGGTTCAATTCCCGGCTTGGGTCACTGTCTGTGTGGAGTTTGCACATTCTCCCCGTATCTGCGTGGGTTTCCTCCGGCTGCTCTGGTTTCCTCCCGCAGTCTGAAAGCCGTGCTGGTTAGGGTGCGTTGGCCGTGCTAAATTCTCCCTCAGTGTAACCCGAACAGGTGCCGGAGTGTGGTGACTAGGGGATTTTCACAGTAACTTCATTGTAGTGTTAATGTAAGCCTGCTTGTGTCACTAATAAACTTTTTTTTAAAAATGTGGGTGTTGACTGCAGTCTTGCCTTTTGTATTTACAGTTCCAGTATGGTGGAGATGGGGCAAAGGGTCCTGTTGTTTCAGCCCAAGAATATCAAGCTCAATCCATCCTCCAACAAGCAAGGGTAAGTGATGGTGGAGCAGCCACAGACCTCAATCCAAGACTTTCAGCAACCTCCCAGCCTTTGATAACGAAGAGTCTTGCCTAGTGCACGCTTTAAGGATTAACAGAGCCAAGGCTGATCAGCAATGTTCGCATTGAATGACAGAACAGCCCCAAGGGGCCAAACGGCCTCATGTTCCCAATGTTCCAATAAATAAGGGACCGATCCATAATAATATCCTCAAGACCAGGACTGAACCTTCCCCCAGGTCATCCAAAAGCCCCACCGTTCCAAGAAGCATGTCACCTGTTTCTCCCGCCCAGAACACGGAGAGATACATTCATGCACAGAAACAGGCCATTCAGCCCATCTGACCAGTCCTGGTGTTTATACATGAGACTCCTTCCCACCCTATCTCACTCAATTTACATGTCCTTTTATACCCGTTACCCTCCGTTTTATCCAACTGTCTCTTCGGTGCAGCCACACAATTCATTCACCTCCCCACTGGGAAGGCGATGGGCGAGTGGTATTATCGCTAGGCTATTCATCCAGAAACTCAGCTAATGTTCTCGGGAACCGGGTTCGAATCCCGCCACGGCAGATGGTGAAATTTGAATTCAATTTTTAAAAATCTGGAATTAAGAATCTGCTGATGACCATGAAACCATTGTCGATTGTTGGGAAAACCCATCTGATTCACTAATGTCCTTTACGGAAGGAAATCTGCCGTCCTTACCTGGTCTGGCCGACATGTGACTCCAGAGCCACAGCAATGTGGTTGACACGCAACTGCCCTCCAAGGGCAACTAGGGATGGGCAATAAATGCTGGCCCAGCCAGCGACACCCATGTCCCATGAACTAATTTTTAAAAATTCAATATTTATGACGGAGAATGGTGAGAATGTGGAAGTCACTGGATAACGTGGTCCTTCCTGAATTTTCAACTGGATTTATTGTTGGCTGCCTTAGATTTTATGATGCCCAAGCTTTGGTCTTCTGGCGGGTGGGAAGCGTCTGTCCATCTACCCTATCAAACCCTTTCGTAACCTTAAAATCCCGCTGGCAGGCCACCCCGAAGTCTTGGCCTTTCTAGACTGACTTGCTTGAAACTCACTGTCTCTCTCTCTTGTGTTTATCTCCAGCTTGCAATGAAGGGTCCGCCAGGTTCGATAGGCCTCACGGGAAGATCAGGCCCAATGGTGAGCACGAGGTTTGATCAGTGACGGGAATAGTTGGGAGATCACACGTTGAATGATGGTACTGTTTCAGTTGAGCCTCTGATTTGGAGAGGTTGTTGATCGTTTTTCTACTTCAGTCGGTTCCAATAATCGGTTGTGAACGTGTTCGGGCCTTCTCAATATTTCTCCCGACAATCATGAGAACCCCTGAGTGTTTCTGTAGTGTAGTGTTCATCACGTTTGGGTCATCAAGGGACAATTTAGCATGGCCAATCCACCCAACCTGCGCATCTTTGGACATTAAGGGACAATTTAGCATGGCCAATCCACCCAACCTGCGCATCTTTGGACACTAAGGGACAATTTAGCATGGCCAATCCACCCAATCTGCGCATCTTTGGACATTAAGGGACAATTTAGCATGGCCAATCCACCCAACCTGCACATCTTTGGACATTAAGGGACAATTTAGCATGGCCTATCCACCTAACCTGCACATCTTTGGACATTAAGGGACAATTTAGCATGGCCTATCCACCTAACCTGCACATCTTTGGACACTAAGGGGCAATTTAGCATGACTAATCCACCTAACCGTACATCTTTGGACACTAGGGTGCAATTTAACATGGCCAATTCACCTAACCCGCACATCTTTGGAGTGTGGGAAGAAACCTCCGCAGACACGGGAAGAACAGGAAAATCCACACAGTCACCTGAGGCTGGAATTGAATCTGGGTCCCTGGCACTATGAGGTAGCAGTGCCAACCACTGTGCCATCGTGCCACCCCAGTGGTAGGGAAGAGCTGAAGAATCTCCAGTCTACCCTTGGGCACCGTCTAGGGGTCAAATTCAACATGGAGGAGTGAATGATCTAGTGGGCGATGAAGAACATTAGACCCTCTCCGTCACCAGCTGAGAGGGAGCGTGGGTAATTGGCTCCAAGATCCCTATTGGCTCTCTGTCTACAGTTTGGTGCTGGGAGTTGTCCTTTTTTCTGTGATGCCCTTTGGTCAAATCTTACCGCTGCCGTCCACTTGAGATGGGAAGGGAGGACTGAAACAGCTTCCTTCCCTTTCCAGGTCAGAGGTTATTGGCAAAAGACACAGTGGGAGAAGGGTCACTTTAAAATCATCTATTTTCTATTGGGCGGGGGTGGGGGATTCTCTGGTCTTCCCGCCGAGTGTTTCTCAGGGCGGGAGGCGGCGCGTCGGTGGTGGGATCTTCAGGTCCCGCCGCGGTTAATGGGACGTCCCATCGACCCCACCCTGCCGGGAAATCCGCGGCAGAGGGTGCGTCCAGAACATCCCGCCGGTCTGGACAGCCAGAACATTCCGGCCATTTTCTATTGAAAATTCTTCCTGAATTCCATCGAGTCCGTGTAACAAAGTCGGTGGGACCCAGCGGGCGGGATTTTCCTGTGCCACAGGAATGGTAGCAGGCGGGAGACGCACCGTGCGAAGGTCTGTGGACCTCGGACGGGACTTTCCGGCCTTGGGGGTGAGGAAGGCTGGAAAATCCCGCCCATCGAGTGGGTCAAGGGAGAACAAAGATGGCTGCCGATTGGACTTACTTTAATGTTTTCTTTCTCACCCCCGCCCCCCCTTACAGGGTCTCCCTGGTAACGAAGGGCAGAAAGGAGATGCTGGAGATATGGGCCCGCAGGTAAATGCCAAAACCGTGCGTGATGATAACCAACAATGAGGATTGGTTCAGTACACAAGCGGGGAGTGTGCCGGGACAACTCGGAGGGGGACAGACTGAAAGACGCTGTGAATCAGTGGAAGGGATTCCACCCCCCCGCCCCCACCCCCCACCCACCCCCAAAACATCCTTCCCCCACAATAAAACTGAAACATCTCTTGGAGAACTTTCAAAGGAGCCAGAAGACAATGGGGGCTGCCTTGAGCAGTAATGGGAAAACATGGAAGATAGGAGCAGCAGGAGGCCATTCGGCCCTTCGAGCCTGCTCCGCCATTCATCACCATCATGGCTGATCATCCAACTCAATAGCCTAATCCTGCTTTCTCCCCATAACCTTTGATCCCCAAGAGCCGCCTCTTGAATACATTCAATGTTTTGGCATCAACTACTTCCTGTGGTGATGAATTCCACAGGCTCACCACTCTTTGGGTGAAGAAATGTCTCCTCATCTCCGTCCTAAATGGTCTACCCCGAATCCTCAGACCCTTGGTTCTGGACTCCCCCCACCATTGGGAACATCCTCCCTGCATCTACCCTATCTGGTCCTGTTATAATTTTATAAGTCTCTATGAGTACCCCCCTCATTTGTCTGAACTCCAGCAAAAACAATCCTAACCTAGTCAATCTCTCCTCATACATCAGTCCCACCATCCCCGGAATCAGCCTGGTAAACCTTCGCTGCACTCCCTCGAGAGCAAGAACATCCTTCCTCAGAAAAGGAGACCAAAACTGCACACAATACTCTCGGTGTGGCCTCACCAAGGCCCTGTATAATTGCAACAACACATCCCTGAGTTAAAATTTACACACCTTGTTGCACCTTCGGAGGGGGTGCTGCATTGTCACTGGGTGCCATCTTTTGGATCAGACTTTGGCAAGGTCCTGACCTCCCGGGGTGGACATCTCCTGGTACTGTCTTCAGGGACCACGGCTGTACTCCTCCCGTTTAACATCAGTAAATCAGACGATCGTGTTGCCATCACGTTGCCCTTTGTGAGATCTTGCTGTGCGCAAGTTAATTTCCAATCTTCCTTCATTACAACAATGGCTACGCTGCAAATATGGTTAATGAGGGGACACTTTGAGGATGTTAAAGGTGCTATATCAATGCAAGTCTCTTGTTTTTTTCTATTCCAGGGTCCCCCAGGTTCTCCCGGACAGAAGGGGCTGATAGGAAAACCAGGAAGAAGGGTAGGAGGCTCCTTCTTCAAATTAACCGGTTGGGGGGGCGGGGGGGGGAGTCATTTTCAGAGGGTCATTGTATTACAGCAACGAAAGAGGCCATTCGGCCCACTGTGTCTACGCCGGCACCTATCTCTTCTGATCCCATTTTCCAACACTTGGTCCAGAGCCATTTTGGGGAGGAGGGTTTAGCAGAGTTTATAACGGATCACTGCTCCATCATCAGCAGCTTGCCACGGGGTGAAAATGAGCCCCAGTGCGTGCACAACATCTGATCCTGTGGGAGAACCCCTTTTATCAGGGGAGTGGTGAGAATGAGGAACTCGCTACCACAAGGATGTGGTTAACCTCATTGCGTTTATAGGAACTTAACAGAACTGCCATTTACAGGGGAGAGTTCCAAATTCTACCACTGCTTGTGGGGAGGGGTATTTCCTAATTTCACTCCTGGAAGATAATCTTTAGACTCTGTGCCCTAGTCCCAACCAGAGGAACAGTTCCTCTCCAACTAGCCTATCTTAAAACTTCAATCAAATCATCTCTTAAGCATCTAAACTCAAGTAAATCCTTATCTCTGTTCATGCTCGCAATTCAGATCTTACATAAATTGGTATTCAACAATGGGCAGACGGTGGCACAATGGTTAGCACTGCTGCCCCACAGCGCCAAGGACCCGGGTTCGATTCCCGGCTCAGGTCACTGACTGTGTGGAGTCAGCACGTTCTCCCTGCAAGGGTTTCCTCCGGATGCTCCGGTTTCCTCCCGCAGTCCGAAAGACGTGCTGGTTAGGTGCTAAATTCTCCCTCAGTGTTACCCAAACAGGCGCCGGAGTGCGGCGACTAGGGGATTTTCACAGTAACTTCATTGCAGTGTTAATGTAAGCCTACTTGTGAGTAATAAATAAGCTTAACGTGCAAGCTCCACACAATGTGGAGGGACAGGAAATCGAACCCAAGTCTCTGGCGTTGTGAGGCAAGCGTGCTAGCCACTGTGCCACCGTGCTGCCCAATTGTCTGCATGGGTTTCTTTTGGGTGCTCCGGTTTCCTCCCGCAGTCCAAAGATGTGCCGGTTAGGTGGATTGGCCATGCTAAATTGCCCCTTAGTGTCCAAAGATGTGCTGGTTAGGTGGATTGGCCATGCTAAATTGCCCCTTAATGTCCAAAGATGTGTAGGTTAGGTGGATTGGCCATACTAAATTGCCCCTTAGTGTCCAAAGATGTGTAGGTTAGGTGGATTGGCCATGCTAAATTGCCCCTTAGTGTCCAAAGATGTGTAGGTTAGGTGGATTGGCCATGTTAAATTGTCCCTTAGTGTCCAAAGATGTGCAGGTTAGGTGGATTGGCCATACTAAATTGCCCCTTAGTGTCCAAAGATGTGTAGGTTAGGTGGATTGGCCATGCTAAATTGCCCCTTAGTGTCCAAAGATGTGTAGGTTAGGTGGATTGGCCATGTTAAATTGCCCCTTATTGTCCAAAGATGTGTAGGTTAGGTGGATTGGCCATGTTAAATTGTCCCTTAGTGTCCAAAGATGTGCAGGTTAGGTGGATTGGCCATGCTAAAATTGCCCGAGTGTCCCAAGATATGCGAGATTGGCCATGCTAAAATTGCCCCTTAGTGTCAGGGAGGTTAGCAAGGGAAATATGTGGGGTTATGGGGATAGGACCTGCGTTGGATTGTGGTCGGTGCAGGCTTGATGGGCTGAATGGCCTCCCTCTGCACTGTAGGGATTCTGGTTACTCTCGGGTGGATTCACATCACTCCTGCACAATTCACTCTTTCTCTACCGTGACTTATCGCTGATATTCGGCCCAATGAAAGATTGAAAGTTGTGGTTTTGGTGACATTAAAAGCTGCAGATGGTTTTACCATCTTGCTATCCTGATCAACTCTGCATTTCGGGGCTGGGAGTTAAGCGTTCCTCCATCATCGACACTTTAAACCTCGTGTGAACCCTGATGGTGAGGAAATATAATCGGTAACCTTTCCAACCCGCCATCTCCAATCTCCGGTGCTGAGAAGAAGTGGATTGAAAGTTGAAAGTGTTGTGACACTGTTCACTCAGTGAGCTGCCGTCAGGGATCTTGGCTTCCCGGATATCCGCACTGAATGGTATATGATATGACATCTTTGGCTCAGGCTTTACAGCGAGCTGGCAGGGCTCCAAGCTGCTGCTCGCTAATCCCCAATCTTGGCTGACACTTTGCGTTGCAGCCTGCGATTATATACAGTGAACATGTGCATTCCTGTACAAAGCCAGTGAGCTCTGCCTGCAACTGTCTCCCCGAGATACGCACGCAAATCAGCCATTCACAAAAGAACTGGCTTCACATCGCTCCTCTGATGCTGCACCTGTCTCCAGCGCTCATTGTCCCTCTCTTCTCCCTGTCCTGCTCTCCATTCCCCTTTCTCTCTCCTCTCGTTCCCTCTCTACTTTGTTCTCACTCTCTACCTCCCTTCCTCATCCAACCCCACCGTCATCCACACCCCCCCATTCCATCCGGCTCCCTCACTAACTTTATCCAACTCTCCTTAAACCGTCTCCAACCCCCCCCCTCTCCACCTCCCCCTCATCCCCCTCCCACTCTCCCCCCTTCTCCACTCCCCCTCACCCCCTCCTCCCGCCTCCCCATCACACCCCCCCCTCACCCCCCTTCCCCCTCACCCCCCTTCCCCCTCACCCCCCCTTCCCCCTCACCCCCCTTCCCCCTCAGCCCAGC